>NC_141554.1:107606250-107916562 GCF_021556685.1 Rattus norvegicus | reverse complement strand
AGGGCGAATCTCGAAATAGAAGTAAGATTTTTTTTTAAGGCAACTGAAACTTTATTCTTAATTCTTCTGTAGTCTTTTCCAAAGTACTGTTTTACAGTCAGAAGTGACAGCCAAATTACTTTGGTTACATTCGTGAATTCATACATGTACATTCCTTAGACTGGTGCCTGCTATATAGCAAATGCTTTCAAAGTGTATGCCTTTAAATTTTTTTATTTTATCATGACGTTACTTGGGGGAATTATTTAAAATGAAGGACAATCATGCTTAACTCTAGAGCCCTGATACTGTCAAGAAGTTGTGTTGCTTGATCACTTACTTGCCAGTACATACTGTTAGTAACAGTCTCCTCATCTTAAAGAAGGTAATACTTTATACACGTCATGGCTCGTTGGAACATCTTAACACGGTGTGTCTGCTGTAAATCACTTAGCTCATAGAAAACTTTCAACATTTTATTTCATATATATATATATATATTCTGAGAAGCAAGTGCACTTGAGACATAGATAACTCAATATTCAATAGCTTGAGTCTTCTTGAAAGACTAGAGTGAGATTGGCTATGGCTTAATTGTGTTCCTCTTTAACAGGGGGACTCTAGCTAGCTTCTTTATCTTTTAATTGACTTTAAAAGTCAAGTTACTAGTTTTACGATGATAACAGTTGCTTGGATTAGGGACTAAAGGTGAGAGTATTGGCATTTTACTTGGTCACACACACCCAGAATGTCTAAAAGTGTATTTTAAAACTTGGCATTGCTGCCTTCACGCTGTATCTTCTGTTTGATTACCTTAACCTTTAGCCAGATTTCTGCTCCATTTGACATGTAGACATAGCAGTAATTTAAGACATGGTTTGTTCAGAACAAGAATACAAGGTTGATTTGGCCTAAATTTGCACAATATGTTCCCTCTTCAAAGCTACAGACACCAAGATAAGGGTAACTAAGACAATAGTTCATTCTTGGCCACTAGAAACTAGAAGTCTTCAGTAAACAGTACTCTGATGTCCATTATCTCCCTTCCTTTTCTTCTCTAAAATGCTGCTTTGCATTCCTGAACTCAGTAAAATCATCTTTTGTTGGCGCTAGCCTCTGATTTTCTTTGCTTTGTTAGCATTCCAAGTGCAATCTTTTCCTTGCTTCAAAAACCTGTGCTTGAACCATTTTCAAGCCACAAGCAATGCTCTTGCATTTAGTATCACCCTGGCATTTGTATGTTGAAAACTTGGTCCCCGGTGATGGAACCTTCAAGAGGTATCATCCAGGATGAGGCCATTAGACCTCTGAAGGGCATTCATTGCCTTTGACAGGAACTGACGCAATTCTAAAGGAACTCCAGCTATTTCTCACAAAAGGACTCTTATGAAAGGGCAAGGATGAGTCACCCAAACAAAACACACAACTTTGATTGCTCTCCAGCTCCCTCTCATCTTTGTCACAGACATACCTGCCATCTTGTCATCCATCAGGCTCGGATATAGTCAGCAAGCTTTCACCATAGAAGTCAAAGCCCCTGAGTCTTAGAAACTAAATGCTAAATAAACTACTTTCTGTTTCTTCTCCCTCCAAGTCTGGCTAAACAGAGAGAGCAACGTCAATATCACAGTGTGAATGTTATGCTGCCTTGAAATTTCCTCCACCAAACAAATCATCCTCACTTAGATGCTCAGGAAATTGGCAGGGTGTAGTCCAATTCTTTGCCAAAAGAAACCATAAATAACCTCCAGTCTAGTTTCCAATAGCGTGCTTATTCTGGGGAAGCTTGTGAGTGCTGGCCTTCCTATTGACCTTCCTATTGGCATTCCAAGCTTCTTACCATACAGAAGAGCTATTGCCCATGAAGTTCTTCTTGTGTCATGCTCATGCTTCTCTAGCTCATGGCTCCAAACTTTTACACACTCTTTCCAAAAACCTACAAAATATGGTAGCCATAGCCACAACCCTACTTCTCAGAATCACTTTTCATGGGGCTGGGACCAACTATTTTTACAATAACCAACTTAAGGGAGGAAGGGTTTGGGGACCACTCCATTATGGCAGGGTAGTACTAATGCTTTGTCTCTAGCATCCAACAAGAAGCACAGAAAAGGTAATGCCAGCAGTCAAGTTACCTTCTCCTTTGTCTCTTTATTTTGTCTGAGATTCCTACCTATGCAAGAGTGCCGCCTACATTCAGGGCAGGTAATCCTCTCTGGAAACACTTTCATAGACACATCCAAAGGTGAGGATCACTCAGGACCCCAGTGTCTATTAATCCAATCAAGAGTCACACAGGAAATAGGTACTTGGAACAGAAAAAAAAAGCAAATTTCCTGATATTGACAACTGAAGAGGTTATCCAAGTAAGTCCAAGTTATGAAAAAGCAGAAGTCAGAACACAAAGCAAAAAGCTACTCATTAGGAAAGTATATCTTCTAGCAATGAAAAAATTAGATATTGATTGTATTGGTTAAAAAGGAGAAAGGAAAAGGAAATGTCAGAGCAGAATCTTTTGGTGATTTGATACAAACACATCTTCAAGAATCAATGTGTAATACTTAGTAAATAATATTCTCTAACTTGTAAGAATAGTTTTTTTTTCCTGATCAAAATTTGGTTGTGTATTAAAAAATCTTTAAGTGTAGAATAAAGGGCCATCTTGTGACCAGATCCAGTAATGCATTTTGAACATGCCCGAGCAGGCTTTCCAGTTCAGGGGAACGGACAGCTTACTCCTGGTCATTACTTTTCCATGTGATAAGCCTGAGGTGCTTTTGAAATGCTGTGAAGGACAATCACACTAGACAGCCATGTAGAAATTCAAAAGCTTTGAGTTCTAGGTTATAGGTGTGGAATTGAGTATCCTCATTTCCAAGATTCTGTGACTACTACAGAAAGGAATAAGATCAGTCAAGGACAATTTGGAGACTGAAAACCGGGTACCCGCCATATTGATATACATTCTTCTGGTCAATGAAAGCACAGCCATATATTGATTTCTGGCCTTGTGACAAATTTCTTTTTAAAATAAAATGTGAGTCCCTTACAAACTAAGACTTTTGATAGACTTTCTCCTCAGAGAATCCATACTCTTTAAGTCAATGGATATGTACACAGACAAATTTTGGGCACATAAGTTTTGAAGATCCAGAAATTATCTTTTAAACTCTCATAGTTTTATTTAATCAGTAGGAATAGAGAATACAGGAGTCAATTGAGAGGTATAGCAAAAATATTTTCAACAGAGTAAGTTTAAGTTGACTGAATAATAAGACACAGGTTGCTATAAGAGTAACATTTTAAAAATAACTATTGGGAATGATAGAAATTCATATATTAGAAAAATACTGGCCTGTAGTTTCAAAATAAAAACTGATGTAGCTACAAAAACTCCAATAAGGTGAATGTTAAGACAAGAAACAAAATATTAGAGTTTAAGATATATATTTTATAATGTCAACATGGCCAACCTAACAGCAGAGGTAATAGTTCAGTGGGTAAAGTACCTGAAGCTTGGGATTTGATCCCTACCTAGTACTAAAAAAATCAATTTAAGAAGAAAATATTAAAGTATTTTATGATTATTATTAACATTGTACATTAGCCCATTTCCCACTACTATTACAAAATTCTTGATCCTGGGTACCTTAGAACAAAAACAGGTTTATTTAGTGCCATTTTGAAAAAGTTCAAGATTAGATACTGTCACCAATCTTGCTTCTGATAATGGACTCACGGCAGATGGCATGATAATAACACACACTCACGATATACATAGGTAAGAGATGTATGGAAAATAGGAAGCAACACAAGGTTGGTGAACTATTTGTCACTTTAGCAAAAACTCACTATTTAGTGAAATAACTGGAGTTCCATAAGAAGTATGAGAACCACTAGGTGTTCTCTGAATTCAAGGCCACACTGGTCACACAGAGAGTTCCAGTCTAGCCAAGGCTCCATAGTGAGACCTTGTCTCCAAAAACCTAACCATAGAAGTATAAGAACCACATTAAACAAAACCCTTTGAGGGGTAAGTAAATTTCCCTGACACTACATTCCCTGTCTATATTCATTCATTTATTTACTGTATATGTCACAGGCAGAAAGAGAGAGAGAGAGAGAGAGAGAGAGAGAGAGAGAGAGAGAGAGGCAGAGAGACAGAGAGACAGACAGAGAGACAGAGAGGGAGGGGAAGGGAGGGAGAGAGGGAGGGGGAGAGGAATCAGAAGAGAAAGAAAGTGCCTTACAAGAACATGCCATAGCATGTATGTAGAGGTCAGAAGATGCCATGCAGAGCAGAATTATTTTGTTCTCTAGTTTCACCATGTGGATTAATGAAATAGACCTTAGTTCCTCAGGTCATTGGGACATCAGGCTTGGCAGGCAGCATTTTACTGGCTGAGCTATCTCACTGGCCCATAAAAAACGTATTTACTGGGTTGATTTGCATAATAGAGTGGAAGAGGGGTTGGAAATGGACTAGTTGTTTACCCCGGGAGGCTGTGCTACGTGTCTCAGCTGTCCTAATCTGCACCAAAGGCCTGGAGGATGCCTTGGAGATACTGGTCTTCAGGTCTCGTTGGAAGCAGGAAGGCACCTGGTTCTGTTATCAGCAAAGGGATCGGCAGCTGCAGCAAGAGGGTAAATGAAATCACCATTGAGAGCAAAGGCCAAGCCAGCAAAGAAGGAAAACTTTCCTTCTCCCACATACTTTTATCTAAGCCTCTAACAGATGCTGCTCTCCTCATCTAGGATGGCTCTTCTCACCATAATTAACTAGCAATACGGTGCCCCATAAAATGCACCACAGACTGCTTGATCCAGATAGCTCTTCATTAAGAGTCTCTTCCTAAGTGATTCTAGGTTGTGTGGGGTTAACAGTTAAAACTAACTATCAGGACAGGAAGCAAGTTCCAAGGAGTTTTCAAATTAAATAATAGACTTCTTCCTGGATATGGCCACATACACTAGTACTCTCAGAATTTTAGAATCAGATTCAGGATGGCCACAATTTGAGTTCATCCTGGTCTAAATAATGATTTTCAGGCTAGCCCAACTGCACTCTACTTCAAAAAGCCAAAACCAACAATAAAACAATATACTTACCGATAAGCTGTGGCCAAAAAGAATGATATTCAAATGTTTTGATATATTTAAAGGGGTAATTATGAGAACAGAACACATGAAAACCTGTGCGGATGTAGCTGTGTCTGTGCTTAGTGGGCGAATTCTGTATGCTCAAAAACATTAAGGGAAACTCTGACAAATTGCATTATCTAAGTTATTTTTTCAAATACTGAAAGAAGCATTCTGGTTTTAGCTTCATGTTTGAATTTAAAATTTTTTTTCTATCATTAGGATAAATATTATGTTAGAACACTAGCTGAGGACATACTGATAAAAAAAAGATGTGAAATGGAAATTTCTGGTTCCTTTGGAAACTCAGTTGGATCACATGATGTTTTTCTGGAAACTGTCTTGTGAGAGGCTGTTTTGCTGAAGCAGACACCTGAGAGAGCATATAATGTTTTGCTGGAGTGGATGCTTGAGAGGGCACAAGATGTTTAGAAAGAACATAAATATAACCCCACAGACAGTAAAAGGATGCACTTGTATTGCTACATCGTGCAACACTTTGCTGATGTTCTCTGGCCTTCACTTTGTAGAGAGAAATGTACCAAAGAACCTCTTGTGCTATTCCAACTGATTCTTGCGGCTTTGGCTGACACTAGCAAAGTGTCAGTGGAGCCTTATGGTTTCTGCTGCTACTGATTTGTGTTTGGTGTTTGCTATTGGACTGGACTGCTGATATCCTGACAAGGAAGAGTGGAATCGCCCTCCAAAGAATTATTTCTAAACAGGTCTACAACCCTCTTTTCCTATTAACCTTCTTTCCCCCCTACCTCTGGTTGGTGGGCTAGAAGGGAGGTTGAAGTATTCAAGAACCCTAAATAAAGTAGGTTTTGAGAAAAGCCTAAACCTACACAGACACTGCACTGATATCAACCTTCTAGAAATATTTTGTAGAACCCAGGTAGCCAACGGCCTGTGGAGCAACATGCCTAAGTTTTAGTGTGACAACTGTGATAGTATCTTACCCAGGATTCTCCCTCTGTGAGGAAGACGCACTGCAGTGGTCAGAAACACAAAGAGAATGTGAAAGACTGTTACCAGAAATGGATGGAAGAGCGGGCCCAGAGCCTGACTGACAAAACACTGGCTGCGTTTCAACAGGAAAGATCCCTCCAGCTCCCTTCTCTGCTCCTTTGCCTGCAGGGGCCACGATCCCACCTCCCCCAGTCTCCCGGCTCCTCCTCGGCCTGGCATGATGCCTGCACCCCACATGGAAGGCCCTCCTGTGATGCCAATGATGGGCCCTCCTCCTCCTGGGATGATGCCTGTGGGATCAGCTCCTGGGATGAGACCACCCATGGGAGGCCACATGCCCATGATGCCGGGCCTCCAATGATGAGACCTCCTGCCCGCCCTGTAACAGTGCCCACATGGCCTGACATGACCCAGCCAGACAGATAAAAGCAGAAGCTCTCTTTATCCTTTTGTATTTGCTGTTGTTTCACCAGGAGATCTTAGTGCTGAGCCTGAGTGTTTCCTAGATGCATGACAAGGAACGTCCCTTTCTAACAGACAGAAATGCTTCTGGAGGGAAAAGTGATGCCAAAATAAATAAATAAATAAGTGTGGCTTTCACTTATACTGTGAAATGTGAAAACAAAATCATTAGCTCTTTTAGTTGAAAAAAAAGAAAAAATGTTTTGTAAATTGTATTAAACAAATAGGCAAATCAGCAATCCCCCATACTTACACAGACATACACACATCTGTACATCTTGGAGATGATGGAGAATCTGACTGCGAAAGTTGCCACGTCATGTTACTCAATCGCTCAGTTTTCACAGAAAGGCGTACAAGTTGACAAGAAAGTGCATCTCACTGAAAGGAAGAAAATAAAACAAGAGGAATGATTTTTATTTGTTTACATTAAAAATATATGACATGTTTATTTATGCATGTGTGCGCACACATGCGTATCGCTCAGCAAGTGTAGAGGTCCGAGAACAACTTGTGGTAGTCAGTTCTCGAACGCCTTCCAAGAGGCAGAAGTCAGGCCAGTCCTGATCAGCAACAAACACTGTGTCCTCCAAGAGAGCCAGCTCTCTGGCCCAGTAAATGCTTTAAAATAACTATTTTAAATGTCTTCAAAATGTTCCATGTAGTCATTGAGCAAAAGAAAAATGGAAAGAAAATATGAACAAGACAATAAGAAGAAATTGTTAAAAAGAAAGAAAGAAACCAAAGATTTTGTAGCTGCAAATTGAAATGAGGAATTAATTCTCAAAACCACGGAGACTAGAGTGCATCATAGAATGTTTAAAGTTCTGAAAGAAACAAATAATACCAACCAACAGGTCAATACTTTGTAGCTGTCTTCAAAAATGAGGAATAAAGTACGTCATTCCTAGACAAACAAAAGCTGAAGGAGATTTGTCTTCCTGAGAAACCTGTTCTACCAGAAATGTGAAAGGGTATTCTTCAGGTTCAAATGAAATGGCACCAGACCACAACTTTGAGTTACATGAGGAAAGGAATATGTCAAATGAAATTAACTGGGTACACATAAAAGCCAATGTTGTATGTTTGGCTTGTAACTCCACTTTTTATTGCTTGCTTGATTTAGAAAACAGTTAGATGTCCAAATGTGTGTATTAGAAAAATGTGTGGCATACATAAAATGGAATTTTTCTCAGCTATAGAGAAAAAAATGAAATTATGAACTTTTCAGGAAAATGGATGAATTGAAGCATATAGTTTTAAGAAATGCTACAAAGTTAGCTTCTAATTTTCACAACTGATAATGTGGGATTGGATGTGTTTAGAGGCCAGGAAACTGCAAAATGACCCTTGAGAGAAAAAAGGGAGGACAGGTAATAAAACAAATTTCACCATCCCCCAGACTTTAAAAAAATTAAAATCATACAGAAGACAAAAAAGGTCACTATACTTTGATTAAAATGTTCAATTTACAAATAAGTTAAAGTGATATAACCAAACAAAAGAGAAAAAATGATATAAACTTTATGAGAGAATAATTGTGTAATCTTCAATACTCCATTTTCAGACTGATGGTAAATAAGAAGAGCAGAGAATAACACTGCCTATAATTGTATATAAAAGAGATATACAGCAACTATCACAAAACAACAATAGAACATATATTGTTCGTAAGTGCTCATGGAAAACCCCCTAAACCTATAATTTGATAATTATGTGTCAATACATTTTAAAATGATTAATGCCATAAAAAGTATTTTTCTAACCACAACCAAATGATTAATACCTACACTATATAAACAACTTCTGCTACTCAGTAAAAGGGCAATAAATCTGTCACAATTAAAAGGGCATGACTCGGATCTACAAAAAAGATATAATGTAAATAGCTGTTTAGTATCATTTATTGCTACCAATAGTACAAGAAGATCTCATACCCATTAGTATAATTATGCTTTAAATGGAAAATAAGTACTGGTAAGGATGTGGAGACCTGGAATCTTTATACATTACTAATGGGAAGTTAAAATGGTGAAGTTGATGTAGAAAACAACCTTGTACAGGGATTCCTAACCTTCCTAAGGCTGTGACCTCATGTTGCGGTGACCCCCAACCATAAAATTATTTCATTGCTGCTTCATAATTACAATTTTGCTATGAACTGTAATGCAAATATCTGATATGCAGGAGGATATCTGATCTGTGACCCCCAACAGGGTCATGATTCACACATTGAGAGCCACTGTTCTAGGCATTGTAGTTATTAACAATATAAACAGGATTATCATTTGCACTAGTTACGTATCCTTGTGAATATGGCTGGAGCTAGAGGAAGCTGATCACACTGTGTTTGCAATCAGGAAGCAAAGAGTTCTGTGCTCAGGTAGCTTCCTAATTTTATACAGTTCAGGATCTAAGCGCAGAATATGGCACTGTCCCTTTTCATAGTAGATTTTCTCACCTCAATATACCTAATCAAGACAGTTCCTCATATGCATGTCTACAGGCTAACCCAATCTACACAATCCTTTACAGGTTGTGTATGCCTGGAGGTTTGTCTCCTTCCTAATTCTAGGTCCTGGTCAAGTTGACAATACTAAAGATCATAACCTAACCCTTTGTCAACCTGACACCCAAGCCTATCAGTTCGAAACTGTACATTTCTGCCTATTATTCCTGTAGTCTTATTTTCCAATGCAAAAATTATCCCATTCAACTTCAAAAGTCCCTATAATCCTTAACAATTCCAACGTTGTTTGAAAGTCTGAAGTCTCTTTTGAGACTCAGGGAAATCTCTTAAGAGTGGACTCCTATAACTTTAAAAAAATGCACAAGGAGGCAGAAGCCCAGCTTGTGGAGCTGGGCCATGGTAGCGCTGTGCATCAGCCCATGGCTGTCTACTCCTACTGCCCAGGCCCAGGTGCTGGCCCTGGCCCTGCTGCTGTAGCTGCATTGCCAGACCACAGCTTCCTGTGGAACATCTTCCAGCGGGCTGATAAACACAAGAGTGGAGTGATTTCACACAATGAGCTTCAGAAA
The DNA here is from genome assembly GCF_021556685.1 of Rattus norvegicus. Taxonomy (NCBI): domain Eukaryota; kingdom Metazoa; phylum Chordata; class Mammalia; order Rodentia; family Muridae; genus Rattus; species Rattus norvegicus. The sequence goes on along the minus strand of NC_141554.1, from coordinate 107,906,971 downwards.
GCATTATCCAATGGTACGTGGACTCCATTTAATCCAGTGACTGTGAGATCAGTCATTTCTGTTTGACCTAGAAAACAAGGCTGGTGTGAACTTCAAGGAATTCACAGGTGTGTGGAAGCATTTCACAGACTGGCAGAATGTCTTCCAGACCTGTGACAGGGACAACTCGGGGATGATTGACAAAAACAAGTTCAAACAAGAACTCTCAGGCTACCGGCTCTCTGATCAGTTCCATGACACCCTCATCCGAAAATCTGACAGGCCAAGGAAGAGGGCAGATCACATTTGATGACTTCATCCAGGGTTGCGTTTTCTTGCAGAAGTTGATAGACATATTCAGACGCTATGACAGGGATCAGGACAACTGGATTCAAGTATCTTATGAGCAGTATCTCTCCATGGCATTGTATAACCAGGCCTTGTGAACGGCAAGCACGGGGTGCAAAAAACTAAAGATGCCAAATCCCTTACCTGTGATAGAAGAGGGCACAGCTGGAGAGAGATGCTGTCTTTCTGTAGGCTGTATAGTTAATACTTAGGAACCTGTGATAGAACAGGGCCCAGCTGCAGTTGAGATACTGTCCTTCCCATTGTCTGTATAGTTAATACTTGGGGACCAGGCTATACATATGTGAATAAGCTGGTCAGTGATTGTGAAGGGGCAATCTAGCTATGCTGTTAGAACACAAACCTTGGACTTGTTGACTAATTATGCCATGAGGTGAGAGACCTACTAATGGTTCATGATTCTGCTCTCAAATTATCATGTTCTTTTCTAGATGCCTCTAATTCTGTAGTTGCAATGCTTGTATTAGCCAATAGAATTTTAAAATAATATGGAACTGGCACAGAAGGCATTTTGTGTGCCATACTTTAAAAAAAGAAAAAAGAAAAAAGCTTATTTATTGGACTATGTAGCACAGGCATTAAAGTGCTGATTCAGAAAAATGCACAATTCTGACACACAATGACAACAAATGTAATCATTAATCCCCAAAACGAAGAATGGAATCACCCAACACGGGATGATTAGAGCCAACCAAATAAAATATGTAGCAAGGCAAGTACCAAATCCTTCAACTCCATTAGACAACATTAGGACTCATGATGTGTCTCCAGAGAGCTTGAGTAGCCTTACCCCTCCAGTTCTGCTGCTTGGAGCAATATCTACTCTCTCTCGGGCAAGCTCCACTTTATATCTGCTACTTTCCTCAGTGAATACCTTACTGCCCGAACATCTGTAACATCCTGGGATCCCCATTAGTTCAGTAATGCAGTAATGCTTCAGGGCCACCTTACTTCAGCACTACTACACATTGCTTGGTGTCAGTGGGTCTCTGAAATTGTGATGGAAGTCTTGTATGATCTACCACTGGGCATCCTCTATGCCTGCAGAGTCAGTGCCACACAGATGCCTAGGCGTTTCTAGAGTTTTAGTAGCAGCAAATTAAATCTTCTGCTTTTGTCAATGCAACCTCTCAGATTTGGTATCACCACTCCTGAGTGGTTCTTTGTGTTGGGCGGGTGTCAAACAAAGCTTGGCAGCATCTCGAGAATTTTTTTTAGAAAGTACTACACACTGCAGACACTGTGGAGAGAGTTTTAAAATATAAGAAGGAAGACATTTCAAACAACAAGCAGGCCACTTGGCTCAGAAGTTCAAAGAGGTTTTCTCTATGCCCACTTAAGCTCCCTAGTGAGTTTCTCAAATTCTTTGTATTCCCGTGGTTGGGGAAAAAAATCCTCATGAGGAAGTAGACTACTGTTTCCCAAGATGTGGCTTGCCTTTCAGACGTTAAGCCCTGGATCCCGAATCATTGTTCGAAGTAGGTGCTTTACTTTTTGGACCTGTGGGTTAAAACAAAATGCCTGAAACAAGAGGAGGAGGTAAGAGTTCCATAAAAAAGGCTCATATCATGAAGAAAGAAGTGTAAACCAAACACAAATGCTACTTCAAGCCCTTTGGATGTTGTCTGAATGACAGCAGACCATGACATAGAAAAAAAAATATTTAGGAGAAGTAGAATCAACAGATAATCCTGGAGCTGGGAGAAGACTGATTTACAAATATACTGCAGATATATTTTTATGAGGAAGATACTTCCAGGAACCCTTACAAAGTGTAATTGTACCTCAGGGGAGCTTCAAAGAGATTATTATCTCTTTGAATGTGGCTTCACTGACTCTCTCGGTGTATTTCAAAGGATAACAATTGAATGTGAGCTCTTTCTGTTCAGCAGGAGGTCAGATTGTAATGTGGGCACACAGCACCATGTGGCTAAGATATCAGGCCAAACTTTGTGTTTATATGATACCAGAGAAATGAAAAGTGTTTTATCTAAAATAAACATGATAACCCAGTACAAACATGGGTGCCACAAAGCATGCTGCCTGGGATAGTTTTCAGATTCAGGGTGACTCAGCTGTGGTGGCTCAGAAAGATCGATGCCAGGCAAACTACATTTCATGGATGAAGATCTCTACTCTCAGGACCAGGAAAAATAGATTCTTTGACTAGAAAGATACTAGAGAAAAGAAAAGGCAGCAGAGAATCAGGTTAAGGACCAGGACATCACCTGTTACATTCAGGACTCCCTTGCTGTTTGGGAAGATTATATTGCTGTCCTAAAAGTGAACCTGACAATAAATTTGAGAGCTACATTTAACGAAATCTGAAGGATTAATTTGTGGCTACTAAACATTCCAAAAAACCTAGATATAGAGGGCTAGAAGTCAATTCATGAAATTCTACCCATGCGTCCTGTGCCTATTAATTATCTAAAAAGAGAGCAGGGAGGTCTGGTGGTCACATGGATGACTCTTAGAGTCCCTTTCCACACCTTTTTATGTCCCTGGCGGGATGCCCAGTCTTTGAATTGTGATCCAAATGTAGTGTGGCATGCTTTGCTAAGCATTTCTCTAGTATTCACAGAGAAGGAAGGAGCCACGGACCCCTGGGATATGTGTTGTGTGTTGAGAGAACACATGTCAGTCCTCACTGACAATACAGTTTCCTAAAACTTGTTTTGTATGTTGGGGTTCTGTATTGTTTCAGTTTGGGGGGCTGTGTTTAGCATTAAATATATTTATCGCAAAGTAAAAGTGGTTATTACCTCATTGTTAACAGTGTCCCCTTGCATACCAGAAAACTCTCAAAATAGCCAGACTCCAGTGTGAAAGTCATCGGTGTAGGGTGTTGGCAGATGCTCCTCATGTCAGTCAACACATCATATACATAGAACAAAATTATTGTTCCTTGAATTCTTTAGCTATGAGGAGCGTTAAAATAATCTAGTTTTATATTTAATAGGCAAAACCATGTTCAATTGTTCTTGGATTTGGGAAAGTTAAATGTGTCTATTATTGCCCTAAGAAAAGATTTTGTATTTTGTAGCATTTTAAATTTCCAGCTGCTAACTTAAAATAACAAGTTGTTACATTCACGTATTTTCATTAATTAATAAATACAATAAAGATTTGGAGTGTTGGAAAAAGAGAAACCAGAAGAAAAGCACACAGAGACACAACTTCATTTCTACTAGGCTGACTACACTAAGGACATTCAAGCAATCAAACACATTGTTCTAGAGAGATGGCTCAGTGGTTAAACATATTTACCATAGTTTGGATCCTCAGAGCCCACGTAAAGCCTGGTAGGTGTGACGACACCCTGTAATCCTAGCACTTGGGATTCAGACACAGAATCCTGAAGGCAGGCTGGCTAGACAGAGTACCAGCAATTAGTGAGTACAGTTTGCCCCGAGCCCCTACCTCAGCAAATCAAGTGAGAGATAAGAGCAAGGAAGACATCCAACAACTTCAGGCCTGCACAAGCATGCACACATTATCAGTGATGGAGAGAAACAAGAATATGCACTGTTAATGGCATATTTGAAAAGCAGATTAGAAATTCCTGTAATAATTAAACCAAATTAACCTATGAGTCATCAATTCTACTTCTTAATATGTATCTAGGAAAAAATATGTCCCAGGACAGTGCGGAACTGGCAGTGTTCCAGCAGTGCCACCTGTTTTAAATATCACTAGAAAGCAGAGGTTTAAGAAGTCCCTGAGAGAATAGAGAGGCAAAGATTAAAACAGAGACTGAAGGAACACCCATTCAGAGCCTGCCCCACATGTGGCCCATACATATACAGCCACCCAATTAGACAAGATGGATGAAGCAAAGAAGTGCAGGCCGACAGGAGCCGGATGTAGATCTCTCCTGAGAGACACAGTCAGAATACAGCAAATACAGAGGCGAATGCCAGCAGCAAACCACTGAACTGAGAATAGGACCCCCGTTGAAGGAATCAGAGAAAGAACTGGAAGAGCTTGAAGGGGCTCGAGACCCCATATGTACAACAATGCCAAGCAACCAGAGCTTCCAGGGACTAAGCCACTACCTAAATACTATACATGGACTGACCCTGGACTCTGACCCCATAGGTAGCAATGAATATCCTAGTAAGAGCACCAGTGGAAGGAGAAGCCCTGGTTCCTGCTAAGACTGAACCCCCAGTGAACTAGACTGTTGGGGGGAGGGCGGCAATGGGGGGAGGGTTGGGAGGGGAACACCCATAAGGAAGGGGAGGGGGGAGGGGGATGTTTGCCCAGAAACCGGGAAAGGGAATAACACTCGAAATGTATATAAGAAATACTCAAGTTAATAAAAAAAAAAAGTCCCTGAGAGCTCAACTCATTGCAAACTCAGTGAAGTTTTGAAACAAGGCCCCTGGTGCATCAGTAGCTCGGGAGCTATCAGAGAGCAAAAGCCAAGGCAGGATGTGCTGTAAACAAAGGTGGAATTCAAAAACTAAGGGCTGACATGGAACACCCCACCTCTGCCTTCTGGCAGTGTTCTTGGGCATATATTGAAACACTCCATGTTTTCCCTTAAATGGATGGCTCTGGGGCTGGGGATTTAGCTCAGTGGTAGAGCGCTTACCTAGGAAGCGCAAGGCCCTGGGTTCGGTCCCCAGCTCCGAAAAAAAGAACCAAAAAAAAAAAAATGGATGGCTCTATACAAGCTGGGTTTCTGTATGCACATGCGCAAATGAGGTCTCACCCACATAGCCACAGAGCTACTGTCCCACAGCAGTTCTGTACAAAATCTCTGTGAAGTGAATATTTTCCCCATGAAATGATCAAGTCTTAAACATTTGTATTTTATAATGGTCAGTTTATTCCTCTGCCTAAGAAATCCAAAGGCAATTTGCAATTGGCTTTTCCTATACTTCTGTTATTAAAAGTTTGCTGCTTCACTGCTTTCCAAGAGCAACTGATAAACCTCTTTCATTTATGTCTAACTGTTTTCCCTTTTGTGGTACAAAATTAATAACACAAATACAGATATTCATTGTGTGGAAAGTAAGATAGAGAATCCAGATCACATAGATTAACCTCTTTGGCATGGTGTCATGCATAAGGAAACACATAAGACGTACACATAATGCTTTTTAGCGTGCAGTTTTTGGTTTAAAATAAACTACGAGATGATTGTCCTTTCAAATAAACAAAAAATAAATCGTATTAAATCGGTGGGATGGAACTGAAAGGTGAGAGATATGGACAGCATGAGGTTTATACATGGCTGAAAGCAAAACTGAAGTATCAACATGAAATGATAGCAAATATTTATGAAAATGAGTGAAAGCAGAAAGCAGTGGGAATATTAATAACAGAGAATAATTTCTGAGGCTACAGCATTAAAAGGGACGGTCCCGAGAGTGGGTACGGTTAGAATGCAGAGCCCTAAATTTTTTTCTCAGACTTCTTATTTCTTCCAGACACCTTTCCATCTCTTCTTCCTCTCCTGTCATTTCTTCACCTTTAAAATGCCTATAGTCTATGTCTTCTTTAAATTCTTCCAGAGACTGGAGCAGCCTCTGTCTGAAATTCCCTTCCAGTCGCTGACCTTCAAAGGCTCCATAGGGATGTTCCTCCTCCCTCTTTGGCTCACTGCACTTGGGCTTCCCTTCTTTTTCGTTGCAGGACCTTTGCATGATTTCGTTGTTTCCTGATTAACTTCAGGGAGAAAATGCAGAGAAAGATTATCTTCCTACTTTTGAGTCCCTTTCTCTTGGAATCCATTTCCCCATACCTGACAGACCCACAGTTCCAGCCTTCAGAAACTAAAATATCTCAGCTTCCTCAGCTTACTGTCAAATCTCCTTGTCTTCTTCCCCACTCCTCAATCCCAACCCACATTTTTGCCAGGAAATAAGTGAAGCTGCAAATTTTACCCAGCATTATCCCTTCCCAACTGCCACCCTCAGAACCCAGTCTAAGAAACTCTCACACACCAACCTGTGTAAATAAACGCAGGGTAGTTTCTCACTTGTTTTCCTGTCAGGGGTTATCTGTGAACACAGATTCCTGGACTTACAAACAGAAACAAGGGATCAGGGAAGAGAATATTGAGACCAAACATATGTTATCATTATCCAGAATCCGGGATTCTCCCCACTATCATAGTTGTAAGTACTCTACTGCCTGGTTCTTTTCCTATAGCTATCCATTAGTTTAGAATTGTGTGCCTGTTCACCCGTCCTCACTCTTAGCCTTGGCCCTCGTAAGACTCAGCATCTTCCATCCCCCATTTTGACCCCACTATTGCAGGTTGGCATTGAATGAGGTGAACCATTTTTAAATTATCTCAATTTTTCTTGTCTCTGTCCCACGATTTCAGCCTTTCTCCATGCATTAATTCACATTTCAGAGCTACCATGTTCTCCAGTGCATTGGGGAAAGACAAAGAAAGCAAAATTTTCCAGGACAAGAGAAGCCTTATCACTAAATTGCTAGATGTTTCTCAACCTTTTCCCCATGTTTCCTGCTTTTTTTTTTTTTTTTTTTGCCCAATATGCAATCATTGGACCAGCAAGCTGGTTGAGCGCATAAAGGTACTGCTACTTAGTCTGAAAACCTTAGTTCAGTCTCTGGGATCCACATGGTAGGAGAGAACCAACTCCTACATATTTGCTCTGACCTCCATAGATATGTAGTGAAATGTGCACTCACAAACATGCATGCAAATAGATAAATGTAATTCAAAATTAAAACATATGCAATTATCTATCTCCCAATTAGCGATATGGGGAAACAAGTCTAGATGGATTCTCTTCTCGTTCAGCCACTATCAATCCAAGGGCTCCTGGTGGTTGCTGTATACCAATCTGCTGGGATTTAAGGAATTTACCTTCTCTTCTTCTTGGCCACGAGTATTCAGGGCAGTAAAGAGCTCGTACCCAGAGGAGAAAGAAACCTGGATATATAACAACTTGGGCTCACGTCAGCTTCTAATCACGTGAGGATTATGTCATCTTCCAACTCTGGTCCCTACTTTCCCCTCCCATCAGCACTACTGCAGAAGTAGACCTGTCTACTAACCTCCCACCCCCACCACACCAGGCCCTGTCACTCATTTTTGCCTTTGCTAATTTCAGAGGTCAAAAGTGGCCCCTTCTCCTTATGGATGGAATGTGCCTTTCTCTGATTACCAGGGAGGGGCTGCATCTTCCCATGGTTATATTAACTATCATTCCTTTTTTAGGGGTTGTGTTGAAAGAAAGAATTACTCGTCCTCATCTTGGTTGCAAGAGCAGGAAAGAAGCAATCTTGCCTCTACTCACCCTTCCCTCCAGCATAAATATCATTTTCCTTACAGCCTAATTTCTGAAACCAAATTGGAAGATATAAAATAAACTAGGTAATGAGGTCATAATTGGGTTTACGTATTTTTACTTTTTCTGGGTAGCTTCCTATTTTTCAATTTTCCGTAAAAACAAGTCTCATAATTCAAAATATGGTAAAGATATGCATATTTGGAAAAAAGATTAAAAATAGGAAGATAAGAAGACCCAAGCACCTGTTCCAGCTAATGAAGTCAGAATATAAATATAGACCTTTCAGGCGGACACATTTTTAGAAGCTCAAAATGTACAGAGCAGTTGGGGCATGCCCTCTCACGGAGACTGCAAAGCAGGTGAAGTCCTTCTGTCCCATGGATAACTAGGACTATAATCCTACAGTACTTCGTGCTTAGATATACAGATCTCAGAACGCAGTTGCAATAACTACTAGTTTGATTTCACATTTTCACAGCCTGTGCCAGGCCGTAGTCTTTTATTCCCTTGAAGGTTGGGCTCTGAATGTATTACTTTTAAAAATCTTAACCCTTGGTGGGAATATTTTTGGTTTGTTTCTCTCAAACATTTCTGGCCCACTTATGTTTTCCTAGACTTCATTCAGCCAGTCACAAAAACCACCACTCATCATACCAAACATTTCTTGCTAAGGATTTTATTCCTTACATAAATGGATTTGTTTACATGAAAATAAGCAAGGGGTGACTACCCGAAAAGTTCTTCAGTCTTGTTTAAGAACTCCATAGTTCATTATAAATGTAATCACTACTAGTAAGCTTAGGGGAAATGATTCCAGAAAAAAAAAAGTTAAGTAGGCAGACGAGATCTTTTAAAAAGTAGAGCTTTGCTGCACACATTTTTGCGGAATGACTAGCTTTAAAAGAGAAACCAGCTAGTGACCAGCCAGAGAAGAATTGAGGCTCTTAGTCCAACAACTAATTAGAAACTACTAGCACATTTGTAATTTAGTTAGTGGATTTTCTTGTAATTGAATGCTTATATGACACTGACATTATCAACATTTTCATTCCAGTCTTGTAAGAGACGTTAAGGTGAAACCATTCAACCTAAGCTGTCTAGCTCAAAGGCCCTCAGAAACTGACATAAGAAAAGGGTGTTGCTTTTCATCACTATGTATAAATGTAACATATAATTTGTAATCCAGAAATAGATAACATATTATTTACTTGGCTTATTACTCTGACAAAATATGGGACAAAGCAACTTAATGGGAAGGGTTTTTATCTTTTTTTCTTTTTTTTAGACAGGGTCTCTCTATATTTCTATGTAGTTCTCACTACATAAACCATGCTGGCCTTGAACACACAGAGAGCCTCCTGCCTTTGCCTCCCAAGTGCTAGGATGAAAGGAATGTGCCATCATGCCCAGCCAAGAGGGAGTTCTTTCAGCTGGTAGTTCAAGGGTACACTCTGTCATACAAACAGAAGCTTTGGGCAGCTGAATGCCTTGCATTTACAATGACCAGACAAGGCGAGACAAATACTATCAATCAGTTAGCTGTCTCCTTATACAGTGCAGATCCCAACCACATGGACTTGTCTTTCCACCTTAATCAACCTAATCGAGATAAGCTCTCAAAAGTTTGTTGTCTGGGTGACTCTAGACCACGTCAAACTGAAAATGTTGACGTTCACATATAGCTAAACATGCATAGTGAATCAATAAACAAGTACAAACTGCTGATAGACGGCCATTCGGATAAAGTTAGACACAAAAGAGTAGATGCAATATAATCCCGTGTCCATGGTGTTCTTCATCCGAAAACTCTGCCTACAGGGACAGGCGTTGGAATGCTGGCCTCCCGGAATGAAGGGCATTTGGATTGCTGATTGCAAAGAAGTGTGATCTTCTGGGGTAATACTGAAACCCAGTACAATAGATGAGTTTTATGAGGGCGTATGTTTGTTTTTATCACTTCTTTACTTTTAGAACTGTTATTTACAGAGAAGAAAGTATACACATATGAAAATGACATTTCAAATGAGTAATAACAACCACATGCCTTCACGATATCATTCTCATTATGTGAAAAATTATATTATCCCAAGAAAGTCATGCTCCTTTGCAGTCACAATCACATATGAGTAGATTTATGGCTGTAAAAAGCTCTGGAAGTACTTTAGACAGTGATAGGCTAGATAGAATCTTCTTGATCACCTTAGATCTGTTGTGTTTTTATCTTTGATGGGTATTATCTATGGAATGAGGGAAAATAGGAATGAAAATATTAAATGAACATATACATATATATATACCTGTGTGCCTATATTTGTATATATATAATTTTAATACATGTCAACAAGTATATACATATGTGCACACACATATAGATATACTTTTGAAATCAAGACACACATAGACATTTAGCTAGAAGGCATTAAACTGTGCCTATAACAATATATTTTGCCCTTGCCTAGATGATGCTATTTGGTGTTTATAAGTCTACAGGGACCACATTCAACTTTTAATTCTCTGTCAATACTGACATTCATCTTTAAATGAGATCTTGTGCTATTAGCATTAATTAACCCAGTCTGTCTGGTTCCTTCTTATAGTCACCCTGCCTGGGCCTTGTCTAATTCCCATGCCTTCCATAATCACTATGCCTTGTACTCACTCACTTTCACAGCTGCATCTGGCACTTTCCCAGTTTGTGTCCTTATCTTACATGTGAACTGTTAGGGCTGATCATTCTCTAGTGTGCTTTCTTCTATTTTCTCTCTTTCACCTCCAGAGATATCTATGTAAGATGTGCGAGGTCACTTATCTGGTCAGTGCTATGCATAAGAGTCCACTCAGGATTTAAAGTGAGGTCTGTCCCAATCCGCCACAACATTTTTTTCTAAGTTCTTCATACAACTGGCATCCTTTTATGCATAAGTTAACAGTTACTCTTTGACTTCTCCTGATGCCCAGTCCTACATTCTTAGAGGCAAGTTCTACATAACTGAGAATGTATTCTTTCTGGGTGGTGGTTTAGAGAAAGGTTAAAAGGAGGAGTGGGCTGTTTGGATCAGTAGGTAATAGGAGAAGGCAATGGTTAGGCTGGCTCCAGATAGAAAATGCTTTAGGAAATATGTGAACCAGCATCAAAAAGGGTAGGTAGGACCTAAATTTAGGAAGAGATGTATGGAAGAGACCTGTCAAAGGAACCTAAGCCATAGGACCTTATAACACAGGCAGAGGTCCCTTCGCTCCATCTTTAGGGTTGTTTATTGGTTTTTGACTGAAAGTGCTTTTGTGTAAGTACTTTATAACACAAACCCAAGGACCCTCCTCTGCATTCCCCCAAGGACTTTGATTTGCTGGAGACAGAATCATATGTAGTCAAGTCTGGCCTCAAACTTCCTGTGTAGCTAAGACTGACTTTAAAATCCTGACTCTCCTGCCTGTGTGCAGGCATACACTTCCAAACTGAGCAGTCATCTTGAAGTTTTCCCCCCATTTATTTCCAGGTCACTGTGTCAAAGTACATCAACATTCCTGTATAGAAGTATATTGACATAGTCATCCACCACTGAAGTCATACACTCTGTATTGGTTTGTATATGCTTGGCCCAGGGAGTGACACTATTAGGTGTGGCCCTGTTGGAGCAGGTGTGGCCTTGTTAGAATAGGCATGTCACTGTGTGAATAGAACCCTCACCTTAGGTACCTGGGAGCCAGTATTCTGCTACTAGCCTTCAGATGAAGATGTAGAACTCTCAGCTCTGTCTGTACCATGCCTGCCTGGATGCTGCCATGCTCCAGCCTGGATGATATAGACAATCTCTGAACCTGTAAACCAGCCCCAACTAAATGTTGTTTTTATAAGAATTGCCTTCATCACAGTGTCTGTTCGCAGCAGTAAAACCCTAAGACGCACACATTATGAGACATTCACACTAAAGAAATAATCAAAATTATAATGGGGACGTAGTTCAATAAGTCAAATGCTTACGTAGCATGCACAATGGCCTGGGGTTATTCCTTAGCAGTACATAAAACCTGGCACATACTTGTAATCTCAGTACTCAGGAGTTAGAGGAAGGAGGATCAGAAGATTAAAACGTTCATGATCTGGGCTAGAGAGATGGCCCAGCAGTTAAGAGCACTGACTGCTTTTCCAGAGCTTCTGAGTTCAAACCAATCCCAGACACATGGTGTCTCCCAACCATCTGTAATGAGATCTGATGCCCTCTTCTGGTGTGTCTGAGAGACAGCTACAGTGTACATATATAAAATAAATAAATCTTTTTTAAAAATGAATGATCATTCTTAGCTATGTAGAAAGATCAAAGCCTATCTGAGATGCATAATAACTTGTCTCAAAAAAATCAAAATTATGTAAGTTAAACTATGACATAACTATTCATTAAATATTGGGTGATCAGATTTACTTTATCCACACTGATATTCACCTGGTCAATATTAAACACAGATGGAAAAAACTTTGTATTTTTATATATTATTGGTATACAGATGTATTCTAGATCATGAACTTTGCCAGAGTTCAGGGATCACTCATTTTAACCACAGCAGCTAACTGTCCCTGGTGATAATTTGCCTCTTATTTTTTTTACCCAATAGTAGTAATCCATTTAAATTCTCCTATATGGTATATTTTCTGTTGCTTTATAGAAAATTATATTAAAGGTACTACTTTATATAAACCAATTACTTTGTGTATATTCTAGTCTGATTTTCTTGCATTTGTATTACTAAAATGTGGGGTTTTTATTTTCCTAAAGAAAAGGTCTCATGTACCCATGATAACCTCAAACTCACTATGTAGTCCAAGACATTCTTAAACACTTGCTACTCTTGCTTCTATCTCCTGAGTGCTGGGGTTCTAAATATGTGCAGCTACACTCAGCTTTATATGGTGTTGGAGATTGAGCCCAGGTCTTTGTACACACCAGGCACGCAGTCTACCAACAGAGCTGTGTTTCCAGAAACTCATATTGGAGTCCACAAATCTTTCCAGACATTTAGATATTTTTTTTCTGTAAATAGGATGTAAAACTTGAAGTAAATATATCAAATACTTTGAACTTTTATAAGAATTTAGAAAATTGCTATTATATGATCCTATAAAAAAGAAGGTATAAAATTATCTCTCTCTCACAGCTTGACTTTTTTTTAAAAAAGAAACCAGATTGAGGATGAGTGAGGGGGCTCGATGGGCAAAAAGGAACTTGCTGCTAAGTCTGATGACCTCAATTTGATACCCTGGTCCCACAAGGTGGGTCGAGGTAACTGACTCCCAAAAGTTGTTCTCTGACTTACACACACACACACACACACACACACACACACGCATGTGCACACACACACACACACACACACACGAATAAAGCAAAACAACTGGAATGAGTACACTGCTGTAACGTATACACCTGACCATTTTTGTCTGACTGGAAAGCTGTGGCCTTTCTGACTGTGAAGGTGCATAACATAACTTATTCAGCAGAGGAAAAGCCTCTATCTTAATAGTTATTTATCTCTTGATAAGATATTTAATTTAAATATTAAATTATACAATTTATTACTATCTTGGGTGGAGGATGTCAGTCAATGGTAAGATGCTTGTCTACCATGTAGAAAACCCAGGGTTCATCCCCAAGACTCCAAAAACAAAATGTGTACATTTTATTGTATGTCTTTAGTGACCATCATATAGCTTACTTTGAAACATTTCACCTTTAGGCAGAAGGTGGTGGCATAAATCTTTATTCCTAGCACTCAGGAGACATAGGCAGGCAGATCTGTGTTCAAGGCCAGTCTGGTCTATTGAGTGAGTTCTAGGACAGTCGTAGCTATACAGAGAAACCCTGTCTTAAAAAAAAAAAACTCTGGGCTGGAGAGATGGCTCAGTGGTTAAGAGCGCTGACTGCTCTTCCAGAGGTCCTGAGTTCAAATCCCAGCAACCACATGGTGGCTCACAACCATCTGTAATGAGACCTAATGCCCTCTTCTGGTGTGTCTGAAGACAGCTACAGTGTACACAGTATATATAAATATAAGAAATAAATCTTTAAAAACAATTTTAAAAAAACTCATGTTTAAAGTTCATAAAGTATATAAGATACTTCTGCCTTTCAATTTCCAATTTCTCATGACTAGAATACTAAATAAAAGTGTATTTTGTATATTAATTATGTACCTGACCTTCCTGCATGGACTTCCCAATTCTCTGGGGGATTGCCTTCCCCTGTCCTCTACTCCTGTAGTCCTCTCAGCCACCAAAGCCGATCCTGAAAATAAATGTACTGTACATAACCTAAGATTATTTAAATACACGCTCATTGACTTGCAAATACATATGAACCCATTGAAGCAGACATTTCTGAAAGAGATTTGTTCGTTTCTTTTCATTCTGAAAATCAGACAAGGTTTTATAGTGCAGTAAATTCTGGCTCGCCTCATGAAAATACCTTGCATGTCTAGGGCCCCTCACAAGGGGAGCCATCAGCTGCCCTGTCCTTTTCCAAGGTCCAAAAACAGCAGCTGCTGCCTGTAGAGTCTATATTTATATAATGACTTAGCAGGAGAGACAGATGGTTGGCGGTTTTCCCCCCAAATTTAATCCTGTTTTTCAAATAAGACTACTTTTTTTTTTTAATGAGACAAGATCTCCCCAGCCTAGGCCAGTGTTACACTAGAAATCCTCCTGCCTCAGTTCTCCCACTGCTGGGTTTTTACAAATGAGAAACACCATCTCTTTTCTTTTTAAAAATTTTAACCCAAATATAATTACATCACTTTCCCCTTCCCAAGCCCCTCCTCTCCAACTCCTTCCATGTTCGTCCCAACTCTCGAAGCAAAAGCCTCTTCTTACCCCTTACTATCATTGCATATAAAAGATATATGTTTTTCATGATCACCAAAGAACACTACAGGAGTCCATTAAGAAATATTAGAAATCAGACAGGCCATGTGGCGAATGCCTTTAATCCGAGCACTCAGAGGCAGAGGCGGGCGGATCTCTGAATTCCAGTCCAGCCTGGACTACAGAGTGAGTTCCAGAACAGTCAGGGCTGCACAGAGAAATTCTGTCTCAGAGGGAGGGAGGGAAGGAGGAACTGAGAAGAGAGGAGAGGGAAGGAGGAACAGAGGAAGGCAGCTTTTTTAAATCTGCATAAGCCCATTTTTTGACTAACTTTTCCCACATATTTTAGGGAAGGAAAAATGAAAAGATGAGGGGCTAGCAGAAGGAAAGAGGCACAACATGGGAGCAGAGACAGAGGGGTAAATCAATCCCCCAGAGAACTGAGATGACCAGCAGCCCACAGAGCACACCTTGCCCTTCTTTTTGTCAGGCCATGAAGTGGCCAAGGCTCAGAGAGACAGGGCCCAGGCTGGAGACCTTAAAGGGACCCAGAGGTGAAGAAGGGACCTGAACTTTGCACAGTAAGACTCTGGGGGCGGGAAGAGGGGCTGGGGCTGGGACTGGGGCTGGGGCCCGGTCCGGGGGCGGAGCTTTGGCTTCTGACGCAAATCGCACGTGACTAGCCCACGCAGGCTCACACCCCTCTCTGGGTCTCCGACCTGCCCTCGCTCACTCTCTTCTGCCCGCCATCCCTAACGGAGGCACCTGTTCCTGGTGGCGCAGCTCCTGGTGGCGCAGAGCACGCGGGCCCGGGCAGCGCGGAAAGCAGGAGGAGGAGGAAGAGCAGAGCAGGTGAGGGGGACAGCGGCCGGGACCCGCGGAGCCCGTCGTCGGTGTCCCGCAGCCGCCACCCCGGACGTCGCAGCTCAGGCCGAGGCTGCAGGTGGCCGTCCCCGTGTGCGCAGCGGCGCGGCCGGACGGGGACCCGGACGGGGGCGGCGGTCCGGGGCGGAGACCCTCGGGGACTAGGAGCATGCGCCCCGCGACAGCTTCTCATAGACCCCGGCATCCCTGCATCCGGGGGACCCAGGGGTGGTCGGCAGGGCAGGGCGGGGGCGGCCGAGGCGGCGGCGGGAAGAACCTGGGCGGTGGCGCTCAGGATAGCGCCACAGGTCCTCCCTCCCTCCCTCCCACTCACCCATCCTTCGGGGTTGATCGCAGGTCTGAGGACCAGAAGCTTCGCGGCACACCTGGTGGTGAGCATCGCTAGGAAGAGGAGAAGGCAAGGATAGGCCCAGGTAGGTGCTGGGGCAGGGCTGGGGACTGAGAGGGGGAAAGGGAAGGAGCGCAAAGCTGGATATGTCAGAGCCCTACTTGCCTGCCTTTACCGGATTCTTCTCTCCCATCCTATTCTTCCATTTTGATGACGCAGATGCATCAGATGTATCTGCAGGAAACACGGTGGGTTTTGGGGAGAGGTGGGCCGGATCTGAGCCCTCTAGGGAGCTATAGACCTTTTAGGTGGGGAAATGAATTTTGAAAAGTGCAAAGCAAGGACTCTTGTCCTCGTTGCTGATCAATCCAGGAAGAAATCTTTTCCTTTTTCTTGCTTCTTAGGAGAAATGGAGTCCAAAGATCAAGGAGCAAAAAATCTCAACATGGAAAATGACCATCAGAAAAAGGAGGAAAAGGAAGAAAAGCCGCAAGATACCATCAAAAGGGAGCCGGTTGTGGCCCCCACTTTTGAGGCTGGCAAAAATTGTGCGCCTAGAGGAGGTCGCAGGCGGTTCCGCGTTAGGCAGCCCATTTCCCACTATAGATGGGACCTGATGCACAGGGTTGGAGAGGCCCAGGGCAGGATGAGAGATGAGAATGTGCAAAGGTTTGGGGAGGATATGAGACACCTCATGGGCAAGTTGAGGGAAAGGCAGCTGAGCCATAGTCTGCGGGCGGTGAGCACTGACCCCCCTCACCATGACCACAATGATGAGTTTTGCCTTATGCCCTGAGTCCTGAGGTTGTCTCTGAAGATGCTATGGGGACCCCTGCTTTGTGATGTACAAGTTTTGAGGTTACTCCTTTTATGTAGATCTCTTCCTGTTACCAACTTCTAAGTGAAACTTGTGTTTTTTACTCGGCCTGTAATTCTTTTATCAGATGCATGGGAAGGTCCATATGACATATTGTGAACCTAATAAAGCAGATTGAAAAGGCATTCTCTGTGCTCAATCTTTTCTTTATATAAGAATATCAACAGCCGCATGAGGGGAGCAAGTGTTGCTGATCACGGGAAGAACTGAAAGATGTTTCCTTTGTGTTTGTTTTCGAAATTGAATACATATTATATAATGGCTTAAGGGATGGCTTAGTGCGCTGGAGAGATGGCTCAGCGGTTAAGAGCTCTGACTGCTCTTCCAGAGGTCCTGAGTTCAATTCCCAGCAACCACGTGGTGGCTCGCAATCATCTGCAATGAGATCTGGTGTGTTTGAAGATAGCTACAGTGTACTCATATACGTAAAATAAATAGCTTTTTAAAAAAGAGAGATGGCTTAGGTCTACCAGAAGATGTAGCTGTAATTCCCAGCACCCACAGTGTGGCTCACAACCATCTATAACTCTAGTCGGGGCAGTCTAGTAACTTCTGGGCACCAGGCACACACGTGGTGCGCAGACATACATGCAGCCAAACCACTTGAGCATGAAACCTTTTTTTGTCTTTCTTTAAATGATTTTACTTACATTCCAGTCATTGCCCCCCATCTTAGTTCCCCCACACAGTTCTGCACCCCATTTCCTTGCCTTCGAGAGGGTGTTCCGCCTCTCTGCCCCTTCTTCCCTCCTCCCTGGGGCCCCAAGTCTCCGGATTAGGCACATCTGCTCCCACTGAGGCCGGACCACGCAGTCCTTTGCTATCTATGCATGTGCCTGGGGCTTTGGATCAAGGTGTGTGCTGCCTGGTTGGTGACTCAGTCTCTGGAATTTTCCCCAGGGTCTGAGTTAATTGAGACCGCTGGTCTTCCTGTGGGGTTGCCCTCCCCTTCGGCTCCTTCAATCAGTCCCCTAATTCCTCCTTACTTCAGTCCAATGGTTGGGTGTAAGTATCTGCATCTGTCTCAGTCAGCTATGCATAAAATCTTTAAAACTTAAAAGTATCTTTAATGAAAACCTTATAAAAAATCGACTTGAGAACTTTCCAGACTCAGGACATAATCTCAGATTTAGTTTATCATCTGGCATCTGTTAGTGAGAAATACAATTAGAGATAAGTATATTTAAGATCTACCCTTATGCTTATGAGTAAGATGAAAATAATAGTCACCTCGGGGTTACTATATGAACTAAATAATGAGAGATAATAAGTTTGTGAGCTTTTTCAGAGTTTGTCATCCTCTTGACATGGGGCTAACCTAAACCCTGAAATGTTTTCAGCTAATGGGGGAGGGTGCTTGTAAGAGATCTCTACTCACAGGTCCTGTGGGCAAAGGATGAGTATTTACTTCTTTACTGTGCCTTTTTCTCATCCTGTCCCCTAGAGAATCTATGTACTAAATTACAGGTTCCCACATCAGACCCAGACAGATATCACGTCTCTCCAAAGTGAGAGATTCTAACAGCTCTCCAAAGTGAGAGATTCTCACTATTTCTCTGGAATGCCCATTGTATTGAATTCTACTCTGCACCTGCAGCTAGATCACTTCCTGTTTATCTTTTTGGTAAAGACTGCTTTTCTGAGGCAATTATCTCCCTAGCTGAGCAGATGTGTGAGGCAATAGCACACAGTTGCTCAAAACAGTCCGCATTAACCTGAAACTTAGGAATGTACAGAATTTTGTTCTGTACATTCTAAGTTGGTCACGACAGTGTGTCAGGGTTTTAATTACAAGGGGGAAAAAGTACATTTTATTTATGAAAATTGATTTATTTTATGGTACTGGGTGGTGAACACAGCCTCATGCATGCTAGGCATGCCAATATTTTACAAATATAAACTTAAAATTTAACTCCACCGGAAGACCAACAGATTCAACTAACCTGGACCTTTGGGGCTCTCAGAGACTGAACCACCTACCAAAGAACATACATGGGCTGGATCTAGGCCTCCCTGCACATATGTGGCAGATGTGCAGCTTGGTCTTCAGGTGGGTCCTGAAGAACTGGAATGGGAGCTATCCCAAAAGTTGTTACCTGTCTGTGGGATATGTTCTTCTAGCTTGTTTGCCTTGTCTGGATTCAGTTGGAGAGGATGCGCCTAGCCCAGCAGAGACTTGAAGGGCCAGGATTGGGGGATATGCAGGGGGACTCCACCCGCTCAAAAGAGAAGGGGAGGGGGAAGAGATTATGGGAGGGGCTGACTGGGAAGGGGCAGTGAGCAGGATGTAAATCGAGTAAGTAAAAAGTAAATTTTAAAAAATATTTCTAAAAAAACTAACAAAAACAAAAATAAAAGATTCTAGAACAGGTTAGTAAATAACTCATGAACAAATTCTAGCCCACTGTTTATTTGGGGGGCTGTAAGAATGGTTATAAAATATTTTGTAACAAAAATGGAATTTTAATTTGGTGTTTATAAAATTTTATTGGAACACAAAATGCTAATTCCTTTACAGATTATTTATGTCTGGTTTTATATTACAGTGGTATTATTAAGAACTTGTAAAAATAGGAAGTGTAGCTCATTTGCAAAGACTGTCACCTGGTCAGGATATAGAATCTTTTTCACCCTTTGCCTTAGACTCTAACATGAGAGGTAGTTAACAGGTAAAATACACATCATGAAAAGTAATAAACCCCAGTCTGAACTATATGCTTAATTCCAAAGTGTCCTGGCCTCTCACAGGTACTTGAAATATAAGGCAAATCATGAAGACAGCAGTTAATATAAGGAAGGGATCTAAGGTTTTGGATGTATTTTCCTAAGTATCATTTCCATAGCTAATGTGATGAGCTTCGTTTTCTCCATTCTTTACCAAAAAAGACAGGCAACGAAATCCTGGCAAGGTACATGCAGTAAGATTAGGGTGGTTACAAAAAAAAAGAATGGTCAAAAAGAGGTTTGAGGTGTGGGAACAGGACTCAAGCTCTGAGGGCCAGCAGAAAGAATGGTACAGGCAACCTTGGGAGACAGGAGTTGGGAGGACCCTTCAGAAACCTGGGAGGTGAGAGACTTTAAGGATGCAAAGGAGGGACCCTAGATGATATGCCCTACACTGTAGAGTCCACCTCCTGCAGAAAGACAGAGCATCAAGTGAGGGACGGGGTTGCCATCCCACAGTTAAAAACTCTGACAGAATTATTCCTGTTTGAAAGAACTGCAGGGACAAAAATGGAGAAGAGCCTGAGGTAAAGGAGGTCCAGTAACAGGCCCAAATTGGGATCCAGCTCAAGGAGACACTGAACCACCAACCAAGCAGCATACACCAGCTGATATGAGGCCCCTGACACATACACAGCAGAAGACTGCTGGGTCTAGACTCAGTGAGAGAAGATGCACCTAACCCAGGAGACACTCAAGGACCCAAGGAATCGGGAGGTCTGGTGGGGTGGGGGTGAGGGGTGGGGAAATCCTTTTGGAGACAGGGATGGGGGGTAGAGGGAGGAGGTATGGGATGAGGAACAAGCAGAGGGTGTACCAGGATGGGGATAAAGACTGGACTGTAGGGCTGGAGAGATGGCTCAGCGGTTAAGAGCACCCGACTACTCTTCCAGAGGTCCTGAGTTCAATTTCCAGCAACCACATGGTGGCTCACAACCATCTGTAAAGAGATCTGATGCCCTCTTCTGGTGTATCTGAAGATAGCTACAGTGTACTTATATATAATAAATAAATAAATCTTTAAAAAAAAGAGAGAGAGAGATCCGATGCCCTCTTCTGGTGTATCTGAAGACAGCTACAGTGTACTTATATATAATAAATGAATAAATCTTAAAAAAAAAAGACTGGACTGTAGGGGCTAGAGAGATGGCTCAGTGGTTAAGAGCACCGACTGCTCTTCCAGAGGTCCTGAGTTCAATTCCCAGCAACCACATGGTGGCTCACAACCATCTGTAATGGGATCTGGTGCCCTCTTCTGGTGTGTCTGAAGACGGCTACAAGTGTACTCACATACATAAAATAAATAAAATTTTAAAAAAAGACTGGACTGTAAAAGGAAAAGATTAAAGAATTTTTAAAAAAAAGAGGTTTGATTCTGCTCCAGTAACATAGAGGTCACTATTGTTATGATTTTGTCATATAATCTTCTAACTGAATAAGTCCTTTCTTTCTATAGTGCAGCTGAAAGTATTGAATTATAAAGAGGTTCATATTTGTGGTTTTTAGTTTGATAGAGTTTGAAAGAATATCGTGGATGTTTCAGGTTTTAAAAAGGGGTCTCACTCTGCACCTCAGACTAGCCTAGAAATCACTATGTAGCCTAGACAGGAACTCACAATGATCCTCCTATCTCAGCCCCACAAGTTCTAAGATTACAGTCACGAGCAGCCATACTGGGCTAAAAGCAAAGTTTTTTGAAAGCCAACCAGAGCTATATTTTATTTCAATGAAAAAGAATAATGAAAAGCCCTCTGTAGGAAAAGCAAATTTGACAAGATTGTTTAAATATATAGGCAGGCCTTAATATTTCAAAAGTAATTTTCGGTGTTTTAAATTTTTTTTAATTTTATTTAATTTTTTTTTACACTCCAGATTTTATCCCCCCTCCCGGTCAACCCTCTCACTGTTCCACATCCCATACCTCCTCCCTGCCCCTTGTCTCTGAAAGCATGTCCCCATCCCCCAACTCCCACCCCACCAGACCTCTCCACTCCCTGGAGCCTCCAGTCTCTTGAGGGTTAGGTTCATCTTCTCTGACTGAACCCAGAGCTGGGAGTCCTCTACGGTGTTATGTGTTGGGACCTCATCTCAGCTGGTGTATGCTGCCTGGTTGGTGATCCTGTGTCTGAGAGATCTCAGGGGTCCAGGTTAATTGAGACTGCTGGTCCCCCTACAGGGTTGCCCTCCTCCTCAGCTTCCTCCAGCTTTTCCCTAATTCAACCACAGTAGTCCCAGCTTCTGTCCATTGGTTGGGTGTTAATATCTGCATCTGACTCTTCAGCGGCTTGTTGGGCCTCTCAGAGGGCAGGCATGATAGGCCCCTGTTTATAAGCACACCATAGCCTCAGTAATAGTGTCAGGCCTTGGGGCCTCCTCTTGAGCTGGATCCCACTTTGGGCCAGTTGCTGGACCTCCTTTTCCTCAGGCTCTTCTCCATTTTGTCCCTGCAGTTCTTTTAGACAGGAACAATTATGGGTCTTTTTAATGGAGAAAAAGAGGCTTTATATATGTATGAATGAGTGAATTGAGCCGTTGAGGCTTAGCCTATCATAGGCATCCGGTAAATATTTCTGAAATATTTAAAAAAAACAATAAATATACAAATTTAGTAGTACTCCACAAATAATCAGTGTACATTTTAGATGCTTGCACATGTCTATCTCTTGAACAGAAGCAAAGTAACCAGGACAATCACTCATTTTAATAACATTATTTTTCTTAAAATTTGCAAATCACTGAGGAAAATACTACAATGAATACCAGGTGGCTGTGTAGCCACAGAAAGTATTGCAGAATGAACTTTCTAATTTAGAAGAGAGAATGAACACAGACAACCTAAAAGGACCCTCTGGTTACAAGTTAAATAAAGCTTTTCTCTATAACTGCCATTTAAACATTAGGCTACATTTATGTAAATGAAGTAACATCTATGGAAACAGACTAGCAGAGACTAGATTTACAACTGAAACCTAAAACCTGGACAAAATTCATGAAATGCTAACTTTCAGTCTTAGAGAAGGAAAGCATATGGACTTTATGACTATCTACAATTTATGTCATATAGCAGGATTTATAACACATCAGTAAAATGCATGACAATTAAAGAGGCCAGAGGACATACATGTACATACTTTTAATATTTTATTCTATATTAAAAGTTAATTCTGATACATTCAAGAAATATACTATACCCCTTAAAACAATCATTAAAATTATAGCTAAGCAAATAATGCGATTAACTCTTCAAAAAGTCAATCCAAAAGGTATTAAAAGAAAAAAAAAGGACTGGAGAGATGGCTTAGCCATTAAGAGCACTGATTGCTCTTCCAGAGGTCCCAAGTTCAATTCCCAGCAACCACATTGTGGCTCATGACCACTTGTAATGGGATCTGATGCCCTCTTCTGGTGTGACAAAGACAGCTACCAGTGTGCTCAAATGAATAAAAAAAATTTTTAAAAAAGAAAGTAAGGGGCTGGGGATTTAGCTCAGTGGTAGAGCGCTTACCTAGGAAGCTCAAGGCCCTGGGTTCGGTCCCCAGCTCCGAAAAAAAAAAAAAAAAAGAACCGAAAGTAAGAAAAAGGAGAATGAAAAAACGATGGAACAAATGGAAAAGAGATGGTTGGTTTAAAACCAAACATCTCAGTAATCGCATTAACAAGTGGTTGAAATACATTGATATTGTCAGATTAAGTAGGAAGAGATAATACAATTGTATATTGCCTGTAAGAATCTCATTTTAAGTGTAAAAATAAAAATAGATTGTAAGTAAATAAGGGAAACTAGAAAATTCTGTGCTAGTTAAAACAAAATTCAATTTACTATAATGATGCTAGGCACAATAAATTACAGAACAGAAGACCAAGGATAAATGAAGTCCATTACATAATTTTTAAGTGGTGAATTTTCACATATTACAGTGTTTCAAACTACATGAAGCAAATATTTATAATTCAATAAAAAAAGCATTTGAAAGTCAGGAATTAAACATTGTCTCTGAAATATTAAGGGAACAAGTAAACAGAAAACAGACTTCAAGAACAATATTAATCCATTTAATTACTTGATAGCTATATAACTTTCTACTACCAATCTATGTCTGATTTATATGTGCATGGCACATTTATCAATGTAGTCCCTACTCACTGGCAAACAATAAGTCCTAATATTAACAGGATTCAAATGATATTTGAGACTGGGTTCTTAGAGAACCATGAAATTAAATGAGAAATCACAATAAATCCCTGGAAAACACCAAAAATCTTAAAATAGGAAAAATTAATATATGTCTAAGTAGCTCATGGCCCAAAGTAAAACTTAAAATGGAAATTAGGCCATTTGATCAGTTCATGGGAAGGCATCTATATAGCATGCCTGAGGTTCTGGGATCAAGCCAAAAACAGGAAAATATTTCAAAACAGGAATATCATTTTTAAATTTTATTATTTATTCATAAGTTCATGTATCAGTACTATATTTACATCTTTCTCCATCCCTCTCCTCATTCCAACTCCTCCCATGTTCCCTCACTATGACATGCTCTCAAATACATGGCTTATTATTCTTTATTTTTATACACATACATACATTTATAAATACAAAATGGTACTAATAGGTATATGTGTTTAGATCTGACGTCTTGGGATTAAGTAATCTGTCATGTGACTGTTTCTGGAGAAGACTGATTCTCCCACTCTCAGTAGCTGTCTTTAGTCGGTGTTTTATTGCTGTGCAGAGACACCATGACCAAGGAAATTCTTATAAAAAAGAAAGCATTGGGGCTGGAGAGATGGCTCAGAGGTTAGGAGCACTGTCTGCTCTTCCAGAGGTCCTGAGTTCAATTCCCAGCAACCACATGGTGGCTCACAACCACCTATAATCAGGAAATGATTATAATGAGGAAATGGCCTCTTCTGGCCTGTAGTTGCATACATGCAGGCAGAAAGCTGTATGATGTATACATAATAAATAAATAAATTTTAAAAAAAGAAAGCATTGAATTGGGGGCTTGCTTACAATTTCACAGTTTCAGTCCATTATCCCCATGGCATGCATGATGCTGGAGAAGCAGTTGATAGTTCTACATTGTGTTCCATGGTGACCCACTTCCTTCAACAAGGCCACACCTCCAAATCCTTCTAATCCTTTCAATTAGTTCAACTCTCTGGTGACTAAGCATTCAAATATATGTGCTTATGGGGGTATCTTATTCAAACCACCACAGTAATCAATTATTGACTGTAGCTCTTCATCTAGGGGTGGGAATTTTTAAGATTTCTCCCATCCACATTGGCATACCAACTAGTATTGTCATTTTTCAGGTCTTGTTTAAGTAGCCATAGGGTTGACATTTCGTGAGTCCAGCTTCCTTGTCATATGTAGAGAGAGCACCAGCTCTAAGCAGTTATTTTGATCCTCTCTGGCTCTTACAAGTTTTCCAATCCGTTCTTCAGTGTTTCCTGAAGGGTATGTTGTAGATGCATAAATTGGGGCTGGGTAATTAGGTGGAGATTTCTGTAATGGATTCTGTCTGCTTTCCTGATTTCTAGGTTTACTCCATGTTATTAACTCAGATCTAAAGACTCAGAGCTAGAAAGCACAAGAGACCATGTTGCATTTCTCTTTGTGGTTCCAGGTTACCTCACACGATATAATTGCTTCTTTTTATCTTGAGATTTCAGGGCTTCATTTTGCTTTACTTGCTTTACAAGTACCTGTGACGTAAGATATCTGGTCCCTTGGACATATGTAAGGAGTGGTATAGCTAGGTTTATGGCAGATTTACTTTTAGTTCCTTGAGACCTCGCCACACTTACTTCCATATTGGCTGAATCTTTTTGAAATCCCACTAGCAATGAATGAAGGTTTGCTTTACCCTGAGTCCCCTGAAGCATTTGTAGTTTATTTTGTTGATTTTTGCCATTTTGACTGATGTAATATGAAATCTCGAAGTTATTTTGATTTCCATTTCCTAACTGCTAAGGATGATGAGCATTTTTAAATATATTTCTTAGCTGTTTTTGTTTCTTCCTTTGAGAACTGTCCATTCTGATTTATACATTTATTTGTGTGTGACTTTTTAAAAAAATTCTTTGTGTATTCTGCATATTAATCCTCTATGACTGACAAAGATTCCCATTCTGGGTACCTTCTCATCATTTGATTCATTATTTTATTTGCTGTACAGAAGCTGTTTTATAAGGTTCTGGGGATCATACCTTGGTTGCTCTAACTGATATGAGAAGAACTTCTCACTATAAGTGGGACCGTTTTCTGGCAGGAATCCTGTTCTGTATAAATGGAGAGACGTTGGGGATTTAGCTCAGTGGTAGAGCGCTTGCCTAGGAAGCGCAAGGCCCTGGGTTCGGTCCCCAGCTCCGAAAAAAAGAACAACAACAAAAAAAAAAAAAAAGACATCGCCAGATAAATGGAGAGACAATTGAGCAGCAATAACGTTCATTCCACTCTGCCTCCTTGTGGTGGCTGTGATGTAACCATCTGTTTCAAGTTTTTGCTGCCTTGATTTCCCTGCCATGAATGTATATTTTCCTCACAAAGAACAATAAAAATAACTCATTTTAGAAGTAATATATTTTCTCACTATTCTCTTGACCAGCAGCTTCCATCTTTTATATATGATATACACCTTTGAATTTTAATTTTTAGTTATTCCTTATTTGTTGTGAGACAGACAGAGAAAGAGAGAGAATAGAAGAGAGAAGAATGTGCTTGTGCCATGGCAGAGGTCAAAGGACAACTTTCAGGAGTCGGCTCTCTTCTTTCACTTTGTTGACATAGGTCCCCCCCTTCTTGTTTCTCCCATGCAATGTACTTAAATTTAGTTGTTCCATAAGCTTCTGGGCCCTTCTCCTGTCTCTGACTCTACTCTCACCATCAGAGTTCTGGAATTATACAACATTTAGGGGGTTTTTTGTTTGTTTGTCTGTTTGTTTAATTTTTGTTTTTTTACATTGGTCCTGGAATTGAATTGATGTCCCACTGGGTTATCAAGCTTGGGCAGCAGGCATTTTTACCCACTGAGTCATCTGATCAGCCTAGACCTTTGACCGTTTAATAAAAATAAGTGGTGTCTACTCTCAGCAAATGTATACATTAAATAAAATGTATATAGCTTATGCATATGAATATAATTTCAAGGGGTTTACAGCTTGAAAATGGCTGAACTCTGCATGGGGCATGGACTAGAGACTGAGGAAATGGCCAAACAATAACTTGTCCAACTTGAGACTCATCCCATAAGCAAGCACCAATCAGTAACACTATTGGTGGTACTCTGTTATGCTTTCGGATAGGAGTCTAACATAGTTGTCCTCTGAGAGGCTCCACCCAATAGCTGACTTAAATGCAGACAACAACAGCCAAACAGTGGATGGAGCTTGAGGACTCTTATGGAAGAATAAGAGGAAGGATTGCAGGGTCCCTAAGGGGATAGGAACTCCAAGGGAAGACCAACAGAGTCAACTACCTGAACCCTTGGGGCTCTCAGAGACTGAACTATCAACCAAAGAACATACACAAGCTGGACCCAGGACCCCCTATGCATATGTCACAGATGTGCAGCTTGGTCTTCAGGTGGGTCCTGAACAACTGGGGTGGGGGCTATGATAAAAGCTGTTGCCTCTCTGTGGGATATGTTCTTCTAGCTGGGCTGCCTTCTCTGGACTCAGTGGGAGAGGATGTGCCTAGTCTCACAGAGACTTGAAGTGCCAGGGTGGGGAGATTCAAAGGGGGTGTCTCCCATCAGCTCAGAGGAAAAGAGGATGAGGAGATGGGAGGAAGGATTGTTGGGGGGTGACTGGGAAGGGGACATGAGCAGGATGTAAAGTGAATAAGTAAAAATATAAATTAAATTTAAAAGGGAAAGGAAAGAAAGTGTGGGCTGGAGTGGTGGCTCAGTGGTTAAGAGCACTGACTGCTGTTCCAGAGATTCTGAGTTCAATTCCCAGCAAACCTCATGGTGGCTCACAATGATCTGTAATGAGATCTGATGCCCTCTTCTGGTGGGTCTGCGAGACAGCTTCAGTGTGCTTCTATATAACAAATAAATAAATCTTTTTTAAAAAAGAAAAGAAAATGCATGAAGTCAAGGACTAAGTAAGTGTCTGTTTCTCTTCTCCTGAGTGGCATCCAAGCGTAGTGTCTTCTCTTTTCTCAAGTTCATAGTCCCTGCTTCCTCGTTATGTCAACCTCCTTTCCTCTCAGGATTATTTTTAAATTTCTATGGCACACATCTTTCTACAACGTATGTATAGTCCAACAATTCCTACACTTACACCCCTTGGATTTTATCCTGGGTAGTCAGGTGAGAACACATGGCCTACATCAACCAGTATAATCAGCACGTCAGACACCAAGTCAGAAAGTACCAGAATATGAGTATAGATTATAGTCAGAAACCTTGAAGGGTAGCTAGGCATTTCTTGGATGCCTTGGTAGCAAAGGGTGCAGAGTTGAGAGAGCTTGCAACCACAAGCTGGACAGGTCTTCAGAGAGGAAACGTTGGAGACTGATTTTCCCCTCTTTTATAACACTTTATTTTAAATGAAATAGTTTTTTGTGCTCACAAGAAACACATGCTTAGCAGAGTCAATGAAGTTTAAAAAGAACTATTAGAAAGAAAAGACCATCTCCATTTCAACCACTTGCTTCGCTTCCAAATGATCTGCCCACGCCCTTTAAGTGCAGGTGTAAAGTAGACCATGTGCAGAATGAACATCGGTGGCTACGAGAGGAAGTGGAGAGAAGAAGTACATGATTTGCTATTTTATTAAAGATAAAGTGGTCCCCCAAATCCTCAGATCTTAACAGGAATCGGTATTAGGAAAAGATGCAGCCTCTCCCTAATGAGCACACAGGACTAACCACACATCACAGGACGAACCATATTTGACCTCTGGAATTTGCAAGTAACAAAATGAATGACAAGGCCTCATGCTGTGGGGGAAGGGACAGAAAGTGGTGGGGGTAGTGAGGGGAAAAGTAGGCTGGCTCCTGACGCACTTTTCTGGTGCTTGGGAGGGGAACTAGGGACCTGAGCCCACTGCTGACGTCCCTGTCACGTGATCAGGAGCAGACGTATGCAGAAGTCTCTCTCTTCCAGGTACCAGCTACCAGCTCCTTATCTCCGTGAAGGAAGGCAGACTTGAAACCGAACGACAGAGGGGGGAGCAACTGCCCTATAGCCCGGCAGGTTGGTACAAGCCAGGAATTCCTGAGGGAGGGGTGGTAATGGACAGAGGCTAGCGAGGAGAGGACTCTGTCTGCTTTTCAAATACCGCCCCCTTTCCACCCCCATTCATTTTGGCGCAGAAGATTGTGTGAGTGTTGGGGGTAGCAGCTCAGAGAACTGTGGGCTAATGGCAGAAGGAAATGTGAGAAGGAGTCATTTCACAGGGATAGCTACAAATCCTCCACTGCCTGCAGATCGCTGGGTAGGAATGACAGAAGGCTAAGACCAGAGCTGATTCCAAAGCAGATACTCGACTCCTTTCCAGATGCTCACCAAGTTGGTGCAGGAAATCGATGGGGATGGGAACAGGGGTCATTGGAGGGAGATCAGGGGTAGAGAATGCCAATTGAGATATCACAGGAACAGTGATTGAGCTACAGATGCCTTACAGAGGAGGGGGGGTGGGGAGGGACAGCGGAGGGAGTGGGGTGGTGATGGCCTAATCCCTTTTAGGTAGCAGGAGAGGGCAGGGGCCCTGACTTCAGGCTGAGGAAGATGAACTGACCCAGGCCTCCTTTTCCCTTTTCCATCCCCCAACCATTTTGGATCCCAAAATGGTAGGCTGGGGTGACCAAGGGTGGGGATTGCTGCAGAGAGAAACAGGTTTAGTAGGAGGCTCAGCTCCTAATTACGGAGTGACTCCTCAACTCAGAGGGATTCAAAAGGAGGTATTAAGGACCCAAAAGATTAGAGTTCAGAAATAACTTGTCCCTTTCACTGTAGAAAGCTGGGTGGGTTGTTTTTCCTGTGTATGTGGGGAGGAAGGGGTGAATGCAGTCCTGTAGTTATATCTGCCCTGCCTTCTGCTGCTACTATCTCTATTTTCAGAAAAGTGTCCCACTACTGTCAAGGGACCCTGGGGTGGGAGTGGGGAGTTCAGGTACAGAGATCTGAGGGCAGCCAGACCTGTCTGCTGACTTTCAAAGTTCTGAACTCTACTCATTTTGGTGAAATGATAGCAGATTTGGGCAGGGAAATCAGACCCAGGGAAACAGTTTGGGAGTAATTCTTCTTTTCTGTAGCCTCAGGACTAGAAAAAGGTAAACCATTGAGGGAGATGTGTGGAAGAAAATCAGAGAAGACAGAGGAAGGAATGTGCACTGAAAGGGAGGAACTGGGAAAGTTTGGACAATGATTCTGGGTCCTGCTTGCCAGTCATTCTTCTTGCTTGCCAGTCTTCTAATCCTTCACCATTTGATTCCCATCTCCCCACAGGTCTTCAAGTCTGTGGCTGTGGGCAGCAACCCAGCCAAGGAAAGGGAAGCCCTGCAGCACCAGTGCAGGTTAGTGAGAGGAGGAGTGTGCTCCACCCTGGAAGTAGAGCAGAAGCTGGGGAGGCCACTGCTCACCCCCTCCCTCCAATCCTCCTCATTACAATTTCAGGACACATTGCAAGGTCCTAAGGGAATGCGATCCTTTGCAGCTGGTGATGCCAAAGTGGAGGCTATGAAAGGGAGGGAGGGGAAAGGGTGGCATTTACCAGGCTCTCCGAGGCTATCAGAACACCCCTGAAATCTGCATACACGTTTTATAAGTTTTATAACTGAAAGGATGAGAAAAAATGAAAATGCCCCTCAATTTCTGTAACTCTTTGTAAGTTGAAACTACACAGCAGAGCCAGAACAAAGTTGAGACACCATTACTCTCTGTGTTTCTTTCTTAGCACATTCCTTTAATGGTAGGAAGACACACCCTTGACGTTTCTTGAAAGGTTGGTCCATGTAAGAAGTGTGTAGGGAAAGGAATCTAAGGTAAGAGTGCACCTAGAAGGTGGATTAAGGTGGTTTGGGAAAACCATAAGAAAAGGAAAGCAACCATTAAAATTTTGTGCCACACTGTAGACCCTTAGTGTTCTTTTCTTTGTCTTCTAGGACAGGCAACAAAGAAAAATTGCAACATGGAAAAGTTCTACAAAGAAAATGAAGGAAAGCCAGAAAACAAGGGAAGGGCAGAAGATGAAGGAAGTACAGAAGAGGGAGGAAAAGCAGATGAAGACAAGTCAGATACAGAGGGGAAACCAGCGCGCCAGGGCAAGCTAGAGGAGGAGGGAGGGCCAGGTGAGCAGGCACAACAGAAAGGTGAGGGGAAGCCCGAGAAGCAGGGAAAGTCTGACGGGGAGGGCAAGCGCCCAGGGGAGAGCAAGCCCGATTCCCAGGCAAAGTCAGCCAGCGAGGCGCGAGCTGCAGAAAAGCGCCCCGCTGAAGATTATGTGCCCCGGAAAGCAAAGCGAAAAACAGATAGGGGGACAGATGATTCTCCCAAGAACTCCCAGGAGGACTTACAGGACAGGCATGTGAGCAGTGAGGAGGCGATGAGAGAGTGTGCAGATATGACAAGGGCTCAGGAAGAGCTGAGGAAGAGGCAGAAAATGGGTGGTTTTCACTGGGTACCAAGAGATGCACAGGAGGCTTTAGTCCCCAGGGGCCAACGGGGAGTCAGGGGGGTGAGGGGAGGCGGAGGCAGGGGTCAGAAGGACTTGGAAGATGCTCCATTTGTTTAATGCCTTCAGCCTTTCCGTTCTGGTTTCTTTGATGGGAAATATTGCCAGCCCTGCTTTCCCTGGTAGGCTTTTGCCGGGCTCTGTGCTTTAACCTTGTGCTGAGATTTTCCTTTAGGTGTCACTCCTGTTACCAGCAGACAGCACTATGTCTTTTAGTAAAGGACTTCCACCCATGTGCATGGAAGAAATGTTCATGGTCTACTGTAAAATAATAAAGAGAACAGTTTGCAGAACCACAGATACAGTATCAGTCCATTTTTGAAAACAAAATCATCATGTAGAGTATACACACAAGGAAAACCGTGCAACCACGTAGACCTATAAGAAATAATGTTTTTTTCTGTGTGGTGAGATTTGAGGGTTTTTTTTTATTTTCTCATATAAACCTCCCCACCCCACTAAGAACAGAGCCTACTGTTTTCTAAATACTTATTTATTTATTATATATACAGTGTTCTGCTGCAGGTATGACTTCAGACTAGAAGACAGCATGAGATCTCATTACAGATGGTTGTGAGCCACCATGTTGTTGCTGGGAATTGAACTCAGGACCTCTGAAAGAGCAGCCAGTGCTCTTAACCACTGAGCCATCTCTTCAGCCCAAAGCTAGTTTTGTTATAAAAGAAACAATAAAAGGTAAAATAAAAGGCTGGGTGCAGTGATGCATGCCTTCCCGAAGCAGAGGCAGGCACATATCTGACTTTGCAGCCATAGTAGGCTTTACTGCCAATCAACTGAAGCCAGTCAGAACAAGAGAGTGAGCCCATATCTCATATTAAGCTTATAGTAGCAAAGGAGGCCCCTAAAACTCTTGTCAGAATATAGATTCACAGGTAAAACTGCACTGCCTCTGGACCTGAAAGTTGGAGGAGTTTTTTTCAGTCCCTGCCAATGCTACTGTCCCTTGTCATATGTGAAGGGGAGATAGAGAAAGCTTACACCACAGAACTATGGCACACAGAGAATTTGAAAATGAGTGCTACCAGTGTGCATTCACAACACCAGATCAGACACATGGGGGACAACTGAAGGAAGTCTCATCTATGCCTAGAAAAAGATGCAGAAAACTGAGGTGTGAGTGATCCCTTCCCTAGAGAAAGTGCCACGTCTGCTGGCCATATACCTTCTCCCTCATGGATCCTGCATCCATTCAAGACACCCACTACCATTAGTAAGTGAAGTCACTGAGGTAACAATGCCACTTTTACTTTCCTGAAGACCCTGTTAACTAGAATATCTATTCCGTTCCATTCTGATGTGTTTACAATGAGGTGTTTTTCTCACTGTAATAGCTGCCAGTCATAAAAAAAAAGATGAGGAAAATGCTTTCTAAAATTTTAACTGAATATTAATCCACCAGATTTACCCTTTATTAATCGCTCATTTATTTATTTCCTTTTGACAGGATCTCATGTAAGCCTAGGCTAGCCTTGAACTTAGCTATGTAGACAAGGAATGGCCTTTTGCTTTTTGTTTTTAAATCCTGTTTCTATATCCTTATGCTGAAATTATAGGCATGCACCACCAAACCAGGTTTATAAAGAGCCAATGATGAAACTCAGGGCTATGTGCACTCTTCTACTCAAACACATTAGTAAATGGAGATATATCCCCCAACTTGAAGACTTTCCGTTTATAAAGTTCCCAAGAACTTATCTTACTCAATTTTTACTTCCCACAACACTTAATAGACTTAATAGAAACTTAAAAAAAAGAACACATTAACCATCAAGTCAGAAGGCCTCTCCGTCTTCGCACCGCTTCTGCTCATGGTTGTATGAACACTCTTAACTATGCAAGCTCATTACTTTGCTACTGTTGTTATTGTTGAAGCAAGGTCTCATGCACTATACCTCACTATATAGCTGAAGATGGCCTTAGATTCATGATCCTTCTGCCTCCATCTCCCAAGTGCTGGCATTCGAGGCATGAGCTACCACACTCCTCTCATGTAAGTTCATTCTTATGCAACTGAAATTTGCCATTTCAAAAGAAGCGTGGCAGGGGAGAAATTATTGTCCAGCTCTTTTCCAAATGGGACATGGTAGTAGCTTTCAGACTTTGAGAGCTACTGATAGAATATGTGCATGGAAGTCCCCTCTGTTTTGCGGAAAATATAGAATCCTGGTTGCCAGAGCAGATCCAAATCATCAGGATTTCTTCTGATTTGACATTTCTTCTACTGTTAGTTTGTTTTAAAGAATTTCATTGGATCCATTCATTTTGGGCAGTGTGCGTGCATGCAGGCATGCAGGCATGCTTGCTTGTGTGTGATGGTCTTGTGGAGGTGAAAGGACAATTTCTAGTACTTGGTCCCCTCTTTCCACCATGTGTCCAGTGGGAATTGAATAGGCTCCTTTATTTGCTGACTCATCTCCCCAGCCCTCACTTTCATGTTTCATAAAGTAGATAAAGACACTGAAACAAAAAAACACTAACAGTGCAAAAGAGTTTATTATTAATAAACACTGTAGTCTGTATTGCCAGTGCATATACCAACTGCTTAAATATGTTTGGCTTGTGATACCAACCATCATATTTTTTTTAGTGTGCATGTATGAATACTTTAAGAGATTTGTTGAAACATAATTCACAGATCCCAAGTTTTACTCTCCTAAGTGCACAATTCAGCACTTCTCACTATGTTAGCAGAGTTCTGAACCCATCGCATTATCTAGTTCTAAATTAGATATTTTCATCACCCTCAAAAGAAACCTTAGACTCATTGACACTGTGCCTATTCCCTGTCGCTAGCATCTGGTAAGCAGTGATCCTTTTTCTGTCTCTACGGATTTGTCCAGTCACATAAATAGAATCACACACTACATGGCTTGTTAGATCTGGCTTCTTCAACTTGTCATAATGTTACAGCATCCATCATCACTAAATATCTGTGGGTAAGGTTTTATTTCAAAATGTGTTTTTTGTTTTCTTGGGTATATTCTTGGGAAACCAATTTTTAAAGTCTATAATAACTTGGTAAAAGTTTTGAAGAGCTGCCAAATTGTTTTCTAAAACAACCGTGACACTAGACAATCCTACCAGTAGTGCACTAGGGTTCCAATTTCTCAATATCTTTGTTGACACAATTTTATTATAGCAATCTTAGTTGATTAAAAAGTAGCAGCTCATAAAGATTTCAATCTAAACTTTGCTAATGGCTAACAACCTTCAGCATTGTGTGGCATTTTGTTGATTATTTATATATCTTCTGAGGAGAAATGTGTACCCACCTGCTTCTGACTCCCAAGTACTGAGATTAAAGGCATGCACATTTTAAAATCAGATTGATAGTCATTTTTATTGTTGAGTTGAAAAAACTCTTTATCTAGTGGAGACAAGTCCCTTATCAGATAGATAATTCGCAAGTGTTATTTCTTAACTTACTAAGTATAGCCATTCTCTATGGACTGTCTGATATGATAATGGAACACATTGTGCCTTACTAAAATGTGTTAGTCAGCTTTCCTGTGCCATAATCAATATCTGAAAAAAATCAACTTTAAAGGAGCAAAAGTTATGGTTGGGGAGGTTGAAAACACTGGCTATTTTTCCAAAGGACCTGGGATGGCTTTCCTACAGCCATATGCTGGGGGTCATCTGTAACTCTAATTCCAGAGGGAGACACCCTCTTATTGTCCCTAAGGGAACTGCACACACACAATACACTTGAATACAAGCAGGCAAGACACTCTTACACATAAAATAAGAGAGAGTGGGGGAGGACGCAAAGGATCTGGGGTAGATAACTCCGACATTAAAGTGCTTGATGTATGTACAAGTATCAAGACCTGAGTTCAGATTCCTGGTGCCCACATAAATGTCAGGTGTGGTGGTACACATCTGCATCTCTAGAACTGCACAAGGGTGGGTGATGGCTGGAGTGAGAAGGTAGATTCCTGGAGTTTTCTGGGCATTCAGGCCAGTTAATCCGTGAACTTCAGTCTTAGAGAACCTGTCACAAAAAATATAGAGGAGGAACTGGAGAAATGGCTTGGTGGATGGAAGAGCTTGCTGCTCTTGAAGAGCTGTAGTTCCCAGAGCCCATGCTGGATGGCTCACAACCATTTGTCATTTCAACTCCGGAGGATCTGCCACCCTCTGCTGGCCACTGTGGGTACTGCATTCATGTGGTGTAAGTAAAGAGAACACACCAGGAAGTAGTGGCCCAAATAAAACATAATAATAAATATAAATACAAAAGTAAAATATTAAAAATAAATGAATACAAATAAAATACACACCTGATGTCATCCTCTGGTCTCTCTCTCTCTCTCTCTCTCTCTCTCTCTCTCAAACACACACACACACACACACACACACACACACACAGCTCTACCACAGACATCTTACCACATTTGATAAGTACACCAGTGAGTTACTGGACTCTGAGGATCATTTGCTAGTTTAAGGTAAGTTCATACTAGAGTAGCTAATAATGCCAAATACCTCATGGCTTAATCAAGGCTTATAGAGACAGCTCAGCAGTTCTGAGTACTGTCTGTTCTTCCAGAGAACACAAGATAAACTCCCAGCACCCACATGGAGACTCCCTACCATCTGTAACTCCAGTTTCAGACTATCTGATGCTCTCATCTGGCCTCTTCTAGCATAAGGCAAGCACATGGTGCATAAATGTACAAGCAGGTAAAACACCCAAATGTGGGGGCTGGAGAGATGGCTCAGCGGTTAAGAGCACTGACTGCTCTTCCAGAGGTCCTGAGTTCAATTCCCAGCAACCACATGGTGGCTCACAACCATCTGTAATAGGATCCGATGCCCTCTTCTGGTGTGTCTGAGGACAGTAACAGTGTACTCACATACATTGAACAAATAAATATATCTTTAAAAACTGAATTTAGGCCTGGAGAGATGGCTCAGCTGTTAAGGACACTGACTGCTCTTCCAGAGGTCCTGAGTTCAATTCCCAGCAACCACATGGTGGCTCACAACCATCTGTAATGGGATCTGATGCCCTCTTCTGGTGTGTCTGAAGACAGCTACAGTATATTCACATACATAAAATAAATCTTTAAAAAAACCACCCATATGTATAAAAATTTTAAATGTATATGTGAGATTTATTTCTCAAATGGTAGGAGATCTGGGATGGAAAACTTTATTTCCTGTAGTATCTTATAGGGACATACCTTATGATGCTAGCTAGCATGATATCAGGTAATAAGAGTCCCTACAGGTTGGAGAGATGGCTCAGCAGTTAAGAGCACTGACTGCTCTTCCAGAGGTCCTGAGTTCAATTCCCAGCAACCACATGGTGGCTCACAACCATCTGTTATGGGATCCGATGCCCTCTTCTGGTGTGTCTGAAGACAGCTACAGTGTACTTATATATAATAAATAAATAAATGTTTAAAAATTAAAAATTAAGAGTCCATATGAGGCAGGATAAAAAGAGAGAAAATAGGATATGTGAAGGGAGAAAGTTCTTCATCTTGGGATCTCATTTTCATTCCTTGCTGACTAAAAGTCAAGAGTTTCGATTCAACTGGTGAAATCAAAACTGCTGTGAAGATTGACTGCACAAACAATAATAAAAGAAGATTTACACAAAGTCTCATACAGGTAAGAAAAGGAGCCTAGCTTGGAATCTAAATGTTTTGGTTCTAAATTAATAATTCTTTTTTTTAAGATTTATTCACTTATTATATATAAGTACACTGTAGCTGTCTTCAGAAGAGGGCCAGAAGAGGGCATCGGATCTCATTACAGATGGTTGTGAGCCACCATGTGGTTGCTGGGAATTGAACTCAGGACCACTGGAAGAGCAGTCAGTGCTCTTAACCGCTGAGCCATCTCTCCAGCCCCCTAAATTAATAATTCTTAATCGATGTTCTTAAATTTGATCTTCCATTTATTGTCTAATCTATCCTTTAGGGTTTCAGAAAAGTTGTATGTACTGTTTTCTAAGAGGAAAATCTTAGAAACAAAAACAAAAAGACAAAGAACAAAAAAAAACAAAAAACAAAAACAAAAACAAAAAACAACGACCAAATGTCACTGTTTCTGTTACTGCCAAGCCTTAAAGGGCATTTTTACAGCAATCCACAGCTGGATTAGACAGGATACGATAGACAGTTGAGTGAATGGTTTTTTGACTGCTCAGTGAGGAGGTGATAAGATGTGTAAGACTGAGTGCTCCTGTAAAGCAAGTTTCCTTTGCCTGCAGGCTCTTTGACTTTAGAGCCTAAGAATGACTTGAACATAAGAACTAGTGGAACTAGAAACACCTTAAATGTACTTCAACCCACAAATTTATAGTGAAATGAGTAACATATGCACTGTTGAATATGATTCAGCTGTTAAGAGAAGGGACATCCTGAAATCTGAGGGTAAGTAGAAGGAACTAGTAAATATTACATCGAGTGAGGTAATGTGACCCAGAAACATGAATATTACAAGTTATTTCTCAGCAGAGGCCCCTACCTCAAAATAGTGGGATGTGAGTACATAGGCTGGAGCAACTGCAGAAACCAGGAAAGCAACATGGGTCCATTGCTAGGGCAGAGGGTTTGGGGACCAGAGATGGGGATAGCAGGGTACAAGTACTATGACTGGGGAAATGTGGGTTCTTTAGAGGGGTGTGGTAAACACAGAAGGAAGAGGGGAAAACGTCTTAAGTAATTATACTATTAGCTATTCACTTAAAAAATCTATAACCCACATGAATCTGTGTATAAATGTGTATAGTTTAAGAGAAATTTTCTCATCTGGGCTGACAATGTTCCATCCCAAAAGCCAAGACCATGTAACAGAAAACCCAACGCTAGGCATAAGAAACTCTCTTTTGCGTTGTGAGTCAGAATTGTCCAAGAGACTCCCAACACACAGGCTCTTGCTCTTTGACCTTGTTGCCTGCTCCCTCAGGGGTGGAAACTATGTCTCCATTGCTGAAGACATCGTGTACTTCAAGTACAAGGCCTCAGGGATCCCCTGATGTGGAACCGACCTGAGTGCCTGCTCCTTGACGATTAGGTTCCATGGGACCAGAAGGTGACATGCAAGTTTCCAGAGGAAGGCAACTAACCCTCCTCCCCAGCTATGAGGTCCATGAAGCACAAAACTGACCAGCATGACACAATAGCCCTAAGGGTGAAACCTTGGTGGCAATCAAGAGCTCTCTAATTGGAATTAAGTACATCTCATCAAGACAACAAGCCTGCCTGGTACTAGAAATCTAGCTATCTACTCAGTGCTAGTGAAATAGTGGATCCTGGAGGAGAACCTATAATCACCACTTTAATAAACCAGGATAATCCCAAAGAACAATCCAAACTTTTGTCCTTATAGCCACAGATAGTGCAGTCTTCACTCGTCATCAAGGAAACTCATCTTTGCAACAGAGTGACCACTATAGAAAACCACAACCAATCAAAACGTAGCATTATCAAGATAAGCCCCAATGGATACATCAACAAAACATTCCTTTACTAAGTCTCAGGAACTGTTAGGGAAGGTGGGACAGAAAAATGGTAAGAGCCAGAGGATCTGGGAGTTTGCTGTGACACTGTGTCTCCCAATAATGACAAGAGCTACAGCCATGAAGTCTTACAAACATGACTGTCTGAATGTGAGTCGAACAAAGACAACACAGTAGACAGCTAAAGTGGATGGGAGAAAACTCAAAGGCCTCAACCCTACACAACAGATTATAGGCAACTAAGGAATGTTGAGAGTGAGAGAAATGGTTTTCCCCCGGGAAGAACATGCCTATTGGTTATCTAATATTATATGGCTAGCCATGAAAGCATGTATACAATTAACATTACTAAACAGGTTATATTACAAATGTATATGCACATACAGATACATATATGTGCATGTAACAACAGTCAATGAAAAAAGAGGCTACAATTATGAAAGGGAGCAAGGAAGGGCATATGGGAGGTTTGGAAGGGAGGAAAGGGAAAAAAGAAATTATATAATTTTATTATAATCTCAAAAGTAAGAAAAAAACGGAAAAAGAAATACCTCTTAATATGTAATAGGAGGGCTGGAGAGATGGCTCAGCGGTTAAGAGCACCCGACTGCTCTTCCAGAGGTCATGAGTTCAATTCCCAGCAACCACATGGTGGCTCACAACCATCTGTAAAGAGATCCGATGCCCTCTTCTGGTGTGTCTGAAGACAGCTACAGTGTACTTATATATAATAAATAAATAAATCTTAAAAAAAATATGTAATAGGAACAGGGCTGGGTATGGTGTTGCATGCATTTAATCCCAGCACTCAGGAAGCATGAGGCAGGTGGATCTCTGCAAACTCAAAGCGATCCTGATCTTCAAAGAGAATTCCAAAATAGCCAGTGCTATACACAGAAATCGTCTCAAAAAATAAATAAAACAAAAAATAAATAAATAAACCACCACCACCAACAACAACAAAAAAAAACTTAATTGAAACACTTAGAATCTGTGATGCTGAAATCTGTTCTTCCTTTCTTCTTCCTAGCATCGCATGATCAGATCACCTCAGCAGTGTCCAACTAAGGCTCTGATTTCATCTGCCTCACTTCACTCTTAGAGGATCTTGGTATCTTTGAAACAGAACTTCTTGTCCTATGTTAAACTATATTGCAGAGGCAAAGTTCTGAATGAGTACAACTGAGACATGGGGGCTTTTATGTCCAGCTACTATTTTTCAGAAAGTGGTTTTAACTCCAGCACAGAGTGGCAAAAATACTGGGATTCCCCCAAACTGCTGGGAGAAAGATGAGAAAACCTGAATGAAATCAGTGCCCAACTTCAGTCTAGTGCTCAGGCCCTAAAGTAGGAGCATCTTTCAGAAACAACTACACCATTGTATCTGGCTCCCGCTCCCAAGTCTCAGATCAGACATTTTGCTGGAATAGAAGCAGGTTTTAAAATAGAGACCTCTGGGCTGGAGAGATAACTCAGTGGTTAAGAGCATTAACTGCTCTTCCTAGAGGTCCTGAATTCAATTCCCAGCAACCACATGGTGCTCACAACCATCTGTAATGGGATCAGATGCCCTCTTCTGGTGTGTCTGAGAAAGCTAATACATTAAATAAATAATATTAACCCCTTATTGCAAATATGTAAATATTGGTCATTAGTAACTAAATAAATGATAACCAACCTTGCTGATGGCCAAGGTTAGGCAGAGAGAAAAGGCAGAGGAACACATGGATCTCCCTGGGAAGGGAAAATAGAATTTAAGGGTGGAATGATGGGGAGGGCAAGAGCAGGATTAGTTAGGGGGGAGGGGAGATAGGACTGAGGGAAGGAACGAAGGGAGAGACAACTAGAAATGAAGTGGAGTATGAAAAACTAATTCAATGAAAACTAACAATACAATGCTCCTTAATGACTCCCAGCGCTATACTCATAGTTCAGTGCCTTATTCAGCCATGACCAGAGGCTTTCTCCTGCAGCAGATGGGAACAGATACAGAGACCCTCAGCCAGAGAGCCCCACATTACACAGAGTGACAAGCTCTATCAAATCCCTGCCCTCCGAGCTCAGGGAACAAGGAGGCAAAGGAGCAAGGGAGATAGAGGGGACAAAGGGTACCAGGAGAACAAGGTCCTCTAAAACAATGTAGCAAAGCTCCTATGAACTCACGAGACTGACACAGAAATCACAAGGCCTACATGGGTCTGCACCAGGTCCTCTGCTTACATACTTTAGCTTTCAGTTTCGTGCGTTTATGGGACTCCTGAGTGTGGGAACGAGTGTGCCTCTGATTCTTGTGCCTTCTCTTGGTCTCTTTTTCTTCTATTGGGTTGTCTTGTCCTTTGATGTGACGGTTTTTGTTTTAGCTTTTATTTTGCTATGTCTTGTTATCTCTCAGAAACCTGTTCTTTTTCTAATGAAAAACAGAAAGGGAGTGGATCTGGATGGGAGGGGAGGTGTGGGGGGACTGGGAGTAGTAGAGATAGAAGAAAATGTACTCAGATTACATGTGAAAAAGATCTGTATTTAATAAAAGGGAATAAATAAACAAACAGAGATGTCTGCATGTATGTCTCTGCCACCTGTGCACCCAGTCGCTGTGGAGATCCTAAGAAGTCTTCAGATCCCCAGGAACTAAGAGTTTTAGATGGCTATAAGCCTGAGCCACCATGAGTGCTGGGAACTGAACATGGGTTCTCTGCAAGGACAAGATCAACCAGTGTTCTTAACCACTGAGCCATCTCTCCAGCCCCCTTAGTATGCTAAACTTGATGGCTAAAGATTCTTGGGGGAAAATGGAGTTTGCATTGAAGAAGACTTAAAAGGAAGTGAGCAGATTTGTCAAAGATAGAAGTTAAGTGTTCGGGGATTGGGGATTTAGCTCAGTGGTAGAGCGCTTGCCTAGCAAGCGCAAGGCCTTGGGTTTGGTCCCCAGCTCCGGAAAAAAAAAAGAAGTTAAGTGTTCAGGCTGGAGAGATGGCTCAGCAGTTAAGAGCACTGGCTGCTCTTCCAGAGGTCCTGAGTTCACTTCCCAGCAACCACACGGTGGCTCACAACCATCTGTAATGAGATCTGATGCCCTATTCTGGTGTGTCTGAAGACAGCTACAGTGTACTCACATACATTAAATAAATAAATAAATAAATAAATAAATAAATAAATAAATAAATAAATAAATAAAAGAAGTTAAGTGTTCTCAATGAAGACCAACAAAAGATACTAAGTATAAAAGAAAGATACGAAGTATAACCTTCTGGGGTCAAAAACAGATCTTAAATACTGACCTCAAAATCTATTCTGGAAGAGTTCAAAATTAATTCCATAAATCTGAAAATTGATAGAGCTCTTCATGCCTAAGTGCCCTGCTGAAAACTGTAAATTATCCTGCAATCAGTGGTTCATAGCAGCCAGGTGTTTCACAGAGTGAGCAAATCAAAGACAGGGTTAGAAAAGCACAAACTATCTGTGTCCGAAGCCAATGCTCCTCGTGAGGAGCAACATGAGTGGCTCCACAGGTGTAGGGGAAGAAACATGACTGCCAGAAGCTGGGTGAATAATTAATGATAGTAGACCTCTGAGGGGATAATGCATAGCCTACAGTTTCTTGTTTCAAATCAAATGCAAAGAAACAGACAGTGTGAGAAATCCATTAGGAATCAAGTTGCAAACAACTAGAGAAATTGTGAAAGGAATGAGGCATTGAATTTAGCAAAGTCTTCAAAGTAGACAATATACAGATCTCTCTCTCCCTCTCCCTCTCCCCCTCCCCCTCCCCCTCTCACTCCCTCTAGCTCTGTGTATGCACTCGCTTGTGCATGTGGTGAGTGTGTGTGTGTGTGTGTGTGTGTGTGTGTGTGTGTTTGTACCTGTGCATGTTTATCCTTTCTCCTTCTGAGACAGCATTTCACTATATGTACTCAAGCTGACCTTGAACTCACATAGGTCCTCCTGCCTCTGTCTCTCTGAATGCTGGGATTAAAGGCATAAAAAACTACTTATTTTATGTATGGAGTACACTGTAGCTGTCTTCAGGCACACCAGAAGAGGGCATCAGATCCCATTACAGATGGTTGTGAGCCACCATGTGGTTGCTGGGAATTGAACTCAGGACCTCTGGAAGAGCAGCCAGTTCTCTTAACCACTGAGCCAAGAACACTGAAATTTAAAAAGTCTATAAGAGTTCAACTGGATTTGAGTTAATGCAAGAAAAGAGTAGTGAATGTTTGGATTGAAAGAGCTTGTGTAATCTGAAGAATAAAAATTTAAAAAAGAATTGTGTTGAAATTTTGATGGGTATTGCATTGAATTTGGAAAAACAGCCATCTTCGCTATATTAATCCTACAGATCCATGAGCATAGGAGATCTATCTTCTGATATATTCTTCAATTTCTTTCTTTAAATACTTGGTATTCTTGTCTTTCACTTGCTTGGTTAGAGTTACAACAAGATATTTTATAATATTCCTGGCTACTGTGAAGGGTGTTGTTTCCCTGATTTCTTTCTCAGCCTATTTATTGTTTGTATATAGCAAGATAGAGATGAGCTAGAAACCTAGTACAATGAAAACTTCCCAGAAATCTACAGACCCAAGCTAAGAATTCTAGCAATGGGGGATATGGAGCATGAACTAACTATCTTCTGTAACCAGGCAAAACTTCCAGCGGAGGGTTTAGGGCACCAACCCAGCCATGAAACCTTTCTACTCACAATTTGTCCTGCCTACAGATATGCTTGGGTAAAGGTGGTGCAGAAATTGTGTGAGTGAACAGCAAGTGACTGGTTCAGCTTGAGACCCATGACACAAGAGGGAGCCCACCGCTGACTCCATTTGGAGGGCTAGGAATGAGACAGAGGCTTGATAACCCATGGACTTAGGATATATCCTGACAAGAAAGAAAGAAAGAAAGAAAGAAAGAAAGAAAGAAAGAAAGAAAGAAAGAAAGAAAGAAAGAAAAAACAATTCCTAGTGATATTCTGCTATACTCACAGATTGGTGCCCGCCCAATTGTCATCCAGCTTCTCTGAGGCCCACAGCCAAACATGAGGTAGAGCTAGGGGAATCTTGCTGAAGAGTGGGAAGGAAGGATTGTAGGAGTCAGAGAGGCCAAGGACCACAAGATTCAACTAACCTGGGCCCATAGGGGACCACAGAGACTAACTAAAATGCCAACCAGGGAGCCTGCACGTAACTGACCTAGGCCTCTGCATATTTGTTTTGGTCGTGTAGCTTGGTGTTCTTGTGAAACTCCTGACAGTGGGAGCAGGGGTGTCTCTCACTCTTTTGCCTGTTTTTGGGACCCTTTTCCTAGTACTAGGGTACCTCATCCAGCCTTAACACAAAGGGAGGTGGCTAGTCTTACTACAACTTGATACTCCATATTTGGTTGATATCCATGGGAGGCCTGCTCTTTTCCAAAGAGAAATGGAAGAAGAGTGGATTTGGTGGAGAAGGGAGGTATGTATAGAGGGAGGGATTGGGAGTGGAAACTGCAGTTGGAATGTAATAATAATAATAATAATAAGAAGAAGAAGAAGAAGAAGAAGAAGAAGAAGAAGAAGAAGAAGAAAAGAAGAAGAAGAAGAAAAGAAAGAGAAATGAACAGAATATGTGGGACAGCATGAATTATACCAGTAAGCCCAGTACCAAAGGGAGCAGGAAGAGCAGAAAGAAATCTAAA
Source organism: Rattus norvegicus (assembly GCF_021556685.1). Taxonomy (NCBI): domain Eukaryota; kingdom Metazoa; phylum Chordata; class Mammalia; order Rodentia; family Muridae; genus Rattus; species Rattus norvegicus. The sequence goes on along the minus strand of NC_141554.1, from coordinate 107,862,817 downwards.
TAGTATCTGAAAACTCCCAAACTTTGCCAAAAATAAACCAGAAAAGTGTTAAAAGCAACAGGAAAGAAGGAACTTATCACTTACAAGAAGAGCTCTGTAAATTTGTGACCAACATGTCTCCCAAACAATAAACACCAGAAATAAGAAGAATAATATGTATGGTCAGATAGAAAAACTCTAGACCAAGAACTGCACTTAACAAAACTGTCGTTCAAAAGAAGACAAAGTAAACACACTTCTAAACAAATAAAAGGCAAAGTGCTGTGTTGTTCCACATTTTCTTCTTAAATGATATTTATTTACTTGTTTATAATGGAGTATTCTGTACACCCACAAGCCGGAAGAGATCCCTTTTATATCCCACCATGTGATTGATGGGAATTGAACTCGGGACCTCTAGAAGAGCAGATAGTGTTCTTAACCACTGAGCCATCTCTCAACCAGTGTTCTTGACCACTGAGCAATCTCACTAGTCCATAAACATAACATTTTAAGTTCACTACATGAAGATAATTTATCTTAGTGATTCAAATTCACGAGAAAATCATATATGAGGATGCCATGAAGAAACCCACTACTTTGTATGACAGTCTAAAAAGTTAAGAAAAGGGCTGGAGAGATGGCTCAGAGGTTAAGAGCACTCACGGGCTGTTCTTCCAGAGGTCCTGAGTTCATTTCCCAGCAACCACATGGTGGTTCACAATAATCTGTCATGGGATCTGATGCCCTCTTCTGCTATGTCTGAAGACAGTTACTGTGTACTTATATATAATAAATAAATAAATCTTTAAAAAAAGTTAAGAGAAGAAGCATGAATAAAAGTCCTTATGAATTGATAAAAGACAGTACAAATACATAGTTCTTCTATTAACTGACTGAAATAGAAATTTGATCATTTAAATTATTATGTTTGAAACAATGTTTCTAATTTTTTTATCAATTTTTAAAACTAGTAAACAACTTAGGGGATTTTGTTATGGCTTCCTTATATAAATTTCTTTTTTATGCCCTACCCCACTGATTTCTACTGCCACCCTGCCCCCAATTGTGGGTTGCCTTCTTCTCACAATAGTCGTCTTTTCTTGTTTTAAATAACAATATTCCTTTACTTTCTTTTAACTCTTCTTCCCCTTCCATGGACAACTTCTAGCTGCATGATCTACGCATGAACGTGTACACGTATACTCACACACTTAAATCTAGGTTCTGCATATGACAGAAAACATGGCATGTGTTTCTGAGTTGGCTTATTTTACTTAGCATAATGACTTCCTCTTCCATCCATTTTTTAAATTTTTTTTCTTTTTCTTTTTTTCGGAGCTGGGGACTGAACCCAGGGCCTTGTGGTTGCTAGGCAAGCGCTCTACCACTGAGCTAAATCCCCAACCCCTTAAATTTTTTTATTAGATATATTTCTTTACTTACATTTCAAATGTTATTCCCCTTCCCGATTTCCTGTCCACAAACCCCCATCCCCTCCCCTCCCTTCCCCTCCCCCATACAGGTATTCCCCCATACATCCCCCTTACTGTCCCCCCATATTCATCTCTCCATTCATTTTTCTTAAAGACGTTATAATTTGATTTTTATGACTAAAAAAAGTCCATTGTGTGTATGTATCAGCCTTTCTTTAGTTATCTCTGATAAGCATCTGAAACACTGCCTCCATCTCTTATCTACTGTGAACACTGAGGCAATGGACAGGAATGTGCAAGGATCTTTTTAGTGAGACAGAATCCTTTGTGTAGACACTCAGGAGGGGTTTAGTGAGATAATATGGAAACTGTAGTTTTCGTATTTTGAGCACCCTCTCTATACTGAGTTCCATAGTTGCCATATCAGTTTACATTTCTCACCAGCAGTTTTATAAGAGATTCCCTTTCCTTACACCCACACTATAATTTATTGTAATTTCCTTTCTTGATGACAATGGTTCTGACTGGAATCTCAAAGCAGTTTTAATTTCCTCATAGCTATGGATGTTGAGCAGTTTTCTAAATGTTAATTGGCCATTTGTCTTTCTGCCTATACTTTGAAGACCTGAGAGAGTGCGCAAGAAAAACACATCAGTATTGTAGGATACTAAAAATATAAAAATAAAAATAAAAAAATAAGTACCTTTTCTGTATACCAATAGCCAACATACCAAGAAAGAAATTGGAAAAAAATACTCTTCACAGTAACTTTAAAAATATTTAAAAAATAAATCTAGGGGTTGGGGATTTAGCTCAGTGGTAGAGCGTTGCCTAGCAAGCACAAGGCCCTGGGTTCAGTCCCCAGCTCTGAAAAAAAAAAAAAGAAAAGAACAAAGAAAAGAAAAAGAAAAAAATAAATCTAGCCAGAAATAAAAAACCCTCTATCTTAAGACACTGAAGAAAGAAATTGAAGACAATGCTAAAATAGTGGGAAGATCTTCCTCCATGATCATGGATTGTCAGGTTTATATGGTGAAAATGGCTAGTTTACCACAAATCTTGAGCAGATTCAGTGCAATAACTATCAAAAGTCCAGTGATAACCTTCATAGAATTAGAAAACAACAGATCTATGATTCATATGGAAACACATAAGATTCTAAACAAAGTGATACTAAGCAGAAAAATTAGTGTTGAAGAATCACGATGTCTTGTCTCAAATTATGTTAAAGAGTCATAATAACAAAATAAGTTTGGTACTGATATAAAAATGAACATGCCAGTTGGGCAGTGCCCAGTTGGGTGGCAGATGCCTTTAATCCTAGCACTCGGGACGCAGAGGCAGGCAGATCTCTGAGAGTTTGAGGCCAGTCTGGTCTATGAAGTGAATGCCAGGACAGACAGGGCTACACAGAGAATCCCTGTCTCAACAAAACAAAACAAACAAAACCAGACATGTATACAGTAAAATATGAGAATTCAAAAATAAACTCACATGATTCTAGCCACCCAATTTTCAACAAAGGTGCAAAAACATATGACATTGGTTAAAAACAAATGACAGCCTCTTCAGCAAATCGCCAGCACCTAAATTTGATATCAAACCCCTATTGCTGAATACTTCTTACCTTGGTTGTAAAGTATAGAGAAATCATGTTGGAACTAAGCTGGAAGCTTCATTATTGATTAGATTTTCTTGTGCCACAAGGTGCCAGTGGGATGTTAGGGAGAAAATCCTTTTAGGATCTTACACAGCTGTGAACTTCATAAGCTTCAATACTATGCCCATTCACGCAGCAATTGCAAGCCTGTTATGGGGCCAACCAACTGCTTTTTAAGCTACATTTGAGGTCTACTCATTCCACAAAAAGGATCCCATACCCAGTACTATAAACCTGGTCAAAAACGCATGGCTTGGGAAGATAGAGTCCTGAAAAAGGAACTTACTTTTGTTGTTTAGTTAAATTGGCACAGCACTAATCTTCCTTCAAAATGTCCATGTTTCTATCCCTTCTTTAACCAGAGAGGCTTCTCTGTTCAGTGATGGCAGAGATTTGTGGCTTATGAACGTGCTGAGAAGAAGTGAGTGACATTTGAGAACCGAATTCGAAACAAGACATTTATTTACACCGCCTAACTAACTCCTAAGGAACAAGGAGGAATTAAAAAAAAGGAAAGGATGTAAGGGCTATAAGGATGCAATAAAGGCGGTAAAATGCCCTCTTCCGGCTAAGAAACAGCAGGTGCAGAGGCAGGTCAGTCTGGCAGCAGAGGTTTTTAATTCCAGTACTTGGAAAGCAGAGTCAGGAGTTCGAGGCCAACCTGGTTGGTCTACTTAGTGAGTTACAGGACAGAGCTACATAAAGAGAACCTGTTTCAATAGAAAGAAAGAGGGGAGGGGAAGAGAGAAAGTGAGCAAGGGACAAGAGCACAATCAGTAGTAGTCAGGAGCTCACAGAAGCTGTTATCTGCACATGATTGGCCCTATCAACCAAGAGGGGCTCATGGCACCCTAACGTCCATGCAGAAGTACTGGCTACTGATAGATTCTGGGAGATGGAAGTCATTATCATTAGCCCCGCATGCAATCATGAGGCCACCAAGCTCCAATGCAGTGTTTAAAAACCATAGCCACAGGTACCCGCGTTTAACTCACTGAGTCACAATATAAAAATTATGGTTTTTAACAGAGTTACATGAATTTGGGAAGGGGATTTATAGATAAGAATGAGGAGGGATGGATAAAAATGAAAAGAAAGTATGAAAGTAATTAGAATTTTCCTTTTGCCCCTAAGAGGAAAAGGGAATTCTCTGAGGGGCCTGAGGCTGCTGCTAGCTGCCCAAAGAGCAGCACAAAGAAAAAAGAAAAAGTCCCAGAAGGCGCAGGAGGAGGATTAGAACGGACCTGCTTGGTGGGAGGGGCATACTTTACGGTGGGAGCTCCTTCTGCCCATGATAAACCCCAATAAAAACACGAAACCAGAAAGAAAAAAGAATTTTCCTTTTGATGTATTTTTTTGAGATGGGGTTTCACTATGTAACCCTAGCATAGATCACTATGTAGACCAGGCTGCCTTCAGATTCACAGAGAGAGATCCGTTAGCCTCTGCCTCTCAAATCTTGAGAATAAAGGTGCATGCCTTTACACCTGGCCTAATTTGTAATGTTAGTAGACGGAATATGGCATTTTAAAACATTCAGACAGGGTGAAGTGGTGCACACCTTTGATCCTAGCACTTGGGAGGCAGAGGCAGGTGGATCTCTGTGAGTTCAAGGCCAGTCTGGTCTACAGAGTGAGTTTCAAGATAGCCAAAGCAACATAGTGAGACCCTGTTTTAAAAACAACAACAACATCATCATTATCATCATCATAATAACAACAACAACAAAGTTCACCTTTAAGAGATTATATTAGGGGTTGGGGATTTAGCTCAGTGGTAGAGTGCTTGCCTAGCAAGCACAAGGCCCTGGGTTCGGTCCCCAGCTCCGGAAAAAAAAAAAGAAATTATACTAGTAATTTATGTATGCAAACTCTACAGAATATTTTTGTATGACTTCAAATGATCTGTCCCCAAATATTCACTAATCACTCTGGCTGTGTTTTAAAAAAAAAAAGTTCACAAACTCTCTAACACTATCCCATAATTGATAAATAGTAATTTTCTTCTGCTTCAATATGGACAAGATGTAGAAACTCACTTCTTGTCAGCCATGCAGCTCAGTGAAAGAAGTTTGTTTCTACAAAATGCATGAAAGGGGCTGGAGAGATGACATAGCGGTTAAGAGCACTGACTGCTCTTCAATTCCCAGCACCCACACAGTGGATCACAACCATCTGTAATAGAATCAAATGGCCTCTTCTGGTGTGTCTGAAGACAGCTCCAGTGTATTCGTGTAAAATAAATATATCTTTTAAGAAGAGAGAGAGTGGGAGGGATTAGGGGGATGTTTGCCCGGAAACCGGGAAAGGGAATAATACTCAAAATATATATAAGAAATACTCAAGTTAATAAAAAAAAGAAAGAAAGAAAAAACGGGAAAAAAAAAAGAAGAGAGAGACTGTATGAAAGAGAAACAAGTAACTTTACAAGGGCATACATCTAAGAGAAGCCAAATGGAATAACGCCGACTAAAAAGCCTGGTGAATTAAATGAATCATTATGTCCTAGGTTGAATATTTGAGTACAAAAATATTAGCGGAATATCTTGCAAAGTCTGACAAGTCTTTACTTAAAGGCAAAGCATAAACATTAATGTCTTAGGTTTAATAAACATGTATCATAACTAGTAAGCAAAGATGGGTGCGGTGTAGGCATATGAGAACTCCTTGTGTGTTTCCTCCAAATGGAAATTGTTAATGAAGTCTAATAAATATGAAAATGAATTTTGGGGGGTCGTTTTCAAGACAGGGTTTCTCTGAGTAGCCCTGGCTGCCCTGGAACATGCTTTGTAGTCCAGGCTGGCCTTGAACTCAGAGATTCGCCTGCCTCTGCCTCCTGAGTGCTGGGATTAAAAGTGTGTGCCACCACACCTGGCTTGAAACTGAATCTTAATGAATGAAAGTGACTGAAGAACCAAACTGAAATGTCACTAAAGAAATCCATGATTCCATAAGAAAGTAAATATTTGACATTAATTACTATAAAAAGGAAAATCACTCTATGTTTATTCCAGAAAGATAGAACTTTTAAATAAAATATTTGAATTCATAGGTAGATAGATGCATATGGAACCATTTTTAATATAATATTCGGTCATTTTTCACTCCCTGTATAACTTCAATATAATCTACTTTGCTATATGCATATTATTTTGTTCCATTTTATGTCTTATGTCTTATACTCTTATTTTTAAAATATGTATTCATTTAAACATTTTGTAGTGATAGAATTTTAAACTATTTTGACTAACTTGACATTTTACCATTGGAATGCTTACAAAGTTGAATTAAATATATTTTATGGCACTTTCAGACTAGTGAGAGACACGAATTGGAAAGTCAGCAAACAGAGTACAGATGTTAGAATGAGTAAACCCGGGGCCAAAACATAGCATAACGTAGCATATTGGCATCTAAGCCGACTGATTACTGGAATTTGAGAAGTCGGTACCCATGACACAGCACTTTCAGTTTACAGTGCTCCACATGCTGCGTAGCTGGAAGCTCCTTGCCAGGACCGTTTTCAATGTGACTTCTTCAGTCAATGGGCAGTAGGCAAAAGAAATGGGTGGAAGAAATAACATACATTATAAAACCTGCTTTAAGTTAGGGTATTGTGGCCAATGGCTCTTTTCCATCGTTTGCAGAAGTTATTAAATTTATCCATGTTAAACCTGTAGAACATATTTTTATGCCAAGAAATATGGTTATAAAAAGCATAATCAATTTAAGTGGAAGCCAGCCCAGGATCTGTTCTTTCTCATTCTAACATCTTTACCCTTCAAATTGAATGATAAAAGAAGAAGGATGAACAAAGGTTCAGCATGGCCTTGCTAGGGACAGAATGACATGGTTCCTGCCCCTGTGACAGGGCCCACAAGTGTGGCCTCCTCAAGTGTTGATGGGGTGAAGATTTGGTAAATAAAAATGTGTCAAGCAAATGTATGTTTAGGTTTTGAAACAAGTTAGTAAGAAAGATATCAAGATGTACACAAGGCTTTTGCAAGATGTGAGTTCCTACAGAAAGTTCGTCTATGGTTCTCTGAAGAAGGAAGGGTCATTGAACCCTGATACATAGCGTGAGGTCGGTAAAGACCTTCGAAAGTGGATATAGACCCAGAGGGTGAAGAAATGCCTGTGCTTGCTCTCTTCTTGTGGAACACAATTAAGCAGACCTTAAAAACAGATCTGCCTCACTGCTCTCATTATTTTGATTTGATTAATTTGGAGAAAACTACGCCTTTACTAAGGCTGCCACCATCACCCTCCCCCACCCCAAAACCTAAGACTTTACAGGCAAATTTTGCTATTTATGAAAGTGAAACTGAACCGAAAGAGCTGCCCAAGCCCGGAGGTGCTTTCGCTTTGGAAGAGGAGGTCCTTAAGAATCATAACGAGAAATGGCCTCCTTTCTTGACAAGCACTACTTGGACACCATGGGACTGGCAGCAGGTAGCAAAGGCTTGTCTCACAGGAGGACAATTTTTGTTGTGGAGAGTGGAGGAGGTCAGAAAAGAGTTATTCTTCAGGAGAAAGGAAAATGGGGAGACCGCACATTGGGTATTGACTGGAATGGGGACATTTTTGGACTCTAGAGCACAATTGAGAATATCAAAGGAAAATTAGGAACGCAGGATTGGACCTCAGTTCTGTAGAACTAGAGTTTCATAAAGGTTGCTCATTGTCAGAGTCCGGATGTGCAGGGCCGGAAGTGCCTGAGGGAGAGCCAGAGATAGGACTTGCCAAACCAGCTATCAGCCCCAAGGACACTGACCATCCATAGCCACCCCCTCCCCTTCCTTCACCCCCCTGAGTGAGATGAGCCACCCTACCTGCCTGCCGAGCTGCTAGATAACACATACTCCTTGCTGATGTCATTTCGCGCCGAAAGTAACCGTGCACCTTTTGAATTGACCAATCATGTGTAACCGCGTGAATGCCCCTTACCTCCCCTATAAAAACCCCCGAGTTTGGAAGCTCGGAGTCGATTCCTCTGTCTCCTATGTGAGATATGTGTCGACCCGGGATCCCACTAAGACCTGGGATCTCGTTAATAAAGCTACCTCTTGCTGTTACATCAAGAATGGCTCCTCGTGATTCCTGGGGGCACCCCACCCTGCGATCGGAGCGAGAGACGCGGCTCCCCGTTTTGGGGTACGCTCTTTCAGTTCCACCACTTCAGTCATATTAACTCCTGATTCCTCCCCAGTGACCATGACCACAAGGGGTACATGGTCCATTGTCCAAGGGCACAGTAGGACTAATTTTCGGCAGAAACTCTACCTTCCTACAAGAGATACATGTAATTCCAGGAGTTATTGATTCTGACTACATAGGAGAAATAAATATCATGTTGCAGCCACCCACAAAAGCAGTACAGATTCATGCAGGGCCGAGAGTTGTTCAACTGTTGTTGCCTTTTATGTGTGGGTGGTCAGTGAGTACAAACAGAGGCCAGAGGAGAGGAAAGTTTTGGTTCAAATCATCTAGTGTTTTAAGTGGAAGAAGTAAAGAAAAACAGGCCTTTTAAGTGGTAACAATAAATGGAAAAGTTAGCAGAGACCTTTTGGAAACGGGAGCAGATGTCTCTTGCATAGCAAAGACTGGCCCACAATTTGGCCCACTACATCCACTCCCTCCACACTTTAAGGTGTGGGATAAGCCTCCAATATTGCTCAAAACACAGCCGTTTTGCATTGGTAGGAACACAAAGTTAGAAAAACTTTCCAACCTTATGTGAAACCCTCCTTACCCTTCACACTATGGGGAAGAGACTTATTCAATCAAACGTGAGTTTTTCTGCTGACTCCTTTAGATCCTGTCAAGCAGCAGACGCTAAAGATGGGCTTTGATCCTCATAGAGGCCTTGGCAAAAGGCAGCAGGGTATGCTTATGCCCATTGACTCATAACAAAGGAAGGTAGGGAGGAACCGAATGCCCCAACCCCCCAACCGGCAGGGCGCTATTAGGCATAGCTGCCCTTTCTCTTCCTGTTCTACTTTTCAGGGTTTGCAGAGAATGGCACCTCTCCTACTGCCACCCGCTGAGATGTGGTGTCTCTCAGCCTAGGGGAAGACCCAGCACAGATATGCAAATGGTTGGGGCAGGCTGCTGGTGGGGGTCGAGCAGGCACCTCCTCCTCTCCTAGGCCAGACAGAAAAGACATTCAACTCTGCAAGGACCAGCCAGGCCAAGAATAGTGTTATTTTGCTGCTGACAGCTTGAAACAACACAGCTCATCCAAAACTTACAATGTTCATGGGGGTTTTTTTTGTCTAAAATTTGTTTAAATGCTTGTTTTTCCCTTATAACAGGAACATCTGAAACAATGTTCGCGCTTTTTAACCCAAGATTGTTTAAATTTTTTTCAATTTGTTTAAAAAGTATTTGAGCTTCAGAAAATCATATTGGGGGGCTGGAGAGATGGCACGAACTGCTCTTCCAGAGGTCCTGAGTTCAAATCCCAGCAACCACATGGTGGCTCACAACCACCTGTAATGGGATCTGATGTTCTCTTCTGGTGTGTCTGAAGATAGCTACAGTGTACTTATATATAATAAATAAAATCTTTTTTTAAAAAATGAATCATATTGGAAGAAAGTGCGTGAGGGTTTGAGGATGTGTGTGAAGGTCTGGGAGAGTGTGTGAGAGTCTGAGAGAATGTGTGAGGGTGTGAGAAAGTGTGTGAGGGTCTGGGAGAGTGTGTGAGAGTCTGAGAGAATGTGTGAGAGTCTGAGAGAATGTGTGAGGGTGTGAGAAAGTGTGTGAGAGTCTGAGAAAGTGTGTGAAGGTCTGGGAGAGTGTATGAGGGTCTGAGAAAGTTTGTGAGGGTGTGAGAAAGTGTGTGAGAGTCTGAGAAAGTGTGTGAAGGTCTGGGAGAGTGTATGAGGGTCTGAGAAAGTGTGTGAGGGTCTGGGAGAGTGTGTGAGGGTCTGAAAAAGTGTGTGAAGGTCTGGGAGAGTGTGTGAGGGTCTGGGAGACTGTGTGAGGGTCTGGGAGAGTGTGTGAGGGTCTGGGAGAGTGTGTGAGGGTCTGAGAGAATGTGTGAGAGTCTGAGAGAATGTGTGAGGGTCTGAAAAAGTGTGTGAAGGTCTGGGAGAGTGTATGAGGGTCTGAGAAAGTTTCTAAGAGTCTGAGAGAGTGTGTGAGAGTCTGAGAGAGTGTGTGAAGGTCTAGGAGAGTGTGTGAGGGTCTGAAAAAGTATGTGAAGGTCAGTTCAGGAAAGTCATTGAGGCTGGTAATTAGAGGATTTGAAAAAAACTTAGATGGTGAGAGGAAAGGGATTTATCTTTTTTAAACTTTAAAAGATTCTTAAAAGCTTCGGGGAATCCACTCAAATCTACCTCCTATAGGTCAAACTAACTACAATAATAACCATTATTTAATCCTTAAGTAATAAAATAATACTATCTACTTAAGCCAGTGTCATTTTCACAAACAAGCTGTTACTGCTTATCTCAGATACATAATTAACATGGTATCCTCTTTCTTGGCTACATAAAGCACATGGAATAAATAATTACCAACTCTTCCTGTTGCTAATGCAACATGGGTGACTTCCCTCTTAAAGAAAGGATTCCTTCCAGGACCAAGATTCCCTTAATGCACTTGCCTCTTTTCTAGGCCTATAACAATGGGCCACCAATATGCTGCCAATCAAACTGTTACAGGTTTAGCATGAACATTATCCCCTCTCTCTGCCCCATAGTGACTTTTCCACAGGTATGCTGTTATATGGAAAGGAAGTCATGATCAGTCATTAAAGGTGACTGTTGATGGAGCAGATGAAGTCCTGAAAACTCTCCGTCATCTGCAGCTGGCTGGTTTGGAGAGACCTACTCTGTGTTCAGTACCTAAAGAGACAGCCAAAGCTTGGTATATCCTGGGCTGGGTCTCATCCATGGTACAGCCACATTTTCTCAGGGGAGATTGCTGTTCTCAGCCAGATTTGTTTATAAAGGCTTTGCATAGATCTAGTTTTACTCTCAAGAGATCTAAAAGATTTGTTGCAGCCTTCATATTGGGGGATCACAGCCTTAGTAGGTGTGATTTCTAGTTTTACCTTATCCACAGCATCACACAGCACAGCATGTAGATCACTTATCCACAAATGTGTCAATAGCACTCAGGATCCAGAAGAATATTGATCTGGAGAACTTCAGAAGATAGACTTGATGCTTTAGAAGAAGCCATTCTATTTATGGAAAATCAAATTCAAAATATAAAGATCAGGCTTTCAGTGCAATGCTATTCACTGTTCCGTTGGGTTTGTGTAACCCCCTTGGAGTACAATACCTCTGAACATGACTGGTCTAAAATTCAGTCTCATTTAAAGGGGCTTTGGAACAATTCTAATTTGGCTTTGGATATAGATTCCCTACATTGTAAGATCAAGGATATTAGTAATTCTAGAGTGGAATCCACTTCTATTGAGGAAGTATCTGAAGCCTTTGCCTCTGCTGTGCGTGAGTTCACGTCTTCATCTTCCTAGATGGCTTTGCTGATAAATGGAAGAATGTCGGTTGGTTTATTCTTATTGGTTTTGTTTCTCCTTCCAGCCTGCAGCAAGCAAATCCAGTGCTCAATAATGTCGCTCACAATTGACAATCCCACTCATGAACTAAAACAAAAGACAGGAAGATGCCGAGTTCAGCATGGCCTTGGTAGAAACGGAATGACATGGTTCCCGCCCCTGGGACAGAACCATCAGGCTGCTGTGGGTGTGGGTGTAAGGCTTGTTTGTATAATGATGTACATATTTTATGTTCCTCCTTCAAGGAATGTCCTCCCTGTTAACATTAGTGACTCCATGAAAATCCTAGACAGCACAAGTTTGGAAGGTGAAGGTGTCTCAGAAAAATAGTAAATGCTGGGACCTTCAGGACAGCCCCTAAAGTTGTGAAAAGAACTCTGAAAAATATATAATTTCTTTAAAAAAATAAGGATCCAATATGAATTATATGGGGGTCTTCATGAATCTAAAGGAACAAAACCAGCTGTGCTGTGAGTCAACAAGATACTAAGAAAGGGGATTTAGGGACTGGTGATTGCCACTAAGGGTTTTTGTTTATGCTTGCAAAGGCAGGCAGATTCCTGAGTTCAGGGTCTGCCTGGACAGATCAGGGTTAGGCCCAGGTGTGGTAGAAATGGTAATTTCAGGATGGAGTCCCATCCAGCTTTCTTATTATCTGTGCTTAACAGAAGCAGGCAGCTATCTGAATTCTTTTGCAATGTTCAAAGAAATGTGTGCTTGCTGTGTCCTAAGGATTAAGGGGTGGGAGTCATGGGATGCTGATTTACAGGATAATCAAAAGGGACCTGGACTAAATGACTGGATTGATATATAAAATAAAAGACTGGACTTATGATCTGCAAGAGATGAGCTACCCAGAGATTTTTTTTTTTTAGAATAGCAAGAGAGAACTGCTTGGAGAGCTGTCTTGAATAGAGAATACCAAGAGAAAGCTCTCTAGAGAGAGCTGTTTGGAGATCTCTAGAGAGAACAGAATTTAGAGAAAGCAATCTGGAAAGTTGTCTTGAGCCTGCCAGCTTGGACCCACAATTTGACTTGGAAGTCCTTTGATTTGCAGTTCCCAGACACCCCTTGTCTCAGAAACCCTCTCCAAGCCGAGACTGGTCCTTGGCAGAGAGGTTGCTCAATGGATACAAAGTTACAGTTAGATAGGAAGTATAAGTTCTAGTGTTCTGTACAGTATAATTAACTATAATTAGTATAATTAACTATAATTTATTGTGTAATTTTGAAGTGCCTAGAATAGAATTTTTGATGTTCTTACCAAAAAGAAATGATACATATTTAAGGTGAGAAATATGCTAATTTCCCTGATTTGGCCACATCACAATGCACAAATATAATAATGAAGTACCATACTTCAGTACCTAAACAGCAACGAAAAAATGTGCAAGGTGTATTTTCATACAGAGAGCTTCAGAATGCAAAACTATAGCAATTACTTTGAAAAAAAACAAAAATCATGGACATCATAGTCATACCTAAAGGCTTCCTGTATATGACAATGATGGTCAACTGCAGCCCCCTACTCTCCCTGCATAGCCTGGGCCACTTTGGGATTTAGAAGCATCTTCAGTGCAGGCTGGGTACACACACAAAGATACTAATTAACTCAGATATCCAGTGTAGCTATTCTCCAGAAATCCTCATTGTTAAAATTAACATAGACATTTTTTCTTCTCCTTTTTACTTAGACATGGATATGTTACAGTTTTATTTGTGTGTGTGTGTGTGTGTGTGTGTGTGTGTGTGTGTGTGTGCATATGTGTACAAGTGCCAACAGAGGCCAGAAAAGGATGTTGTATCCCATGTAGCTGGGATTGTAGGCAGTTTTGAAGCCCTATGGGGTTACTAGGAATCAAACTCTGGTCCTCTGAACGAGCAGAAAGTATTCTTAATGACTGAGACATCTCCCCAACCCCAACAGATGTACATTTACATTAATACAGTGGTAGCATCTTAAACTTCCTTTGTATTTAAAACCTGTCATGTCTAGCTTACACTGCTGTTCTGAAATGGCTCAGAAAAGTATTGAAGGGCTGGTTCTTTGTCAGGTGTGCACTAGTAAACTAAATGAATTTCCTCTTGAAAGACTTTAGAAAACTAGGATTAATAATCTCCACCAAGGGCATCATTAGGGTTGTGACCACCAGTGAGCAGACAGGCAGAGAGGACAAAACTTTCACTTGAATTTTTGTGGGAGCAAATATGTTTATCTTAAGTAAAACAACTGGACCCCCATGTGTGTGCATCTGTGTGTGTTCACACTAGAAATCAAGCTCATACCATGGTAGGTAAAAATTCTACCATTGATATATATTCCCAGGCCACTCAAATTCTTTCTGAAAATGATGGAATTTATGGGAGACATGTTAGTTACGATTACAAGAATAACTGCAGAAACAGGAGAATTTGAGCACAATCATTGATCTCCACTCCCAATGCACATATCACTGCTGTCTACTTAGAACCGCCCCCCATACATGCAGATGCACTCATGCACAAAAACAGGAAAAAGAAAGATTTCAAGAAAATTTTAGTTAAAGGCCATAGGGTGGGTCTAAACCTTATCACATTAATGACAAAGGAGGAACAGATCACTTCTGTTCTGAGGTAGCTTTGGAGACTCTAAGGATGTAGAACCATAATATAAGAGGAATAAAAAGAGGGTAGTAGCCCAGTGGTGGTAGTAGAGGTGGTGGTGGTGGTGGTGGTGGTGGTGGTGGTGGTGGTGGTGGCAGTGGTGCACTCCTTTAATGCTAGCACTCAGGAAGAAGAGGCAGTTGGATCTCTGAGTTCGAGGTCAGCCTTGTCTACAGAGTTCTAGGACAGCCAGGGCTATACAGAGAAATCCTGTTTCTAAACCATCCAAAAGAGGGCAGTATATAGGAAAGGAAGAAAAGGGCAGTAAGAACAATGAGAGATGAAATAGACAGACATATATAAGACACAGAGAGGCAGAGAAGCGCATTACTAGGTTGGTAACGAGTGTCCTGGGGTTCATCAGAAGATGCATGCTTACAGTGAAGAATGGAGGATTTACTTGTGGCTTGCCACTGGGGACTTCGGAGAAGTAAACTGAAAGCAAACTGATAGATGGAAGCAGGGATTTGATAGTAATGTGTGAGGTAGGTTGGAGGGGCAGATGGATGTGCTACTAAATTAGATGGATGGACTAAATTACATACATGAATGCCTATAACAGTGTTCTTCATAGATGTTCAGCATTAGAAAAACTCAAATTCTCTTCAGTAGATTTTTCACAAAATTCAGTAGTGGATTCACAGTGGGAGAGCCACATGACTGAATTGTAACTAGAAAGAGAAGACTAGGGTACCTATACCTAAAAAAACTAAAACAGAGATTCAAGGAATTGTGGGCAAGTCTTTCCTCAAAGGGGCAACATCTGAGCTTTAAAATGATCTAAATCTCATTGATTACAATGCAGTGACCTTGTGGAGAGATAAAAATGTTACATGTCTTCAAAGACGAAGCTGTGTAGTGATAAATAGACTAATTTGTCCCCTTTAACAGCTGCCATCACCTTGTACAACTAGTTTAGCCACTTTGTGTGTCTGCTGGTTGGAATCTTGACATGTATGTTAAATCCTTGGGCTCCCTGTTGTTTCTTTCTTGTTTTATACAATGGCAGCATTGTGCTGAATGAGAAAGACAAGACAAGATTATATTAAAGTGGAAATCAAGGATTGCAAAATGATGATATGGTCAAAAACACATAGAATGAAATGGTTAAAAACATACATAGTGGCAGCACATGTCTTTGATCCCAGCACTTGGGAGGCATTAGTAGGTGCGTTCAAGGCTAGCCTAGTCTACAGAGTGAATTCCAGGCCAGCCAGGGCTGTTACACAGAGAAACCCTGTGTCAGAGAGAGAGAGGGAAGGAGGGAGGGAGGGAGACATGTGGAGAGCAGATGGATTTTGGAGGTGTTGGGGAATAATGAACTAAGTTCTGCCTGTAGTGATACTTTTAAAAAGTCCAAACATTAAAATTCATAGAAATATACATATAGAAGTTCAATTTTGCTATTAATATTTGTAATGGTAGCATCACAAAGAGTAGAAACATTTTGTTGTATGTGGTAAAGAAACATCATTATTTATAACGTATGTTACATACACTTCTCAAATAATAGAAAACATAACTCCCATTTGCACTTAATTGTAAACTATTAAACATAAGTCAACAAAAACATTTATTTTTGAGAGCCTTTCTTTCTCAGTGGTGAACTTTTTGTGCAAATACATCTTGCTGTGATCACTTGCCAAGAGACAGTCCCAGCCACATTCCATTGTCTTTCTCTTGACTCTCCAAGTAGATAACTACTCCAAATACCACCACACCTGCAGATACTAGTGAACTCTGCCTTTCAGAAGCTCAGTTTCTTCTTTAAAATTGCATTATTTTTTTTACAGCCTAGCAACATCCTCTATGCTTTTTGATAACAACAATCATGCATGTTGATAGTTTATTTTTATAAATTCTATTGTAAAAATCTTGCAAATAAAAAAAAAATGCCAGGCAGACTCATGGCTCCAGCTTTATATGTAGCAGAGGATGGCCTTGTTGGTCATCAATGGGAGGAGAAGCCCTTGGTCCTTCGAGGCTGGACCCCCCCCCCAGTGTAGGGGAATACCAGGGTGGGAGTAGGGAAGGGCTGGGTGCTTGGGTGGGGGAACACCCTCATAGAAGAAGGGGGAGAAGGGATGAGATAGAGGGTTTATGGACAGGAAACTGGGAAAGGGGATAACATTTGAAATGTAAATTTAAAAAAATTCAATAAAAAATGCCAGGCAATGAAACTAATGAGAACTAAAGTGTATGCCTCTCAGTGTACTTCTGTACAGTTAAAATACCTGTTCTGAAGCTGTTGAGCTTCCCATTGCACTTTCACTACCGAATATATTTTATGCACTTATCTATCTCTAAAAAAAAAGAAAGAAAAAGAAAACATCTGTGACAAAGTTAGACTAGGAAAATAATAATTAGCTTTCTGTTCTCTTTCATATCTCACATGCATTCCTTGTATTCAATCCTTCCCCACCTCCTAATATCAGCCCTTTCTTGCTTTCATTTTTGAATGTTATACTGTACCCACATGTAACTTTGTTTATAGCCATATATATTATTGGCTAGGTTCTGCTTATGGGGGAGAATATGTGATGTTTTTCTTTCTGAATATTAAATGTTCTAAGTGCATTCATTTTCCTGAAAATCTTGTAACTACATTTTTACATTTTTATTTTAGCTGAATAGTATTCCTTGCTATGATGAATAAAGCAGCAATAAACATGTGGGTAAATAGCTCTATGGTAGTATATGGAGTTCTCTGAGATGGTTCTCATTTTAATGGAGGACTTTGAATACTATCAGAGTATCTAGCGTTCCATGAATGAATGAATGAAAAACCCTACAGGCTTAATAAGCCCCACAATCAATAGTGACATACAAAGAGCTCTCTCCTGTCTGCTTCATTATGAGCACTATTTCCTTACAAACATTCTGTTCTTAATAACAAAAGTTTACCAACAAACATATTTCTTTGGGTTCCACGAAAGTTCACTGAGTGAAAAGCAGCCTTTTTTCTGTTTAACAAAGACACTGGCTCCCACAAAGGACAAGGAAAAGAGGTCTGTCTGAAGCCTTTATTTGCAAGTGGAAGCTGCCAGCAGTCATCAATTAAAAGTTCAGACATCTAATAATAGCCTAAGCTCAGCAGAAGAGAGTAGCTGATTGTGGATACAAAACTAACAAGACAAATCGGCTGTTTTTAGAGTCAGTTTCCAAACCGTGCCATTTTAATAAGATTTTTAAAAACCCCAACACATCAGTATGTTGTAAATACTGTCATTTCACTTGCTGTCGTTAGAATACTTTTTGAAGCCTTAAAATTGATTTAATGAGGTTATTTTCTCATCTGTGTGAAATAATGAGCACGAAGTATTCCTTTTTAGATACCATTTTAAAACCTGATTCTTAAGACAGAACACAACAAAATACGACTCAAGGGGGCCAGTGAAGCTAAACATTCCTTCCCTAGATTTTTATTCTTCCGCTACCCCCCACCCCACCCCCATCCCCACCCCCACCCCCACCCCCACCCCCTCCCCAAGCGTGCATCTACAACCTTCCCCCATTTTAAAGGCGGAGAAGCTTCCCAGAGAAATGGTGGACTGTAGGATTTGGGGGGAGGGGAAGGGAAGTATAGGGAGCAAGGGAGAGAAAGCGACGATTTCCCAAATTAGGAGAATTGGTCGATGTACCCTAAAGGACTGATCTTTTCCTGGTAATGTGAGTAAGGTGAATAGATACTACTTGGTGACGAGACCAGTTTTATTGTCTCCTATTGGCAAATAGGAAAAAAGATTGACAGTATCAAGTGAAGGGAATGTAGGGGGCGGGCTGCATGTTAATGGGAGGGGTAACCAAAGGCTGGAGCTCATTGATGACGCGGTCCTCACGTGACCAGCAGTCGACGTGTGCAGAAGTCCTCACAGTCTAGGCCCAGTTCCTCAGTAGCAGCTCAGTCCTGCTATAGAAGAGTGGCCCTGCTACTTCCAGGTACTTTAATAGTGGGCGCTGGCTCAAGAGACCATAGGGTGGAGGGAACAGAGAACAGATAGCATGCTCGTCCCGCACTATTTCCCTTATCCTAGGGTTCTGCTAAACTATTTTGTGCGAGAGATTTAGGGTTGCTTGGTGAGGAATGGGGTAGACTGCGAGGGGGTAGCTAACCGAGTCGGGCAGAGAGAAAGAAAAGAGGGGGAAAGACAAAATGCAAGAGACGGAGAGAAGAAACAATAACACTGTGGGGAAAACTTGTCTAATTCTTTGCCCTCTTGCTGGGAAACAGGGTAGAGATGAAGGCGGGGTTGCCACAAAAGGAGGGAGAAGAGGGGGACGTGGAAAAACTTTGTGCTGTTCGTTAGCAAGAGCTTTTGATTTAGGCACTGGTATGCTCACCAAGCACTCCTGTCTTTCTTCAGGACTCTTGATTATTGGGCGCGACATAATTGAGGTGCAAGAAGAGAGGAAAATCTCCAGATACCTACAGGTCAGTGCAAGGGTGCGATTGCTCGAGGTCCTTTTGGGTGGGGGTAGGAGTGTGGAAGACACCAAAGCACATATCCCAGGGGCGCCACAGCTGCCCCCTATCCGGATTAAGCACAGAAGGCCCCTGCGGATCCTGCTGCGGAAATGGGGTGAAGGAAGGAAAGGGAGAGGCTAAAGACATTTAAAAGAAAGAGAAAGAGGAGAACGCTGACCGGACTGTTGCTGGTGAGAGGCTGAGGATGGGAGGACTTGGAAAAGCTCGAAAGGGCGGGAGTGTTAAAGCCATGTGGTGAGGGAAGGGTTAATTCCTTCCCCGCCGCTCCCATTTCAGTGCTAGGAGAGGTTTGTTGCAGGGCCTGCTGGGAAAATGGTGGGCTGGAGCCGGGACAGGAGAAGATGGAGTTAGAGAGCAGTGGGAGGGGGGGAGGTGGAGGAAGGGGTGGAGTCAGGAGCTCAGAGCCTGACTTGTCTAGTTAGAAAACTTTTTGGCAATTAAGAGACCTGAATCAGAAAAGTCAATCGCTATGGGAACACAAAAGCTCGTCCATCTGCCTGACACCTTAGTCGGTTTTGTTTTCTTGTTTTTACCTCCTAGGATTACTTCATTAAGAAAAAATAACCAACATGCAAAAGTCTTGTGACGAAAACGAAGGAACACCCCAGAACACTCCAAAAGCAGATGAAGGCCATCCTTCAGAAGATCCACCACAGCAGGCAGGAGAAAATCTTCAGGCTTCTGGAGAAAATGTGAGAGAGGAAACTGATGGAAGCCTTCGAGGAGAGCCTGCTGAACCCAGCCCAGAGCCTAAAGAGGACACTCCTGCAAGGCATCTGAACCCTGAAGAAGTGATAAGAGGAGTAGATGAGTTGGAAAGGCTTAGGGAAGAGATAAGAAGAGTAAGAAATAAGTTTGTGTTGATGCATTGGAAGCAAAGACATTCCCGAAGCCGTCCTTACCCTGTGTGCTTCAGGCCTTGAAATCGTTTTTTTCTCTATTGAAATGTGGCTGCTGCTTTCTTTCTCTTAGCATTTTTCTGATGTATCTTTGAACTTCATTTTACTTTTAATAATAATTACCTGGCGGTATTTTCTTTTAGGTAGTTTCGTTGTTACCAGCATCTCATTGGATTTTGGATTTTTGACCCATTTTCCACGTTTATCTTTCAGTTGGAAAGTTTCACACTTATGCATGGAAATATACAATTAAACAGCAGATTGAAAAGCAGCATATTTAGGATCAGCTCACATATATAGGAAAATTCCTAATTATGTGTGTACATGTATAATTATACGTATCAAAAAACTTAACTGCTTATTTTTGGTGTGGTGTGTTTTAATTTTGCCTTTTGCTTATGTTGATTTTTTTAATGAATACATGTCTCAAAGAACTGCAGATTTTTTTAATAAGTGGGAGTTAATTAAAATTAA
This sequence comes from Rattus norvegicus, assembly GCF_021556685.1. NCBI lineage: Eukaryota > Metazoa > Chordata > Mammalia > Rodentia > Muridae > Rattus > Rattus norvegicus. The sequence goes on along the minus strand of NC_141554.1, from coordinate 107,842,708 downwards.
TTTGTAACCAGCTTGTAGAGGCAATAAAGGCACTAAACTCCTGATGAACTATTAAAAAGAAATGTAAACCTGGAATTACCTCTGGATTTCTTAGCCAGAGGAATAAAACTGGCAATCATTATAGACACACTTGGTTAAGACTTGGTCTTTTCGTGGGGAAAATACTTGCCTCGCAGGAATCTGTGGAACATAGTATGCACTCATATTTGAGAGAGGACATGGCCTCACTCAACCTGTGCTCAGATGCAAGACTGGTAGGCTGAGGTGGGGGGCTGGGCTTCCATGCCATTCTTAAGCTGTTGAGTCACAGCCCTTTCTTCTCTGGGACCTGCCATGCTTACCAACTAGGGTCACTTCTGCTGCATCCTGCCACTGGGGTCTTAAGTATAAAGACCCCACTGGGTTTCCTTGAAACCCAGTTGAACCCCTACCCCTAGTGTTCAATTGCAGGTGGTGCCACTATATATGGCATTTTGTTTTCTTTGAAGCAGTGTCTTACTCTGTAGCCCAGGCTATATTCATGGCAATCCTTCAGCTTCTGAAATGCTGAGATCTTAATTCCCTTTAAATCCTGTTGCAAGGCATCTGATGCCCTTTTCTGGTCTCTATACAAGATACACATGTATTCATGCAGGGTCATACAGACTTTTCAAAAATTGTTTTAACAACTACTCTAAGTTGAGGATTCTTGTAGAATCCTTAGCAAAAACAAAACCTTTTATTTTTAAACATTGGGCGTTTTCTCCATAGGAGATCCAACCAGATAATAAGCCTATTTGAAAGTAGACCAGGGTATCCATTTGAATGAAAACTCTGGGAGAATTACTGGGTATTTTGGGTGGTGTCTTTTGACTTTATTTTGCTTTTTGAGACAGTATCTCAGGTATCCCAGGCTTTAGAGCAATTTCCTTAAGTGGGGTAAGATTACCTTAAGCTTCTGATCCCGAGTGTAAGGGTTGCAGGTGCGTGCCACCGCTTTCAGTGTATATGATGCCGGGGATCAAATTCAAGGCTTTAGACATAGGTAAGCACTGCCAACAGAGCTGCATGCTCAGGTACCAGAACTGCTTCAAACAAAAAGACCATGCCCCTGCCTGCCTTGTAAGAAAAATCTAACTAAATGCTATTGGTAGGTCCCATTGGTTGAGGAGACCCTCGGGGAACATGTATAAATTGCACAAGGTTGGTTCACATTTCATTTCCTAAAAGATAATAATATAAAGTGAAGATGTGAGTGTACCTAAGAATCCATAACCGTCCCTTTCTACCTTCCCCTTAGTATCAAAAGATTGAAAACCTTTGACAGGTACTACGAACATGATGAAGGCACTTGCAGAAGATGGCTAGTGTATAAATGATAGATCATTGATCCTGTCAAATAAAGGGTATTTTCTTTTTTTTTTTTTTCTCGGAGCTGGGGACCAAACCCAGGGCCTTGCGCATGCTAGGCAAGCGCTCTACCACTGAGCTAAATCCCCAACCCCTTGTTCTGATTTTTGACTGACATATCACGTTTTTACAAATACTATTAAACAATTTTATTTTTGCCATAAAATTAATTTTATTTTAGAACAAAAAAAAATAGAAAATCGAAACTAAAAGAGGTGGAACTAGAGAGAAGAGCAGAATTGTCAGTCCCTTTAGGCTCTTTCAGTAATGATATTTGGATTCCTTTAAAAGTATTCCTGACATGCTCAGTTCCTTAATCTATTGTTCTTAGCCCTCTGTACCCTGTGTCCAATATCTAATATTTTTCCTTTGAAATTTTAAATTACATTTTTTATTGTGTGTGTGTGTGCTGCATGTGCTGCAGAGAATTTGTGGAGGACAACTTGCACGAGTTAGTACTCAGCCATGTGCATCCCGGGACAGCACTCAGTTTTTGCAGCAAGCACTTTTATTTCTCCAGAGTTATAAAAAATCATTGCAGAGAAAAGAGAGGGGAGGGAGGGAGGGATGGGGGGGGAGGGAGAGAGAGAGAGAGAGTGAAGATTGTGGTGCAAATGCTTTATTAAAATGTCTTATTTTCTACATTAGCATCATTTGGGAAGTATCTTGAAAATGCTGACTTCTGGGGCCCACATATAATCCGCTTGACTCATATTCTGCAGATGGATGGGCTGTAAATACAACATAGCTAACCAAGTGCCTCAGGTGAGTACTGTATACACTGAAGCATGAGGACGATGGGTGTGTACAGTGTGTTTTCCAATATAGATGGAGAGCATTAGGTAAATGGAATAAGGGTGTTGGAGAGAACATGGTGCAGTGCTTATTAAGACAACTTGACTGCTCTTCCAGAGATCCTGAGTTCAATTCCCAACAACTGTGTGGTGGCTCACAACCGTCTGTAAGGGAATCTGCTTCCTTCTGGTGTGTCTGAAGACAGAGCACTGATATACAAAAAATGCACGAATACATAATTTTTATAAAGAAAGATAAATAGAATAAAACATTGGTGAGTGCTGAAGTTCGACGGCATTGAAGTTGGATAACATGCTCAGCAGTTAAAGGCATTGGCTGCTTTTCCAGAGGAAATTCAATTCCCTGCACCCACATGGTGGCTCACAACAAACTGTAACTTCAGTCCCAGGGAATCCAAAGTTCTCTTTTGGCCTCTACAGGCACAAGGTATACATGTGGTACACAAATATACATTCAGGCAGAACTCAATCCACAAAAGTCTTACACACACACACACACACACACACACACACACACACACACACGTTTACTGAAACTTAAAAGTTAGAATGCTTGCATAAACATGAATGTAAAAGGGAACTATTAACAGTTCTGTATATAAAACTTAACAGCTTCCTGTTTACAAGGAAATACAGGATTAAAAATTAAAAAGCCGAGGGGCAGCCCCCAGTCTGCTCCATCTTCGTTTGTGAAAAGCACCAACATGTATCTCTTCTATTGTTTGCTTCCAGTGATTAAATCTAAATCATTTGAAAAAAAATAACAAGCCTAAGGCCAGAAATATGAGATAAAGTTTTTTGAACATTGTGCTGAGGTATGCATTTTCTTCTGTGTAACATGAGCAAAGCATATTAGAAAAAATTCAAATCCAGATGAGTTTTCAAGATTGCAAGAGCTCTAAGGATGCTGCCTGGGTTGGAGTTCCCGCTAGAGTAAGGTTCCAGGGGCCTAGACTCACTGTGACTGATGACTAGAAAAGCTGCATTCATCACCTTGGTACTTAGAGAGTCACTCAGGCACAGGGCTGCCATTTGGTTTCTCTGCTCAGGAACCACCACTTTCAGAGCAGAGAGCTGAGAGGAGAGCGATCCTGGACAGACTTACCTGGAGGGCTGTTCCCACCCCAAGCCTGAGCATGTTATCTCTTCTTCTGTTAATCTTTCTCTTTTGGAAATTGTTCTGTTTTTTCTTCAGGAGAAGAGAGTAAAGCCTCAAAGCTTCCTCCCTGGAAACACTGGTTAGGACAGATTTTGAGCTGGTAGGTGTCTCACTGGTTCTGACTTGGGGTTGAACTATAAGGAGGTGATCCTTGCTTCGGAGTCCTATGAACTAGTCTCCCAACTGACTGGCAAAAATGAGGTTAGCCAGCAAATAAGATCTCCCCCATTTTTGTCCCACCCACCCTGTTCAGACTTCCAGAATGGCCTGAAATGTGCCCTGGCCTGGTTCTATGATGAGTTAGCTCTGTGTCTCTCTAGTGCAGGACATCTCAAGGCTCTGTCAGCTCAGACCCAAAAGCATATATGATCGAAAGTAAAGGAAGGGGAAAAAATGCTCTCACCTCTTGTCTGAGCAACCCTACACTGCAGACTCAGTCTTTGAGTTGGAGATTCAGGGCAATCCAACTGAACTGGGGTTTAGATGCTTTGTAAGGGGCTGTTGCCAGTGTCCACATTCATAGGCACAGCGGTGATCCCAGCGGTGATCCCAGCTGGAGGAAATCTGATGCAGCTGGCCTCCATGGGCACCTTCATTCTCCTGCATGCTCACATGCATACACATACATTTAAAATAAAATCATTGAGAAAACACAATTAAAGCTGTTTTGTAAGGCATCGACAGAGGAAACAGTGCAATTAAGTTCAGTCATGTTTTTCATATTTGTCTTCTGAAGAAATGTTTCTGACATTTTAAAAAATTTATCTATCGAATTAGATATTAACACTAACAAAACCTGCATCTTATGTTATGGTTCTAAAACATAAATATTGTTAATTAGCAATAAATGCTTATTTAGAGAGGTAGATGTCTCCTCCTTTGGAAAACTTCAAGATTGGTATCCACCTCTAGTTAAATAAACAGACATTAGTAATATAATGTACCATATTTCATGGATTCAAAGAAGTATGAAGTATTATTTCTATCTATTTATTTTGGTTTTTCAGTACAGGCATTCACTGTAGCCCTGGCTGTCTTCAAATTCACTATTGTAGTCCCGGCTGGCCCCCACACCCTCTGCTGAGTGCTGGGATTAAATGCTGGCGCCACAATGCCTGGATGCTTTTGTTACCTTTTAATTATATGTGTGTGTCGGTGTGTGGCTATGAGCATTCCTGTGTGAGATTGATCATGGAGACCAGAAGCATCAGATTCCCCCGTGGGAGCGGTCTTTACTAGCAGCTGTGAGCCCCTGGATGTAGGTGTTGGGAATAGAATTCTGCAGGATTCATAAGAAGGCTTTAACCTTTTGAGTCGTCTTTTCTGGAGCTCAGCCCCAGCTTCTGGCGGCTTAAAGGATTCTTTGAGTAATGAGGTGAGAATTCAAATTCTTTGGTTTAGAAATGTAAAGTGGGGGCCCCAGGGACGTCTCAGCAGGTGAAGGTGTTTGCGGCCAAACGGGAGAATCTGAGTTTGGATCTCTGGCACCCAAACGAGGAGGGAGGGAACCAACTCCTCCGGCAAGTTTTCTTTTAAGTCCCACACGTGTGTGTATACAAAGAGAGGCAACTAGACAAAGAAAGAAGGGGGAAAACAAAGTAATAAGAAAAGAAAGACAATGAGGTTAAGTGTATTGATATTCTTACAGACAAATAAATGGATCTCGTATCACTGTGGGGTACCAGTTCTCTTCTTTCTTGAAGGGCAGCTACTTTTTTTTTACATCTACTTTCTTAAAAACCAAGACATTTATAGTGTGCTAGACATGACTCTTTGACGAAACAAAATGTTTCTTCTACCACTATTTTTGCTGTGATCAGCCCTGTAACCATCATCAGCTGTGGGTGGTGAGCAAGCACTGAGGACTCTGCTTGAGCACAGGTCACAAAATGTGAGATTTGGAAATAATCATTAACCAAGCCCTGGAAACCCACCACCTAAAGTGATGGACTGAGTTTATTGGGAAAGGGCATGGTAGAGTAAGATTTTCTGATTAGAAGTATGAGATCAGATTGGTTAATTAACCTAAAATGAATTATATTCATCTATAAAATGAGACTGGATTGTGGAAAGCAAATTCAGAAAACTGTATGTTTATCAGTTGTGATTGCTATTGTCAGAACCATTACCTAGCCTTCTTACTCCCTTGCAGAAGAGAAGCAACTTTCAGACATGCTAAATAAAGGAACCAATTCATTTGTAATATAAAAAGCAATAGCACAACACTGAATATTTACAATATGTATTCATGTTAATGCTGTTTCTGCACTGTAAGTTGGTAACAAAGGTAATCCCCACACTTTCCTATACTTTAGCTATATTTTGAAACTATGTTGTAAAAATACATCATTGATACAGAAATGTGTTTCTGCCACTTGGTTACAAGACAAAGCCAACTACAGTATTCCCATTTCCCCCACAGATTAAGGACAAATTGCAAAATATTTAAAGTGACTATTTCTAGTATATTATTGTTAAAAAGCTATTGCTTCATCTTTATTATTTTCTGTATTTTCACTTTTAACGTCTTCCAGTGAGTATGTGGATATCTAAACCCCATGCCAGCTGAGACAATACAGTCCCATTTCTAACTTTTTCACTATCTTATATAGTAAGTAATCAGTCATTCAATTTCTCCCTTGTTTCCAGCTCCATTTGCTTCAGAGAAGAACCTGTTTTTAGTATTGGACTTCTGTGGGTCCTGACTAGGAGGCTTCCCTTATCTATTACCTTCTTGCCACACCCCCTATTGTTAACTAAATTGATGCTACCATTAGATCTTTTGTCACCTGGTGGCATTTCCTTGCTGCTTTTGAAAAATTGTCCAATAAAGTAACATAATTCTCAAAAAAAATATATAGAAGCCTGGTGGTGTTGCCCCATGTCTTTAGTGCCAGCCTGGTCTACAGATCAAATTCCAGGCCTCAATGAAAAACCTGATCTTGAAAAAAAAAACAGTGACAAAAGAGCAAGTGAGAAAAAAAATCAGTAAGGAAAGAACTTGGCTGAGGTGCTTTGAGGTATGCTCAGTGACAGACCACTTGCCTAGCATACATGTACCCCTGGATTGGGTCATGAACATCACATGAAAGTATGTAATTCATTTTAAATCTGCTATAGATGTATGGAGAGAGAGAGAGAGAGAGAGAGAGAGAGAGAGAGAGAGAGAGAGAGAGAGATTCTAGAAGGGCATATGTTTACTTATGTTTACCACAGAGTCACAGGATCACATTTCATCTGTTTATTCATCCAGTCCAATAGATAATTCCTGGAAGACTCCTATATGTCTGACCATTCTAGTCAAAATCTATTTATCCATTTCAGAGTTTGAAGACTATATATTCAGCTGCCTTCTGGACCTGATCATTCAAAGTGAAATAAATAAACATGACTAAAATAGCCATGTGGGTGTGACTCTGCCAAGTTTTAATCCAGTTTACGATCTGTTCCTCAATCTTACCAGTTGACAATGTAACACAGAGGAAGGAATGCAGGACCTTTTTTTTTTCTTTTTTTTCGGAGCTGGGGACCAAACCCAAGGCCTTGCGCTTGTTAGGCAAGCGCTCTACCACTGAGCTAAATCCCTAACCCCATGCACGAGATTTTGAGACAGTGAAAACTGCTTGAAATAATGCATTTGCATTTGTCAGAACTCTATAAGTGATCAACAGAATTCTTAGTAAGCCAGGAAATGGACTAATCAAGTTTCATACAAAAAGCACACTTCACCCAAATCTTCGTTATCTATTTGGCCACCATGGGTACTAATAATGTTCAAGACCTAATAATTTTTGTATTTATTTACTGTGCTCCTTTGGATAGGACCTAAACCCCAGCAACATGCAAAGCAATGTTCTTGCCTTCACGATGCATGGACGCTCATCTATGTGATTTTGGAAAGTTCAGATAAAAATTTACATAGAGGGAAAAGTACAGTTATCAAGTGTGCAACTCAATATGACTAAAATTGTAAAATGTAACATTTCCATCTTTCTCAAAAGTCTTTCCCTTCTTACTCATTTTCCTGCTAGAAACCAGTCTAATTAGTCCTAAGAATTGATATTCATTTATCTGTTGAGGAGCTTTAGATAAAAGTGTACAGTATGCTCTTGTTTGTAACTGCAATCTTATCTGTCATCCAGATAATGCTTTAAAACTTCACCTCGGTGGAACTGGAGCTCACTGTGTTACATAGAACAAGACACACTCAGATGAAGATATGCAGAACCTAGAAATGTGTGTGTGTGTGTGTGTGTGTGTGTGTGTGTGTGTGTGTGTGTGTGTGTGTAATTTGTTTCTCAAGACAAAATTTCTGTATGTTGCTCTGGCTATCCTGGAACTTGCTCTGTAGATCAGGCTGACTTCAAACTCACAGAGCTCCATTTGTCTCTGCCTCCTAGATATTGGATTAAAGGTTTGAACTACCACCACAGGACTCAAATTTATATTATTATCTTATATGTATGCATATTTTTGCCTTCGTGTATTTCTGGGCCCGTTTGTGTCCTTGGTGTCTGCAAACATTGCCAGATGGCATTGACTTCCCTGGAATTGCAGTTATGGACAGATGAATGTGAGCCACCTTACAGGTAACAGGAATTGAACCCCATTCTCTAAGAAAGGAGCCAGTGCTCTTAACTAGTAAACCCTTTGTCTAGCCACTGTAGAATTAAAAAATAAAATAAGTGGCATGTAGAAGAGAAAGTCTCTGGGGAAAAGAATGAAGAGCAGTGGTCTAAAAGAGAGGGAATAGGACCAAAGTACATTTATAAGCATTGTGAAAATATTAAAATGAAGGCTATTCTTTTGTGCAATTAATGTATATTAATAAAACTAGGTTTTGCCTTGGGTGAAGAGATAGATACCTGTAATCCGAACACCTGGGACATGGAGGCAAGAGAATTAAAATTCAAGGTCAGTCGAAGCTACACAGGAGAGTTATCTAAAGAAGCAAATGCAAGAATAAACCAACTAAACAAAACAGCTTTATTATCTGAGAACTAAAAGCTACATATAATCCTAGGACTTGGAAGGCTTATCATTGCAGATCTCTGGAGGCAGAATCATGGTTGAATGTTCAAAGTCAGTGAGAGGTACAGATGAAGTTTGACACAAGACTGATTCACACAACACCTTTATCTATCTATCTATCTATCTATCTATCTATCTATCTATCTATCTATCTATCTACCTATCTATCTATCTATCTCTATCTATCTGTCATTTATCTATCACCCATCTTTCTGCCTATCTATCTATATCTATATCTATATATATATATATATACATAGGTTATAAAATAAGTTTTTTGTTTCTTTTTAAAGATTCATTTATTTATTATATATAAGTACCCTGTCACTGTCTTCAGACACACCAGAAGAGGCAGAAGAGGGCATCGGATCCCATTACAGATGGTTGTGAGCTACCATGTGGTTGCTGGGATTTGAACTCAGGACCTCTGGAAGAGCAGTTGGTACTCTTAACCACTGAACCATCTCTCCAGCCCATAAAATAAGTTTTAATAGTTGTGTGCATTAGTAGTTTCTTCTTTTACTATTATTTCTGCATAGTACTCCACAAAGCAAATACAGAATGTTTTTTTTTCCACTCAGAGACTGTGGGATATGTATACATTTTCTGTCTGTTACAAATATTGTCCTTATATATATGTCTATAGCTCTTTTTGTCCTCACAAATTCTCATTTCTCTTAGGAAATAGCAAGAAGAACAATTGCTGTGTTGTTAGACAAGATGAACATTTAATTTTATATGAAGTTGCTGGATAGTTTTCCCAAGAGATTATACTAATGATTATACTAATTGTTTAGAAGGGTGTCTTGCTAAGAAAATAAAATGTAATCAGAAAATATGAAAAAAATCTATTTGTAATAAAATAAAAATTTCTAAATGAAGTTTAATTTTTTTGTTTTAAAGATTTTTATTGGACATTTTTTATTTACATTTCAAATGTTATCGCTTTTCCAGGTTTCCCATCCCCCAAACCCCTCTCCATCCCCCCTCCCCCTTCTTCTATGAGTGTTTCCCACCCACCCACCACTTTCCCTTTCCCACTCCCCACACTGACATTTCCCTACACTGGGGAGGGAGTCCAGCCTTGGCAGGACCAAGTGATTCTCCACCCATTGGTGCCCAACAAGGCCATCCTCTGCTACATATGCAGCTGGAGCTATGGGTCTGTCCATGTGTACTCTTTGGATGGTGGTTTAGTCCCTGGGAAATCTGGTTGGTTTGCATTTGGGCTAATAGCCACTTATCAGTGAGTGCATACCATGTGTGTTTTTCTGTGATTGGATCACTCAGGATGATATTTTCCAGTTCCATCCTTTTGCCTATAAACTTCATGAAATCATTGTTTTTGATAGCTGACTAGTACTCCATTGGGTAAATGTACCACATTTTCTGTATCCATTCCTCTGTTGAAGGGCATCTGGGTTCTTTCCAGCTTCTGGCTATTATAAATAAGGCTGCTATGAACACAGTGGAGGATGTGGCTTTGTTATATGTTGGGGCATCTTTTGGGTATATGCCCAGGAGAGGTATAGCTGGGTCCTCCGGTAGTACAATTTTCTGAGGAGCTTCCAGACTGATTTCCAGAGTGGTTGTACCAGCTTGGAATCCCACCAACGATGGAGGAATGCTCCTCTTTCTCCACATTCTTGCCAAGATCTGTTGTCACCTGAGTTTTTGAACTTAGCCATTCTGACTGGTGTGAGGTGGAATCTCAGGGTTGTTTTGATTTGCATTCCCCTGATGACTAAGGGTGTTGAACATTACTTTAGGTGCTTCTCAGCCATTCGACATTCCTCAGGTGAGGATTCTTTGTTTAGCTCTGTACACAATTTTTAATAGGGTTATTTGATTCTCTGGAGTCTATCTTCTTGATTTCTTTGTATATGTTGGATATGAGCCCTCTATTGGATATACGATTAGTAAAGACCTCTTCCCAATCTCTTGGTTGCCATTTTGTCCTAATGACAGTGTCCTTTGCCTTACAGAAGCTTTGCAGTTTTATGAGATCCCATTTGTTGATTCTTGATCTTAGAGCATAAGCCATTGGTGTTTTGTTCAGGAAATTTTCTCAGTACCCATGTGTTCAAGGCTCTTCCCTATTTTTTCTTCTATTAGTTTGAGTGTATCTGGTTTTATGTGGTGGTCTTTGATCCTCTTGGACTTGAACTTTGTACAGGGCAATAAGAATGGATCAATTTGCATTCTTGTACATGCTGACCTCCAGTTGAACCAGCACTATTTGTTGAAAATGCTATCTTTCTTCCATTGGATGGTTTTGGCTCCTTTGTCAAAAATCAAGTAACATAGATGTGTGGGTTCATTTCTGGGTCTTCAATTCTGTTCCATTGGTCTATCTGTCTGTCTCTGTACCAATACCATGCAGTTTTTTTTATCACTAATGCTCTGTAATACTGCTTGAGGTCAGGGATGGTGATTCCCCAAGAAATTCTTTTATTGTTGAGGATGATTTTCGATATTCTGGGTTTTTTGTTGTTCCAAATGAATTTGCAAATTGTTTTTCTAACTCTATGGAGAACTGAGTTGGAATTTTGATGGGGATTGCATTGAATCTAGATTGCTTTTGGCAAGATGGACATTTTACAATATTAATCCTGCCAATCCATAAGAATGGGAGATCTTTCCATCTTCTGAGATCTTCTTAAATTTCCTTTTTCAGAGACGTGAAGTACTAGTCATATAAATCTTTCACTTGTTTTGTTATAGTCCCACTAAGATATTTTATATTATTTGTGACTATTGTGAAGGGTGTCATTTCCCTGATTACTTTCTTAGCCTGTTTATCCTTTGAGTAGAGGAAAGCTACTGATTTGTTTGAGTTAATTTTATATCCAGTCACTTTGCTGAAATCGTTTATCTGGCTGAGGAGTTCTCTGGTTGAACTTTTGGGGTCACTTAATTATACTATAATATCATCTGCAAATAGTGACATTTTGACTTCTTCCTTTCCAGTTTGTATCCCTTTGACCTCCTTTTGTTGTCTGATTGCTCTGGCTAGAACTTCAAGAACTATATTGAATAAGTAGGGAGAGGGTGGGCAGCCTTTTCTAATCCCTGATTTTTAGTGGGATTGTTTAAATTTCTCTCCATCTAGTTTGATGTTGGCTACTGGTTTGCTGTATATTGCTTTTATTATGTTTAGGTATATGCATTGCATTCCCGATCTTTCCAGGGATTTTGCCATGAAAGGGTGTTGAATTTTTTTCAATGCTTTCTTAACATCTAATGAGATGATCATGTGGTTTTATTTTCTTTGAGTTTGTTTATATAGTGGATTATGTTGATGGATTTCTGTATATTGAACCATTCCTGCATCCCTGGGATGGTTTTGATGTGTTCTTGGATTCAGTTTGGGAGAATCTTATTGTGTATTTTTGAATCAATATGAATAAGGGAAATTGGTCTGAAGTTCTCTTTCTTTGTTGGGTCTTTGTGTGGTTTAGGTATAAGAGTAATTGTGGCTTCATAGAAGGAATTCGGTAGGGCTCCATCTGTTTCAATTTTGTGGAATAGTTTAGACAGTATTGGTATGAGGTCTTCTATGATGGTCTGATAGAATTCTGCACTGAACCCATCTGGTCCTGGCCTTTTTTGGGTGGAAGACTTTTAATAACTGCTTCTATGTCTTTAGGAGTTATGACACTGTTAAATGGTTTATCTGTTCCTGATTTAAGTTTATTACCTGTTATCTGTCAAGAAAATTGTCCATTTCATCCAGATTTTCCAGTTTTTTTGAATATACACTTTTGTAGTAGGATCCGATGATTTTTTTAATTTCTTCAGATTCTGTTGTTATGTCTCCCTTTTCACTTCTGATTTTGTTAATTTGGATACCGTCTCTGTGCCCTGTGGTTAGTCTGGCTAAGGATTTATCTATCTTGTTGGTTTTCTCAAAGAACCAGCTCCTGGTTTTGTTGCTTCTTTGTATAGTTCTTTTTGTTTCTACTTGGTTGATTTCAGCTCTGAATTTGATTATTTCCTGCCTTCTACTCCTCTTGGGTGTATTTGCTTCTTTTTGTTCTAGAGCTTTTAGGTGTGCTGTCAAGCAGCTAATGTATGCTCTCTCCTGTTTCTTTCTGCAGGGACTCAGAGCTATGAGTTTTTCTCTTAGCACAGCTTTCATTGTGTCCCATAAGTTTGGGTATGTTGTACCTTCATTTTCATTAAATTCTAAAAAGTCTTTAATTTCTTTCTTTATTTCTTCCTTGACCAAATTATCATTGAGTAGAGCATTGTTTGACTTCCATGTGTATGTAGGCTTTCTGTTGTTTTTGTTGTTATTGAAGACCAGCCTTGGTCCATGTTGATCTGCTCGGATTCGATTTTATTCGATATAAGAATGGCTACTCCAGCTTGTTTCTTGGGAACATTTGCTTGGAAAATTGTTTCCAGCCTTTTACTCTGAGGTAGTGTCTGTCCTTGTCACTAAGGTATGTTTCCTCTATGCAGCAAAATGCCGGGTCCTCTTTACATATCTAGTCTATTATTCTATGTCTTTTTATTGGGGAATTGATTCAATTGATGTTTGGGTTTTTTTTTTTGTTGTTGTTGTTGTTGTTTTTTCGGAGCTGGGGACCGAACCCAGGGCCTTGCGCTTGCTAGACAAGCGCTCTACCACTGAGCTAAACCCCCAACCCCGAGTCAATTGATGTTAAGAAATATTGAGGAATAGTGATTGTTGTTTCCTGTTGTTTTTTTCTCTTTCTAAGTTAATTGAGAGTTTTGCTGGATACAGTAACCTGGGCTGGCATTTGTGTTCTCTTAAGGTCTGTATGACATCTGTCCAGGATCTTCTGGCTTTCATAGTCTCTGGTGAGAAGTCTGGTGTAATTCTGATAGGTCTGCCTTTATATGTTACTTGACCTTTTTCCCTAACGGCTGTTAATATTCTTTCTTTGTTTTTGTTTGGTGTTTTGACAATTATGTGACGGGAGGTGTTTCTTTTCTGGTCCAATCTATTTGGAGTTCTGTAGGCTTCTTGTATGTCTATGGGTATCTCTTTCTTTAGGTTAGGGAAGTTTTCTTCTATGATTTTGTTGAAGATATTTACTGGTCCTTTGAGCTGGGAGTCTTCACTCTCTTCTATACCTATTATCCTTACGTTTGATCTTCTCATTGAGACCTGTATTTCCTGGATATTTTGTGTTAGGAGTATTTTGCATTTTACATTTTCTTTGATGGTTGTGTCATTGTTTTCTATGGTATCTTCTGTTGCTAAGATTTGCTCTTCTATCTCTTGTATTCTGTTGGTGATGCTTGATCTGTGACTCCTGATATCTTTCCTAGGATTTCTATCACCAGGGTTGTCTTTCTTTGTGATTTCTTTATTGTTTCTATTTCCATTTTTAGATCCCGGATAGTTTTATTCAATTATTTCACCTGTTTGGTTCTCTTTTCCTGTAATTCTTTAAGGGATTTTTGTGATTCTTCTTTAAGAGCTTCTACTTGATGAAGTGTAATTTTATATGATTGGTTTTTAAGTTGTTCAGCAATAAGGAATAATATGCATGTGGGGGGAAGTAATTTTAAAATATTTATTGGTAAATGCAATGTAGATGTGGAAATTTACTTTATTATCCTTGAAAAATATTAAATTATCCACTTCATTATACTTGGAACATTTTGCAAGTGCACTGAACCTATATTGCCTGTACTTAATGAAGGGCAATCTTGTCGGGAGGAAAACAAAGCCAGCAAAATCCCAAGGCATGAGAAGCATCCATTTTAAATGCTTTTCTTTCTGCTTTTTTTTTATTGCTCTAAAAAACAGTTTGATATGGTCTTGATGAACAATCTTATGGACCAAAAAAATGTGGAACAATATTTCTGTTTTTATCTTTGCTGATTTAGCATGAAACTATGAATTACAATGTTTTTTTAAAGATTTATTTATTTAATCTATGTGAGTGAGTGCTCTGGGGCTGTCTTCAGACACACCAGAACGGAGCATCAGATCTCATCACAGATGGGTTGTGAACCATCTGGGATTTGAACGCAGGACCTCTGGAAGAACAGTCAGTCCTCTTAACTGTTAAGCCATCTCTCCAGTCCAAGTCTTCTCTAGCATTTTCAGGCAGCATTATCCCGAAGTTATTACAAGATCACAATATTAACGGGGAATTATCACTTCGTAGGAACCCGAACTTGAGTAAATTGCCAGGGACTGAAGAGATAGATGGTTTACTTGGTAAAACTTTTGCCATGCAAGTGTAAGGGCCTGAGTTTGGATGCCTAGAGCCCACAGAAAGCCTGTAATGGTCGCACATATCTGTAATCCCAGCAGCACTGTAATTAGATAGCTGTCAGCAGCAACAGAAAGATTCTTGGAAGTTCACAGTCAAAGAAAAAAAGGGCAAGACATTGTGTTGTTCACATTTTCTTCTTTCTTTCTTTTGTTTTTTTATTCTTTAAAAAATGTATTTATTTTTTATATGTAAGTACACTGTAGCTGTCTTCAGACACACCAGAAGAGGGCATCAGATCTCATTACAGATGTTTGTGAGCCACCATGTGGTTGCTAAGATTTGAACTCAGGACGTACTCGAAAAGCAGTCAGTTCTTTTAACCACTGAGCCATTTCTCTGGCCCTGTTTTGTTATCTTGTTTGCCTGTTTGTTTGTTTGTTTGTTTGTTTGTTTGTTTTGAGACAGGATTTCTCTGTGTAGCTCCGGCTGTTCTGTAACTTGAACTGTAGATTATGCTTAAATATTACATTTTAAATACTATAGAGCAATAGATTATTAAAATAGCTATTAATTTTTAAAAATCAGTAAAAAGAGGATTTTGTTATGGCTTTCTTTTTTTCTTTTGGACCCCATCCTGCTGCTCTTTGCTGCCAACCTGCCCCATATGCCTTTTTCTTACACTTGTCCCCTTTCTATTATCATGTCACAATTTTCCACTTCTCTCTTTTTTAAAGATTTATTTTACTTTATTTACATGAGTACACTGTAGCTGTCTTCAGACACACCAGAAGAGGGCATGAGATCCCATTACAGATGATTGTGAGTCACCATGTGGTTGCTGGGAATTGAACTCAGCACCTCTGGAAAAGCAGTCAGTGCTCTTAACCACTGAGCCATCTCTCCAGCCTCCATTTCTGTCTTTTAGCATTACTTCTTCCCTTCTCATGAGCCAATTCTAGCACACACAAATACACACACACACACACACACACACACACACACACACACACACACACACGACTTTAAAAACATAAGAGAATAAGTAGTCAGCTTAATGCTTCCTCTTTTCTATAGGTGACTGTATTGTCAAATATCACGTATACTTTCAACTGTTTCTGTTACTCCTAGTATTTGTTAAATTATACAGAAATAGGAAGAGTGCTTGGGTATCCTTTATCTGACCACAGGAGCCCTTTAAAAGGACAAAATTTGACCTATCTGGTGGGAGAAGGGTAAAATAGATAGGTCTGAAACATGATAAGGCTGAATGTGGAGCAATTGTCAGCCAGTCTTGAAGGTGGAGGGAACCTGTATTAGTTGCTTTTTATTGCAGAGCTAAGATACCCCATCCAAGGCGACTTATAGAAAAAACAGTTTGTTAAGAGCATACAGTTTCAGAGTGAGTCCATGACCATTGTGCCAGGAAGCATGGCAATAGGCAGGTAGGCATGGCCCTGAAACAGCAGCTGAGAAACTACAACCTTATCTACAAAGTCAAAGAGAACAAGAAAGGGCCTGAGGTAGGCTCTTGAAACCTCAAAGCCCACCCCCAGTTAGTTACACACCTCCTCTTACAAGACCACACCACCTAATCTTTCTCAACCACTCCATTGTGACTACGAATTCAAATATATAAGCCATATGTGTAGGCCATTGTCATTTAAACTACCACATTTCATTCTCTGACCCTCACAGACTTCTGACCATATCATAATACAAAATGCATTTCGTCCAATTTCAAAAGTCCCTATAGTTTTTCACAGTCTCAACATGATTTGAACCACCAAGAGCCATATGAAAGGTCAGAGAAAAAACTTGAGGGAGCTGAAAGTAAGCTTCTGCTACAAATTATGAAATAAATAAGGAGCTTATTCCTATAACTTTAAGGATTTAGATTTTGCCAACATTCTGAATCAATTTAGAAGGTGCTTATTCTCCTAGCTCTACAGATAAGAGTCTAAGGAAGTTAATACCTTGATTTCAGTTATATGAGGCCTTAAACAGTCAACCTCATTCAAATATTGATCTATACCACTATAAACTAAAAACAAGTTGTTTTAAACTTATAACTGTAATAATTTGCTAAATAGTGGGTTACACACACACACACACACACACACAAATACACCTTTAGTGACTAAAAGTCTCCAAAATGTATTCTCCTATGTAACCATAACACAACAATTTAGATGATAAAATTAACATTGAATTAATAGCTGCACATGTTAACAAACACCTATACTCTCATCACTTTAGCATCAGAGGCTGAAAGATCAGTAGTTCATGGCCTTGATGAGACACAGTCTGAAACAAATAATTTGAAGAAAGAAATGTAACATTGATACATTACTACCATCTAAAATTAGATTCAGACCTCAATAATGTCTTATCAGTTATTCTAATGAGGTCCTTTTATAAAACAAGGGATTGGTTCAGAATGAACTGTTGAAGTTACTGGCCATGTCTTCTTGTTATTCTATAAAACTTGCTGGTATTTTGCTTTCATGAACTTACAGCCATTTATTTTCTATAGTGTCTTTTTTTGCAATATTTTACTACTTTTGAGAAATTCATGGAATGTATTTGGAATGTATTCACTCCTCTCCCCTACCTCCCCCGCCACCCACTATCAACCCTCCTATCCCTTCCCACACGACTTTGAGATGCCTTCCATTTTCAGCAGTGTCATTTTATTTGTTACTTTAGTTTGCCTGATATTTCATTTTAGATGGATTCAGATTGTGCGTCTTTAGTATGACTCTGGTGGGTAGTGATATCGCAGTGCTCTTTTTCTATCCTTTTGGGTGGCTCACAATCTATGTTATAGCTTTTTTCCCTGTCACTTATTTAAAGTGGTGACTTCTAGACAATTCTAGAACTTCTTGAAATTAATATTCTTGAAACCAATTATTTTATGGGAAGTTGTTTTGAGGTAATCAAATTATATGCATGTATTTAGTTTTTTCAATAAAATCTCATATTTTCCTGTCCTAGTTCAACAGGTTATGCTACAGTTCATTATTTATTTTGGTGTTTACACTGTCTTCTATTTTTTTTTTTTTTTTGATCCTGGTTAAGCTTCTTTCCACGGTGTTGCTTTAGTGCTTTGGTTTCTAGAACAATGAGTTGGTTCAGGCTTATTCTGTTCTCTTCTTATCCAACCCAGACAATAAACATTTACCCAAAGAGTCCCTATTCCTTTTATTGAATAATGATGTTTAGAAGAGATGGTAGGTATAATGGCTATTCTTGGTTCTCAACTTGACAATATCTGGAATGAACTACAATCCAGAATTGGAGGATTCACATGTGGTCCAGATCTTGAGGTTGGAAGATATAAGTTTCTAACCTGGATCCTGGCATGGAGATCTTGAGGCACAGTAGCCATGAAAAACTTAGGCCCAGGCAAGGTAGTGCATGCCTTTAATCATAGGAGACTAAGGCAAGGAGATCTCTGAGTTCAAGGCCACCTTTAGACAGAGCAAGTCCTAGGTGATGAAAAGCTTAAACCTAGACATGGTGGTACACAAATTTAATCCCAGGAGACTGAGCCAGGCAGGTCTCTGAGTTCAAGGTCAATCTACAGATCAGGTTCCACGATTTGGAAGAATATGAATTTGAGGACTTTGGATTTGGAAAGCCATGGGATGTAGGAATATGGAAGACTGTTGCTGTGAGTGATTTGAACTGTCAGGACCTGGCCCAACAAGTTTCTGTGAAGAAGAACTTCAGAATGTGAACTAGAGACTGTTTTGTAGCATTTTGGTGAAGAAACATGGCTGCTCTTAGCCTTTGTCTGAAGAGTTTGCTTGAGGCTAAGGTGAAGAGACTCACATTAATTGCATTGACAAAGGAAGTCTTGGAAACGCCCATCATAGACTTTGTTCTCTGGTTAAGTCTTATGAAGAGCATTTTGAATAAGCATAGCAAGCTGAGAAAGGAAAAAATATAAAATATATGGATTGAGTATTAAAGGGACACCAGGAAGTGAAATGGAGCTGAATCCTTCATTCAAGGATATTAAATTGAATTAAGGAAATAGTGACCTTGCGGCAAGATCCCACCCAGCTAAATTTAGGTCCAGGCATGGTAGTACAAGCCTTTAATCCCAGGAGGCAAAGACAAGCAGATCTCTAAATTCAAGGCCAGCCTTGAATTAGAGCTCAAGTTCTATTTGAAGATAAAGCTAAATCCAGGCTTGGTGGACCACACCTATAATCCCAGTGACAGGCATACAGATCTCTGAGTTCAAAGATGACAGTCTACAGGTGAGTTCCAGGACAGCCAAGCTTAGGTAGTGAAAGAGTTGAAAAGCAGAAGGCTGGTGATAATGTAATAGAAAAAGAGGACCATGTTCCAGCCCCAGAAAACAGCAGAACTCAGCATCTTTGTCCACTTGGCTCTGGCTTTAGGGACCAGAATGGAAGGGACTACTGGGACAATTGATGCTGGTTAGCTGGAGCTAAGAAATTAGTGAATTAATTAAGAAGAGACCAGCATCACTGAGGTGAAATCTGGGAAGTATTTTCTGAGAATACAAAGAATCTGTGTTTCACAGATAGCTTTCTGCAGCGGTACTTGGTAATGTGTGAGAGTCACCTAGGTGTTACTGGTTTTGAAGGCATGAAGGCGTCATGAAGAACAGCTGAGGCTTGGCATTGTGAGAGGCCAAAGGAGACCATTGGTGAAGGTTCAGCCTCAGTTGTAGTTGACATCCCAGGATTGAAGGGGTTGTGCAAAGGTGTTGAGGCTTGGCACTATGAAGGGAGTCTTTGAGAGGCTATTGGTGAAGCCCAGTTGCAGTGAAAGACTCCAGTGTATTGGAGATACCAGTACCATGGGATGATCATGGAGAACAGCAGCATCAATGGAGTGGATCAGCCTGAGCTTAGAGTACTACAGAGGGCAGAGCTGGAGAAGTGATGCGAGCCTTTTGCAGGGGCTCAGAAGATCCTGGGTGGATCCCAGACATTGAAAGAAGAAACTATAACACTGAAGCTGCCTTGAAGATCCCAAGATGTGTAAGATGCCAGAGCCATGGTCTATCTGCTGAGGAAAGCTGCTAACAGGGAGTGGAACAAGCCTAGCAGAAGGAAGTTTGTTACAGTCACAAAGATGAAAAAGGAGGTGGAACTCTGAAGACCTCTTTGACGTCAGACATGGAGATGCAGAGTTTGGAGTTTTCCCAGCTGGTTTCCTCTTTTTTTTTTTTTTTAATGTAAGTACACTGTTGCCGTCTTTAGGCACCCCAGAAGAGGACATCAGATCCCATTGTAGATGGTTGTAAGTCATCATGTGTTGCGGGGAATTGAACTCAGGACCTCTGGAAGAGCAGTCTGTGCTCTTAACCACTGAGCCATCTCTCCAGCCCTGGTTTCCTGTCTTGCTTTGGAGATTACAGTTTAGTGACTGGAGGAATCTCAGAAAAGACTTTGAACTTTGGACTTTTAACATTGTTGAGACTGTTATAGACTACGGAAACTTTGGAAGTTGGACTAAACATATTTTGTATTATTCTATGTTTAGGTGTGGCCCCCATAGACTCATATGTTTGAACAAGCATTTGGGGGCCAGGGAATGGAATACGATGGTTTGTATTGCTTGGCCTAGGGAGTGGCACTATTATAAGGTGTGGCCCTGATGGAGTAGGTGTGGCTTTGTTGGAGTAGGTGTGTCACTGTAGGTGTGGGCTTTAATACCCTCATCCTAGCTGCCTAGAAGCCAGTATTCTGCTAGCAGCCTTCAGATGACGATGTAGAACTCTCAGCTCCTCCTGCCTGGATGCTGCCATGTTCCCACCTTGATGATACAGGAGTGAACCTCTGAACCTGTAAGCCAGCCCCAATTAAATGTTCTTATACAAGTTTCCTTGGTCGTGGTGTCTGTTCACAGCAGTAAAACCCTAAGATAGTAGGGTTTTTTTTATTTTTATGTTTTTACTGATCTTGGGATATTGTAGTTCTCTCAGTGGAAAGAATTAGGTAACATTTATATTTCTATACAAGTTGAACACTTAAATATGTCAATATATGCTGCAGAATGCTTTGGAATCTAAACTCTTCCTAGCACCAATACATCACAGATCTGATGATTCAATGTACAAAAGTTTTTTTTCATGGAGAAAGGTGCTGGAAGTTAGTATAATGAATAACCTTCAAGCTATTCATAGGAACTATATGTGGAACAATTGAGATTTTGAGTTTAGGGTTGGGGATTACTACCTACACAATATCTTTCCATATACACGATTTTTAACCAAACCCCAAGAAATACAAAATGCACAACATTTTTTAGTTTTAAATGTTTAGAATAAATGATACTTAACCTTTCATACAGAAAAAGATATAGTTATTTACACGTATTTACACATATATGCCTATATTTTCTCTTTATATACATTGAAATTTATGACTTCATATTGATAAATCACTGTAATCTAATGAAAGACCCCAGCTTAGCAGCAGTAACGCCATTTTACAAGGCTGTACTTAAGATGACTGGTTCAGAGAAAGGTTAAAACACTGAGTACAAAACAGCTGCCAAGCAGGATGTGTTTGGTTGAAGGCCTGGCAACAGGACGACTGCAGTTGAGCACCTGACAATGAGAAAAGCCCCGGGAGAGGTCCCACACCCTGGTGGGGGGCCGAGTCAGCCTTATGTTCCAGAAAGGTAGCTAGGAAACTTGCCCCCAGGCTGAACCCTTGGGGGGGCCGAGTCAGTCGTTATGTTTCAGGAAGGTAGCTAGGAAACTTGCCCCCGGGCTAAACCCTTGCCATATTAGAATCCACCAATTATATCCCTGTAACCATGCATCTGCTTCTGTATGCTTGCTTCTGCTCCCCAAAATCCTATAAAAGCCCATCCTTGGTTCTGTGGGGCGCGCCAGTCCCCCGAGTGACTGAAGCGCCCGCAGGTGCCTGTGCCTGTGTATCCCGACAATAAACCAAATCCTCTTGCTGATTGCATCCTGTGGTGTCTCGGTCTGGTCTTTGGAGTTGGAGGGTCTCCATCCCGAGGGAAAGTTCTCCCTGAGAGCTTTTCATTTGGTGCATTGGCCGGGAAAGGAGATCCTCCACCCAGGGACCACCGACCACCCACTGGGAGGTAAGCCGGCCGGCGTCTGTCTGTCTGTCTGATTTTGTCTCGTTCTGCCTTATTCTGTCTGTTCTGTGAGCGCTCAGCCAGGTCTGTTCTGTGAGCGCTCAGCCAGGTCTGTTCTGTGAGCGCTCAGCCAGGTTGTTTGGAATTTGGGCGGGACGAAGAAGGAGCTGACGAGCTCGGACTTCTCGCCCCGCAGCCCTGGAAGACGTTCCAAGGGTATTGGGGCCCGACTTTTCGGGGCCCAATCTGGGAGAGGAGAAAGATCCGGACTAACGGCACCTCTGTCTGTATTTTTGGCTTTCAGAGGGCCCCGGACCTTTGCCACCTCCATCTGACTTTTTGCTTTCAGTTTGGTACCAAAGCCGTACAGCACGCCTGTCTGTTGTTTGTTTGACTGTTGGTGTTGTTTGTTTTCTCTGTGTTCTAATCTTCCTTAGAACTAACATGGGACAGTCCCTAACAACGCCCCTAAGTCTCACTCTTGATCATTAGAAAGACGTCCACGACCGGGCACACAACCAGTCCGTCGAGGTTAAAAAAAAAAAAAAAGAAAATGACAGACTCTCTGCACATCCGAGTGGCCCACTTTCGGAGCGGGATGGCCAGTGAATGACACATTTAATAAGATCATTATTTTACAGGTTAAAGATCGGGTCGTCCACGGACATCCTGACCAGGTTTCTTATATTATCACTTGAGAGAGTCTCGCCTTAACCACCCCCCCCCGGGCGGAACCCTTCGTGGACCCGAATTGGCCTCCCCTCAACCCCCAGCCTGTCCCCTCGGCCCCGCCCGGTCCGCCGGCCACGTCTTCCTCTCTCTACCTTTGTGAAATCAGAGCCTTCTAAGAAACCTGTCCTCCCGGCAGACCCAAACTCCCCTCTCATAGATCTTCTCTCTGACAGGCCCGGCTAAAACGGAGGAGGCAGAGCCACCGGCCAGATCAGTTGCCGGGCCACAGTCTGATAAGGGTTTCTCCCCTGTCGCAGGGAGATTGCACAATAAGCGCGAGGTGATGCCAGATTCAACCTCCCAGGCTTTCCCACTTAGACAGGGAACTGGTGGCCAGACCCAATACTGGCCGTTTTCAGCAGCTGACATTTACAATTGGAAACAACACAACCCTTCTTTCTCCAAAGATCCGGTGGCACTCACCGACCTAATAGAATCTGTTTTACTTACCCACCAGCCTACTTGGGATGACTGCCAACAGCTCTTACAGGCCCTCTTAACCTCAGAAAAAAAAAAACAAAGAGTGTTCCTAGAGGCCAGAAAGCATGTTCTGGGAGATGATGGGCGTCCCACCCAGCTGCCTGAGGACCAAACTGGGATTTTAATACAGCTGAAGGTAAGGGACACCTACGCCTTTATCGCCAGTTGCTTCTAGCGGGTCTCCGAGGGGCTATACGACGCCCTACTAATTTGGCTCAGGTAAAACAGGTATTACAGGAAGCAGGGGAAAACTCCCTCCACCTTTCTAGAGAGACTTAAGGAGGCCTACCGTATGTACACTCCCTATGACCCAGATGACCCAGGACAAATGACGAGTGTCTCTATGTCCTTCATCTGGCAGGCTGCTCCAGATATCAGGACTAAGTTACAGAGGTTAGAAAATTTGCAGGGCTATACATTACAGGATTTACTTAAAGAAGCTAAAAAGATTTTTAATAAGAGAGAGATAAAAAAAGAAACAAAGAATTGAGTCGAATCTTGGCCGCCGTAGTTCAGGGCCAAGAAAGGAAGGGAGATAGGGGGGAGCTCGAAAGGGGCTGAAGCTGGATAAAGATCAATGTGCCTATTACAAAGAGAAAGGGCACTGGGCCAGAGAGTGCCCCAAGAAGCCTGGCGGACCCCGAAAGCCTCGACCACGAACCTCCCTCTTGGCTCTAGATAAAGATTAGGGAGGTCAGGGCCAGGAGCCCCCCCCTGAGCCCAGGGTAACGCTTAAAGTTGGGGGGCAGCCGGTTACTTTCCTGGTAGACACAGGAGCCCAGCATTCAGTCCTCACCCAAGCTTCAGGACAACTCAGCGACCGGACGGCCTGGGTACAAAGAGCTACTGGTGAGAAACAATACCGATGGACTACGGACCGCCGGGTTCAGCTGGCTACTGGTAAGGTGACCCATTCCTTCTTACATGTTCCAGACTGCCCGTACCCTCTGCTGGGCCGTGATCTGCTCACCAAACTAAAAGCACAAATTCATTTTGAGGAAGGAGGGGCCCAAATAACTGGCCCCCACGGAACTCCCCTTCAAGTTCTAACCCTACAACTAGAGGATGAATATAGACTATATGAACCGGGACAGGACAAGCCACAATCCCTAGAAATAGACACTTGGGTCACGAATTTTCCACTGGCTTGGGCAGAGACTGGTGGGATGGGGTTGGCGCTCCAACAGCCCCCCTTAATTATACAGTTAAAGGCCACTACAACTCCAGTCTCCATAAAACAATACCCCCTGTCACATGAAGCTTATCAAGGTATAAGGCCTCACATTAAGAGGCTTCTAGATCAAGGCATCCTAATCCCCTGCCGGTCGCCTTAGAATACGCCTCTTCTGCCTGTAAGAAACCTGGCACTGGAGATTATAGGCCAGTACAAGACTTGAGAAAGGTCAACAAGAGGATAGAAGATATTCATCTGACTGTTCCAAACCCTTACAATTTGCTCCTGACTTTAGGGTTCAACATCCCACCCTCATACTCCTGCAAACCTTTTGAACTGTTCATCGATGAGAAACAGGGGTATGCTAAAGGGGTCCTAACACAAAGGTTGGGACCCTGGAAACGCCCTGTGGCCTACCTGTCTAAGAAATTGGACCCTGTGGCCTCCGGCTGGCCACCGTGCCTAAGGATGGTGGCTGCTATTGCTGTCCTGATCAAGGACACTGGAAAATTGACTTTGGGACAGCCACTCACCATCCTAACACCCCACGCAGTGGAGGCCTTGGTAAAGCAGCCCCCAGACCGCTGGCTCTCTAATTCTCGCACCAAGCCTTGTTACTGGATGCAGAACGGGTTCAGTTTGGGCCCGTAGTCGCCCTCAATCCTGCCACCTTGCTTCCTCTACCAGAGGAGGCAAAACAGCATGACTGCCTACAAATCCTCGCAGAAGTACATGGAACCAGGCCGGACCTATCGGACCAGCCTCTTCAGAATGCTGACCACACATGGTACACGGATGACAACAGCTTCTTGGCAGAGGGAGAGCGAAAGGCTGGAGCTGCGGTCACTACGGAGGACAAAGTGATTTGGGCGAAAGCCCTGCCTGCTGGTACCTCCGCACAACGGGCTGAACTCATCGCCTTGACTCAGGCGTTCAAGATGACAAAAGGTAAGAGGCTAAATATATATACAGACAGCCGTTATGCCTTTGCCACGGCACACATCCACGGGGAGATCTACCGGAGGCGGGAGCTGCTCACATCTAAGGGTAAAGATATTAAAGATATGGCTAAAATTCTGGCCCTCTTAGAAGCCCTATTCTTGCCCAAAAGACTGAGTATTATACATTGTCCAGGACACCAAAAAGGGCACAACCCAGAGGCATGAAGAAACCGGCTGGCCGATGCCACGGCACGAGAAGCGGCCATGAACAAACAAATCTTGCCCTTAAATAGCCCAGACCAACCCACGCCCCCACCAGTGGGACAAACCAGTTGGGTTTATGCCCATGAGGACATAGAGCTCCTAAAAAAAATGGGGGCCATCTACCACCCTCAACTAAAACAGTGGGTCTACAAAGAAAAGACAGTTATGCCAATAAAAATGATTTTTGAATTGATCTCCTTTTTACATAAATTAACCCATTTGGGGTTTAAGAAGATAAAAACCTTACTAGATCGGGAAGAGATAAATCTGTGTTTTTTTTTTGAATCGGGACAAAGCGATACAAAAGGTGACTGAGAGTTACAAAGCGTGCGCTCAGGTTAACCCGGAAAGGACCATGATTAGACAAGGAGTTCGTCCTAGGGGACACCGTCCCGACATCCATTGGGAAATTGATTTTACTGAAATTAAACCAGGTATATATGGATACAAGTATCTCCTAGTGTTTATAGACACCTTCTCAGGATGGGTCGAAGCCTTCCCCACAAAGCACGAGACTACAAAAATGGTCACCAAAAAGCTCCTCGAGAAAATCTTTCCCAGGTATGACATGCCTCAAGCGTTGGGGTTGGACAACGGGCCCGCTTTCGTCTCCCAAGTAAGTCAGTTGGTGGCCAAATTGCTGGGGATTGATTAAAAATTACATTGTGCCTATGGACCCCAGAGTTCAGGTCAGGTAGAAAGCATAAATAGAACAATTAAGGAGACTTTATCCAAACTTACGCTTGCAACTGGCTCAAAGGATTGGGTGGCCCTCCTTCCCCTAGTTCTATATCGGGCCCGGAATACCCCGGGCCCCCATGGTCTAACTTCTTTTGAAATAATATATAGAGCACCACCCCCATTTGTCCATTTCTTTGATTCAAACATTGCTGATTTTGCTGACAGCCCTTCTCTGAGGGCCCATTTACAGGCCCTACAGATTGTACAGAGAGACGTCTGGAGACCTTTGGCCGCTGCTTACCAGGACAAGCTTGAACATCCGGTGGTGCCACACCCGTTCCAGATTAGAGACACCGTGTGGGTGCACAGACACCAGACCAAGAATCTCGAGCCACGGTGGAAAGGACCCTACACCGTCCTCCTGACTACCCCGACCGCCCTAAAGGTAGACGGAGTCTCGGCTTAGATCCACACACCACACGTCAAGGCAGTCCGGTCTGAGGAATTGACTAATCACAACACTACACCCCAGACATGGAGAGTTCAGCGCACTCCAAACCCCTTAAAGTTAAAACTCCTACGTGGCTCCTCCTAGTCCTTTTGTGGCCTAGAGTCAGTGGGGGAATAAGCCCCCACTAGACAGAAATTTCTTGACCAAGTCGAGTGAAAGATTTCACTCAAAGTTAGCAAAAAAAAAAAAATGGGGGAATGAAAGACCCCAGCTTAGCAGCAGTAACGCCATTTTACAAGGCTGTACTTAAGATGACTGGTTCAGAGAAAGGTTAAAACACTGAGTACAAAACAGCTGCCAAGCAGGATGTGTTTGGTTGAAGGCCTGGCAACAGGACGACTGCAGTTGAGCACCTGACAATGAGAAAAGCCCCGGGAGAGGTCCCACACCCTGGTGGGGGGCCGAGTCAGCCTTATGTTCCAGAAAGGTAGCTAGGAAACTTGCCCCCAGGCTGAACCCTTGGGGGGGCCGAGTCAGTCGTTATGTTTCAGGAAGGTAGCTAGGAAACTTGCCCCCGGGCTAAACCCTTGCCATATTAGAATCCACCAATTATATCCCTGTAACCATGCATCTGCTTCTGTATGCTTGCTTCTGCTCCCCAAAATCCTATAAAAGCCCATCCTTGGTTCTGTGGGGCGCGCCAGTCCCCCGAGTGACTGAAGCGCCCGCAGGTGCCTGTGCCTGTGTATCCCGACAATAAACCAAATCCTCTTGCTGATTGCATCCTGTGGTGTCTCGGTCTGGTCTTTGGAGTTGGAGGGTCTCCATCCCGAGGGAAAGTTCTCCCTGAGAGCTTTTCACTAACACATTAGGGAGTTTAAATTTTTCCCCTTCCATATTTGTAACTCCTTTGTATGATGATGAGAACATTGGTTCCTATTAGCCTTAAAATAGTTCTTTACTTGCCCAATCTCCCTCTGTGTAAGCATCCTCTCATTTTCTGTGGTTCCTCATTTGTTTAGATGCTACATTCACCATCTCATAGTCCCTACTCCACACCTCACGTTGCTAACATGTGATAACTGAGAACTCCAGACTCACCTCTTCCTCACAGTTGCTAAACATGTGCCCTCTTCACACTTCCAATGGCCTTTTCCATGTACAAGCTTCTATTTGCCTTTCTCTGTTTATTGGTTCATTTGTTTATTTGTTTATATTGAGACAGACCCTCACTCTGTAGCCCAGGTGGGCTCAGAACCCTCAATTCTCCTACACAAGGCTTTGGAGCACTCTGATTGCATACGTTCAGTGCCTTATCCACTTACCACGTGCCAGATTCTTAAACTGCTCAGATCCTTAAATCTTGCTTTAGCTTACCACACACCATCTCCATGTGGATCTCCTAGTAGATTTCGAACCTAGTAGAGTTCATTTTTATCACGTGGCTGTTTCCTGCTTAGGAGGCTTTCCTGACAAATTGTAAACTGTTGCCCTTCAGTGAACCTAACATTGATGTCACCTTTGTCAGGCACGCCTAACTCTCTCCCCAATTCCCATAAAGACTTGATCTTCCCCATCTGATAGCAATGTATCTGGTTTGTTCAGGAAGAAAAAAAGGAAAGGCGGGAATGGAAGAAAGACAATGTAAACAAAGCAAAGGAATAGGCAATTGTGCATTACAAGTGACCTATGTGGAAGTATCAATTAAAAGCATGTTAGGCTTAAAGACAAAGGCAGATTTAGCTTATGTGCTGTCTAATTGCTCAGAAAATTGCCGGTAATGACAAAGCAATCACACCACCTTCATAGACAATTGAGGATATTCTCTGGGAAATAACTCCATTAAATGATGCCAAGGCACTCTTAATACATGGAAGCAAAGCAAGCAGCAAAAACATCAGTAAAAACCATGCAGCTAACTGTGCAGGAAAACAAAAGGTCTATTCGTGAGACAGTCAGAAAATAGCTCCTGCCAAGCTTCTAAGATTTCTGTAGACACGATAATTAAACTCTACAAAAGCCACTGAATCACAGTAAGAATGGCCACCTACCTTAGCAATTATCTAAAGAGAGATAGCCATGCCCAGACTTTGATACAGGGAAAGGAAGCTCCTCTGCTAGAAGACACAGGAAGGATTGATCACTATGTGTTCTATGCATCGGTGACAGGAAGGAAAGAGGGTTATTAGCTTTTACTGGCACGCTCTCATATGCCTGGAACCAGGAGAAAGAAAGCCGAGAGGGAATAGGGCAGATGGAACTCTGGCTCATAATACTCTCTACTTTGAATCTTTACTACACCTCCCACCCCCCACCCCATCCACATTATCTCTTCTCTTCATTGATAGGTAATGGAGTCTCTGATGTTTTTGAAGGTTGTGGTGGTTTGATATGCTTGGTCCAGGGAGTGGCAGCATTGGAGGTACATCTTTGGAAGAGTGGGTGTGAGCTTGTTGGAGGAAGCGTGTCACTGTAGAGGATGGGCTTAGAGACCCTCCTCCTAGCTGCCTGGAAAATAGCAGTCTGCTCCTGACTTCCTTTGCATGAAGAGGTAATCAGTTCCTCCAGCACCATGCCTGCCTGGATGCTGCCATGCTCCTGCCTAGATGATAATGGACTGAACCTCTGAACCTGTAAGCCAGCCCCAATTAAAATATTGTCCTTTATAAGATTGCCTTGGTCATGGTGTCTGTTCACAGCAATGAAACCCTAAGACAGATATCAATAAAAATGAGCCTAAAGACACTGTGTAAGGAAGATTGTGCTTATCCCCTCATCATTTCTCCCTAAATTTATAAGAAGGATATAATTTGAAAACCATGGTGCCTTATATAAGAGATTACTTGCCAGCCTTTTAATATTTATATTGTTATGATAGAGGACAAAACTTTACCTACTTTAGTATTATTTTTGATCCAGATCCCACGACAGTTGCTGTCATTTGCAAAGTAGATAACAAGGTGGGTAAAGCAAATCTTGCAAATAATTCAAATTAATGCTGATTCTGTCATCTCATAGGCAACCACCCACTTCAAACCTATAAAAAAACATTTTCAAGACAAAGGTTTTTGAAATCTGGAAGATTTCTAATGAGATGTATTGGTATTCCATGTGTATCCTTACTTCAAGTAGGAGCAGGAGGTCTTCCTCCCTCAAACTGTGGACAGAAAGTTTCAAGATCATTCAGGGTTCCTGAAAGCTGATATCATTATCTAAATAATTACAGTGAAAGCATCAGACTGACTGGCCAGCTACTTTGCCATCTGAGTGAAAAATGGTTGGAAGGAGCGGGGACTCTGCATTTGGGAGTCTTTTTTTCCCCAAAGGATGTGCTTTCCAACACACAACAAAGGCTAGAGAGGCGGGTTACAGGTATTTCAGTGCTAGCATAGATCTAGGTTGTGGTGGTCTTATGTAAGAGCAAGGAAAACTTTTATAGAAACAACCTGGAGATATATTTCTAGAAGCTGAAAGGCTATGTGTCCAAAGTGGTAAAACCCTGGGATATATATGCTCCCAGACACACATTTTTTGAAAGTGTTTTGTTGCTGTTGTTTAAAGATTTATTTACTTATGTAAGTATATGAGTAAGTTGCTGTCTTCAGACACACTAGAAGAGGGGATCAGATCCCATTACAGATGGTTGTGAGCCACCATGTAGTTGCTGGGAATTGAACTCCGGACCTCTGGAAGAGCAGTCAGTGCTCTTAACCACTGAGCCATCTCTCCAGCCCTCGTTGTTTTGAAGTAAGTTTTCATTCAGATGTCCAAGCAGGCCTCAGACTTTCTATGTGGGCAGGCCGGCCTCAAATTCTCAGTGAGTCTATTTCAGCCTCTCAAGTAGGGATATTTCAAGTGTCGTACCAGTACAGCTGTCAGTACAGCTGTGTCGTATTCTCTGTATGCTTTGAGATATGGTCTTCCTAAGTAGTTCTGGCTTTCTGAAACTTTGTAGACGAGGCTAATCTCAAACTCAGAAAGATAGATACTCCTGCTTCTCCCTCTGCCTCTGCCTCCAAAGTACTGTGATTATTCACGTGCATCACCCATCTGACTTGTAATTACCCATTTCAAGGGAATAACATGTTGTATCTAAGGATATCTTTCAAAAGCTACATAAGAGCATCCCAAATATAAATCAATCTCCAGAGTAGAAAATGTCAACATTAGATAAACATAATTACATTTATCATGGAAGATTTTAATTTCTTCTCATTTACTATCTACCTTCACTGAATGGAAGCTTCATGATAGAATTGGCATCGTTTTCACTTTCTAAGAGAGAGCAAAAAACATCACAAGAAATAGATTTTGGCCGGTAGACAGGAAAAAAAACGGCTTCCAAAAAGTGCGTTTGCATAGGCAGTAGAACTAAAAGTAAGATTGTTATCTCAGCCTACAAATTCTATTCACCTAATGCATTTGCTACACTGGCAAATGTCATCCAACCTGTGAGAGTAGGTTTCTGGACCTCAGATAAAAGCAGGAAGGGATGTAACCTTAGGTAACTTTGTGAAGCATTTTTTTTTCAGTTCAAGGACTTTGTCTTTGTTATTCCTTCTGCAAAGAAAGCTCTGGCCTCAGCTATCTCACTTGTTTGTCCATTACCTGCTGTTTCAGGAAGTTCTTTAAATTCCTCTGATTTCCCCAGCAAGGCTGGAACTTGACAGGGCCCCTTGCATTCAGTAGTGATGCCAGAATCTCGGGTAGGGTAAAATAAGAAGTTTGGACGAAAGATCTAATTACTTTAATCTACTTCAGAAATGTCATAGTAGGCAGAATGGTCCTAGATTGGAGAAATCTGTTAGTTGCTAACTGCTGCTATGATTCTCTGGCAGAAACAGGACACATGTTAACTAAATTCTGTTCAGTTTTCCTCCTGAATTTGTCCTCATGGGCTGCTTTTCTCACTGCATTACAGTTAGGTGAGTGATTTCTGGCTTTTGGACTCTGAGCAAAATTGGGTGCCAGTTTCCTATCTTCCACATGAAAGTCCATCCTAATTTCTCAGAAGCCCCCTTTTCCCTCTAGATTCCAATTACATATAAAGAACAAACAAAAATCTTCGTAGTTGGAGTTTTAAAAATGATGGGGCTTCTTGCCCCTTTGGCCATCAAAGGATTGTAGGAGCAGATCCCGCTTCTTCCTATCTGCATTGAAAAAAATAATATCTGAGTCATAGTGATAATTCCATTACACTTCTAAGATTGCAAAAAAGATTTAGACATGTACATATTACTAGTAGAGAAATGGATAGGTTGACCACTGATTTCTGATTTGAGTATTGAAAATTCCTAATTATGAAAAACAAAGACCAGAGAGGAACTACTAGCAGTTAGTGTAGATTCTCTCTTTATTTTAAAACCTCAATACATTTCAATATTATGTTTCAGAGTCCTTTGATAAAGGACCTTACTATAACACAGAAATCAAGTACTGTGGATGGCTTCCCCACTCTGATAATCACAGTTAAATGTTGTGAGCCCCAAATGATAAACACAAAACCTGAGTCTCAGAAAATTACTGAAGAGCATAGACCCAGAAACATCTTATATGTTTTATTCTCTCAAAGGCATTTGTATTTGTGTATGTGTGGGGGAATCTGTGTTTAGATGTGTGTACATGGTCTGTGCATTAATATGTGCTGATGTGCTCACTCAGATGAGTGCATATGGAGGCCAGAGGAGGACGAGAGGAAACTGAATGTCTTCACCACTCTCTGCCTTCTTCCTTGGACAAGATCTTTCCTTGAAGTGGAAGCTTGCAATTTAGGCTGATCTGAGTGGCCAACGGTCTCTCAAGATCTGTCTGTCTCTGCCTCCCAGTGTAGGGTTTTAGTCAGATGCAGGCCTGCCTGGTTCTTTATGTGGGTGCTAGGGATTCGAATCCAGGTATGCCTACACAGTAAGCCCTTTATCCATTGGGCCATCATTTGTTTATATATAAAGGCCTTACAAACTTTTAATGTAATTAATTTATTTTGCAAGCTGGAGAGGTGGGCATGCTTGCCTTGGTATTGTGTGGAGGTCCAAGGACAATTTATTCCCTCTTTCCAGTATGTGGATAACAGGGATAGGTCTTCAAGCTTGGTGGTAAGCACCTTTACCCACTGAACCCTCTTATAGGCCCTAAAAGATTCTTTACACATAAATGGGCCTGTGCTATACATTCTCCTTCTTATCTATTTTTTCACTATTGTGAGAGAAACAGTCTGGGTGTTTGTTTTTTTTAAAGACAGGGTTTCTCTGTGTAGCTCTGGCTGCCTGGAACTCATTCTGTAGACCAGGCTGTCCTTGAACTCTGAGATCCACCCGCCACTGAGTGCTGAGGTTAAAGGTGTGTGCCACCACCCAGGCTAGCAAGCTGTTGTGTTTATAGCAAATGGTACTTCTGGCTAATAATATGCCACCCACTCAAACTTTTCTGCAGCAGCTGCAATGATTCCACATTCTCATCAGCAAAGCATGAGGTTTACCCCTTGTCCCCACATTCTCACCCACAGTTATTTGTGTTTATACTTTTGTCTTATTTTTGAGACCTAGGCTCACCATGTAGCTCAGGTGGGCCTCGGTCTCACAATTTTCCTGCCCCTGCCTCCTGTGGACTTCAATTACAGACTTGCATGTTGCATCACACTCGAGTGCCAGGTTTAGTATGCTTTCTTCCTAACTACACTAGCTGGGTGAAGTGCTTAAGACACACTTGCCTAATAAATCTTTTCTTGCTTGACTTTTCCAAAGCAATTGCCCCTCTAGTCTTGATTGTACTCGACTCTCATTCACTTGGAAATGTATGGGTCAATGCTCCTGAGTGACTCCAATTTTATCTTGTTATTCAAATGGAAAGAGATACGGTTAAATTTGTAATTGTGTTCTGAGGCATTACAAATGCAGTCCTAGTTCCTGAAGTCGTCTCATACTTCCCTCCGGAAAGGAGCTGAAGCAAGCTATTCTCTTGAAGTTCTAGTTATCTAATCATGCCTACTATAGGAACTTGTTTAAGGTGAGAAAATATGAAGGCGTGAAGGACTCGGCAACTTCAGCTCCTTTAGTTTAGGAGATTCCAGGGAGCAAATCTTTGACCCTGAGTGCTGTATAAACAAGATGTTTTTATACTTCCAAGAATCTCTTTGTAGAGCATATGAATGATATGTCAAAGTTGCATGCAGCTACTAGAACTACCTCATGAATTTAACAATATTAGGATACAAAGCTAACGTGGAAACATATAAAAACAGCCCCTCCATTGCTCCTGCCAGGCAACAAGACATACACTCATACAACTGCTTTGGAACATAGGCTTGACTCTCCTCTGGTGGGAGATTGCCTCACACTTTCTCTCATTAGTTATTGAGCTTTTACCTCGAGCCTTGCTCCACAATATAAAAGCATGCACATTTCCTTAAGAAACCCAAATCTACAAACATGAACACATAAAAGACCGATAGGGATCAGTTTGGTCATCTTTTGCTGCATCTTTTATTGGTTTTATACCAATATTTGTGTTCTTCTTTTCAAGGACTTTCTACAGATATTCACTGATATCCATTTGTCATTTTAAAAAGACAGACGCTATCACCAACGAAGATCAAAAATTTTTAAAGATTTATTTTATGTATATGAGTACACACCAGATGAAGGCATTGGATCCTATTACAGATGGTTGTGAGCCACCATGTGGTTGCTGGGAATTGAACTCAGGACCTCTGGAAGAGCAGTCAGTGCTCTTAACCACTGAGCCATCTCTCCAGCCCCAAGATCAAAAATTATGACCCTCAGATAAGATGCATAAATTAATGCAACTATTCACTGGGAAGGTGAAACTCAAGTTTTCCTACAGTAGCATTCTGATCTGACCTTTCTTAACATCCCCTCCCAGAAAACCCTGTCCTCCACCTTTGCAGAAACTTCTAGAAAGAAGCTTCCTTTAAAGCTTAAACAGTGATATCATGGCCCTTGAAACTTTGCTTTTAGGCATTTCTTGTTTCTAACACCAAACAAAGTGCCAGAGATTGTTTATTATTTTTTTATTTATTATTTTTTTTATTATTTTTGTGTCTGTGGTATTGTGGGATGAATACCCACTCATAAATATTTGACTAGCACTCTACTACTGGAGATACACCTCCAGCCCAAGAGGGGGTTTTTCACCTAGCTCAAAATCAAAAGCATAGTGGGCCTATTTCCTGAACTTTACCGCCTCTGGAACATATATCTTTATTCCGCTGAAGGGACAAGGTCTTTTAAGTACTTAAACAAACCATATTTTGAATCAAAACATTGATTCTTATTTCTTCCCAAATCTTTGCACTTATCCCTTGCCTGATGAAGAGGGCTTCTGTTTCCCTTGGATGGAATCACATTCTGATTCCTCCCACATTCTTAGCTTTAAAGAACAGGTTAAGTGGGGGTGAGACAGGATCGCTAGTGAGCAGGACAGGATCAAGGACTATTTGTTAAAAGTACTAAAAGAACATTCATGAACTTCACTCAGTTCATTTGTTAATCGCCCATGAATTTATCACTGTGCATTTTCTGGCCAGACTATCATCTTCTTTCTCTAGTCAAAGGGCAGATGATTACAGTTCCAAAATGATATAGGCATGACGCTGGTCTGAAACATGTTTTGATTCAAAAAGTAGTAACTTGGATGACTAGATAACACGAACAATGAACATTGACTGTGTGCAAGTGTGCATGAGCATTCATCCAAGCAACTGGTGATCAGCATACGCTGTAAAAATTCCCAAACACTGTTCTGTGTAGCCACCGGAATGACAAGCCCCTTGACCTGGGAACTGATAAGATAAAAGCTGCAAACAGGCTCTGACACAAACTGGCTGTTTGGCCGAGGGTAAATCATTTTCCTGTCCAGTTACCTTATCTGGGAAATCAAAGTTTGAACTGATAAAACACTCCTAAAAGACCGAAAACTGAAACTTTTAAGGAAAAGCACAGAGAAACCACTTGAAGATCCCAGCCAGGCAAAGGCTTTCTTAATAGGACACCAAGAGTCCAGAAGTAATACAAATGGGAATGCATCGAATTAGCCTCTGAGCTGTAAAAGAAACAAGAGAGTCAAGCAAAAATCAAGGAGAATGTATTTGCCAGCTATTCATCTAACAGGATATTAATATCCAGAACATACAAAGAGCCAAAAAAAAAGAGTCCCCAGGTTTGGGAGCAGAGCCCTGTAACACTTCTGAGGCTGAAGTAGGAGGAGCATAAATCTAAGCCTTATTTGGACTACAGAGTGAATTCAATGCCACCCGGAGCAGGATACTGATAACCTGTCTCAGAAATAGCAATGGGTCTGGAGATCCAGCTCAGCAGAAAAGCACTTGCATAGCATGGGCAAGATGCTAGCCACTATTCATTCTCATTCTCATTCTCTGTCTTTCTGTCTGTCTGTCTGCCTGTCTGTCTGTCTGTCTGTCTCTCTCCCTCCCTCTTTCTCTGTAAAATAAAAAAGAGAGTATAAGGATTATACTCTAGCTGGATTTTTTTTTGAAGTGCTGGGAAGTGAAGCCCAAGGATTTGTGCATGCTAAAATATGATATACCACTGAGCTATATTCCTAGTCCTTAAAACATGCATTTTAAGATTTTAAGTAGCTAGGGAAATGGATCAGTAGTTAAGAGCATTGGCAGCTTTTGCAGAAGACCTGGTTTCAATTTCCAGCACCCACATGTGGCTCACAACTATGTGAAACCGAAACCTCAGTTCCAGAAGAACCAATACCTTCTTTTAACTTTTATAAGCACCAGGCATAATTCCCAGTGCACTTACATACATGCAAGCAACACACACACACACACACACACACACACACACACACACACACACACACACTATTAAAAACCTATCTTAAAAAAAGAATCACACTTTAAGAGTGCTTTTTCTGCAGATAAAACTGCCCAATTTTTAACACTAGTGCAACTATGGTGGTTTTAAATAATGCTTGGCCCTGGGAGTGGCACTATTAGGAAGTGTGGTCTTGTTGAGGAAGTGTGCCACTGTGTCTGTCGGTGGGCTTTGAGACCCTCCTCCTAGCCATGTGAGAGCCAGCCTTTTTCTAGGGGTCTTCAGATGAAGATGTAGAACTCTCAGCTCCTCCTACACTATTTCTACCTGGATGCTGCCATGCTCCTGCCTTGATGATACTGGACTGAACCTCTGAGCCTGTAAGCCAGTCCCAATTAGATGTTGTCCTTATAATAGTTGCCTTGGTCATGGTGTCTGTTCACAGCAGTAGAACCCTAAGACAGGGAGATAGACTTTGCTGGAGATTAAACCCAGGGCCTTGCACACACTAGACAGGAGAGTCCTACATTAAGATAAACTGGTCTCTGATTTAAGGACTTTTTATGATGCATCAACTTCTTTCATGAGCCCAAATCGATGTTAATTCTTACTCTGAAGAATACGGAAGGGACTTTTTTAAGACTTTATTAAAAACTTTTAAATTTAAACTATTTCCCACCTTGTCTTCTCTCCAGCCCTTCTTCCCAAATCGAAACTCCCTTTTTGATTATGATTGTAACACATTTTATGCTCCAGTGTTCTCTCAAGTGTCTGTTGCAGATAATGGAGAAAAGGCTTCATTTCGGTTGTTTGTAGCCAGACTTTTGATTATTTTGTGTTTTTTTCCTCTCCTTACAACCCTCTAACACTAGATAAGAAAGAAAAAGGAGGGAGGGGGCATTCATATCATCAGACTACTTCCTGCTGATTAGGGGCACCGAGTTCCTTGGATCTTGTATCTAATTTCTTGCTGCTTCTTTGCACACTACTTGACGTACTGCAACCAACAGCAGTGCAGGAGACAAGTTAGTCAACTGCTGTTGACAATCTGGACAGCCTCATATCCCACGCCTGGGATTAGAAACATTCCTGCATTTTTATATTTTGAAAGATACCAAAATGGTCTCACACTTGTTGATTCTTCCAACTCCCTCAGTTTGTGTCTTGTGTCAATTACAAATTAAATATTCTGCATCTCAAAGAGGTTGCCACACACAATGCCAACAGGTAAATCTGTAAGATATACAGCATGAAAGTAGCCCTGAGAGTTTTAGTCCCTCTCAACTCCAGGACTCTTAATGTACACAGAGGAAAACTGTTGTGGTAGGGATAAAAAATGAGATCTTAGATATTAAATGTGCTGTTAAAAGTGAAGTTCAGTCAAGACGGATGCTTTCCTCAGTCCTTACTTGCTTGGCCTGGCAGTGACTACCCTCCATTTGTCATAACCCCTACTATTAAAGGCAGCCTTAAGAGTTTTTAACGTTGTGGCTACTAAAATTAGTCATCCTGCTTTTGTCTGTGCTTAATCTGATACTCTAGAATTACGTAGAGACCTTGTTAAAATTAAGGTTTTGGAAGTCTACATTATGATTATGGGTGTACAGGGGTGGCACCATTATTTTCCTAAAGACACTAACGTCACTCTCTGAAAAACACTAAACATACATTGTTAGAACATAAGGAATGAATCAAAGGTCTGGTTGTTCCTTACTGATTAACTGGGGACATGAAAAAAAAAGGATTGCCAGTGTCTGAGGAAATCTAAGACCCGGGGTAGAAGATGACTGAGCATATATTGCTTTTTAAATTTGCTTTATTAATTTCAAATTACGAAAAAGATTTTTTTCTAAAATGGGTTAAATTGCCATGCTGATAGGAATGTTTAGAATTCAATGCAACAATTAAACAATGTTTACGTAGAAATCGTTAAGTGGAAACACCAAAAGTTTACAGAAAAGATACCCCACAAAATACAAGCTTGTAAAACAGTGGCCATTTTATGAGCCCAGAGAAAACCTTAGATTTCAAGGTATGAGGCAAAAGTCGTAATGATTGTCAGGTTCAGGGGTTCGGAAACGCGTGTAAGGCCTCATCTGTTGCTCCTTAGACTTTCTCTTGGCTTCCATCACCTGCCCTACGAATCTCCCAACCTCCTCTCCCCCTTCACTGTGATCAACATGCCTATTAGGTATGGCCCATAGAAAGTTAGGCACAAGTCGCCTGACTTTCCTCCTGACATTGCCCCCAGGCTTCTTGTTTTCAACCTCTTCCAGATGGTGGGATTCTTCTTCACTTTGTTTGGAGGCCTTCCCACCTTTTTTGTTTTTCTTGTCTTTCTCCACAGTGAGATCCAGTATGACTTGTTTGACTTTGGACGCCATTACTCCTAGGAAAGGAGAGATAAGATTGCTTCCTTCGTGGACTAATCAACACAGAGAACGCACGTACAGGCCTTGGCCAGGACCCCTCCCACCCCAGAGGCTACCATCTTCCCCGTGCACCCATTTCCAAGGCCCCTCCGGGTACAAAAGACGGAAGCATGGGCTGGGAGAAAAGATAAAAGTAGGGGAAAGTTGAACTCTGGGAGATCAGACTCAGCTTTGCGCACGTTCCTTTTCCCCCTCTCAGTCCCCAGCCCTGCCCCAGCACCTACCTGGGCCTATCCTTGCCTTCTCCTCTTCCTAGCGATGCTCACCACCAGGTGTGCCGCGAAGCTTCTGGTCCTCAGACCTGCGATCAACCCCGAAGGATGGGTGAGTGGGAGGGAGGGAGGGAGGACCTGTGGCGCTATCCCGAGCGCCACCGCCCAGGTTCTTCCCGCCGCCGTCCCGGCCGCCCCCGCCCTGCCCTGCCGACCACCCCTGGGTCCCCCGGATGCAGGGATGCCGGGGTCTATGGGAAGCTGTCGCGGGGCGCATGCTCCTAGTCCCCGAGGGTCTCCGCCCCGGACCGCCGCCCCCGTCCGGGTCCCCGTCTGGCCGCGCCGCCGCTGCGCACACGGGGACGGCCACCTGCAGCCTCGGCCTGAGCTGCGACGCCCCGGGTGGCGGCTGCGGGACACCGACGACGGGCTCCGCGGGTCCCGGTCGCTGTCCCCCTCACCTGTTCTGCTCTTCCTCCTCCTCCTGCTTTCCGCGCTGCCCGG
The DNA here is from genome assembly GCF_021556685.1 of Rattus norvegicus. NCBI lineage: Eukaryota > Metazoa > Chordata > Mammalia > Rodentia > Muridae > Rattus > Rattus norvegicus. The sequence goes on along the minus strand of NC_141554.1, from coordinate 107,803,336 downwards.
GCCCGCGTGCTCTGCGCCACCAGGAGCTGCGCCACCAGGAACAGGTGCCTCCGTTAGGGATGGCGGGCAGAAGAGAGTGAGCGAGGGCAGGTCCGAGACCCAGAGAGGGGTGTGAGCCTGCGTGGGCTAGTCACGTGCGATTTGCGTCAGAAGCCAAAGCTCCGCCCCCGGACCGGGCCCCAGCCCCAGTCCCAGCCCCAGTCCCAGCCCCAGCCCCTCTTCCCGCCCCCAGAGTCTTGCTGTGCAAAGTTCAGGTTCCTTCTTCACCTCTGGGTCCCTTTAAGGTCTCCAGCCTGGGCCCTGTCTCTCTGAGCCTTGGCCACTTCATGGCCTGACAAAAAGAAGGGCAAGTGTGCTCTGTGGGCTGCTGGTCATCTCCGTTCTCTGGGGGATTGATTTACCCCTCTTCTGTTTTCAGGATGCCCCTTCTAGGTGCCCTCTCTGCTCCAAAGTCTGGATTCTTGTCCCAGAATTCAAATGGAGGTAAGGGCTGGCCAGATAGCTCAGTGGTTAAAGTGCATATTGTGCAAGTGTGAAGATATTAGAGAGGAACCCCAGAAGTCCTGTGAATGCAGAACACTTGTAAATGTCTTTTGGGAAGACTGTAATTCCAATTTCAGAAGTCAGGGATTAGCTAGCTGAACTTCCTGAATATGGTTTAAATATCCTATGGACAACTAAGGGTATTTTACAGGTATTTTAAGAAAAACTTAAGAATTTCAACATGAGGGGTTGGGGATTTAGCTCAGTGGTAGAGCGCTTGCCTAGGAAGCGCAAGGCCCTGGGTTCGGTACCCAGCTCCGAAAAAAAGAACCAAAAAAAAAAAAAAAGAATTTCAACATGAGCACGGTGGTGGAGGAACATGGCTTTAATCCCAGCACTGAGGAGGGAGAGGCAGGCAGAGCTGAGTTTGAGGACAGCCTGTGCTATACAGAGAAAGCCTGTCTCAAAAATTGTAAAGTCAAAAAAACAAAAAGCAGAGGAGTTTTGTGATTATGCTATGTTATATATACCATATGCGGTGGTTTGTATATTCTTGGCCCAGGCAGTGACACTATTAGAAGGTGTGGCCCTTTTAAAGTAGGTGTGTCACTATGGGTATGGGCTTTAAGATCTTCACCCTAGCTGCCTGGAAGTCAGTCTTGAGCTAGCAGCCTTCACATGAAGATGTAGAACTCTCAGCACTGCCTGCCCCGTGTCTGCCTGGATGCTGCCATGTTCCTGTCTTGATGATAATGGACTGAACCTCTGAACCTTTAAGCCAGCCCTGATTAGATGCTGTCCTTATAAAACTTGCCTTGGTCATGGTGTCTGTTTATAGCACTAAAAGCCTAACTTAGACACCATACGTATTATGTTATTTATACCATAGGCCATACCCATGAAGCCTGTCCTAACCATGAGTATTGGCTGTGAAAAATGTTGCCCCCATCTCTGACTATTGTTCCCAGCCAAATGGGAGCCACCTACTCCAGAGGTTATGCTCTGTTTCACCTGTATGATATGTGATGTGAGGCAGACTGGTTCTAGGGTACAAAATCAGTGCCTTCCTATCAAAGTGTGAGCACTGATCTTCAGAGTCTTCAGGTGGTATTAACTAATCACCAGCTAAGTCTCATTCTCCTTTCTCCATCCCTTTGCCTTTCTCCACTTTAACATGTAAAAGTCATGTCCATAAACAAGGCTCTCTTTCTAGGGAGCCAAACCTAAAAAGGGAGTCCTATGTTAATAGTCCAACTAAAATCCCAAAAAGAAGAAAACAGAAAGCAAGTAGTAATTGATATTTATTTTATCAAGCAACAAAATGAGGAGTCCTTAGCTGTCCATAGGATATTTAAACTGTATTCAGGAAGTTCAGTTAGCCGACAGGGTCCACCAATTTATTCCTATCCCTCTTCTGATGGTATTTTTGTGTGAACTCGGTACTGGCCCTGCTGTGGTAGTCTTATCTTCTGCAGACTGGGTATGGTAAGTTTCTAAGCTCCTCTTATTTATCTGGAGTAGCATTGGGCCAGAGTCTGATTCTGCTTCTAAGAAAGTGAGGGTAAATTCTTACCTATCATGTTATACTTAAGCGTATAAGATGATTGTTGCTGCAGTACTTCTTTGGCCCTGATACCAAACAGAAAATTTAAGAGAGAGAGAGGAGGAGGCTTCAGTTTTTGCAGTTATCATAATTTTCACTTCCTACAACAGGTGCTAAGTTTGTAAATAAATAAATAAACAAATAAATGCAAGCCATTTTATAATTCACTACTTCACATCTTTCCAACTGTGGCAGTGGAGGAGAGGGGGCTTTGAACAGAATCTAGAACTACGCCTCTTTGTCTTCAAGTAGTCCAAATGGCACTAGCTTTTCTTAGTGTCAGTTCAACAGTGCCTACCCTAGGGTAAATAGGTGCATGCCCTTATACAACCAATTTTGCTTGCTCAAATGCACTTTCATGGCAGTATGAGAGATACTGGTGAAGCTCTGGTTAAAAACATTCTATTCCTCTTTTTTTAGGTTCACACAGAGAAATGGTTCTACACAGGACACAAAAGCACTGAAAGGGAAGAAGGAAGCAGAGGGAAATGTGCTCCTCACCCCCCTCACCCCCAACATGTTCTCACACACAGATATACCTATACCAGACAGCTCTTTTAGAATATTAGAATTCTCTAAGTCGGTTTGCTGGGCTCAAACAGGGCACACTCATCTCTTGTTGTAAATGGTCACATGAGCTTGCTCCTAAACTATGCCCTTTAGCAGTGTATGTACCCTGAAAATGCCTCTCACTGCAGGGCCTATGACAGGGAATATCAGGATATACCAAACAACATGGTTTTGTTAAAATTTACTGTGTCACTTCCATAGGTAGGGATTTTGGAAACAGCAAAAGAAGTTATGATGAAAATCAGGATGTAAGCATATTTCTTCACTAATGGCTTATCAATTATGATGCAACAAATGCTGTTAAAATGGGTTAGGGTGTTTTGCATTAACAGAGATGCATATATATTTGAATATATGTGTTAGTCAGCAGCAGACTATTACATATACTGTTTTGTCATTCAAAGCTACTTAAAGAACTACATTTTCATCACTAGTATACTGTGGAACATCCATACAGTGAAACACTCAGCCAACAAAAATGAACAGGAGGTTTCCTTGAAAATTCGTTTAAAATGTTATAGAAATATATTGCTCTAGACAGTCACAGTTCTGTATACATGTAAATTTCATTATTCAGGGAGCACTGAGACACAGTGATTCAAGGTAGCCTATGCTTCATAATGAATTCCAGACCTATGTAGGCCGTACAGGAAGACTCTGTCAGGAGACGGGAAGGGAGGGGAGAAAGGAGGACAGGAGGAGGAAAAGGGAAGAGACAGAGGAGGGGGGAGGGTAAGGGAGAGGGGAAGGCAATGTGGAATTGGGGAGAAAAGAGAAATCAAAAGAGGCAAGAAAAGCAGGCAGTATTTACCCAGAAATTTCAAAGAGTAAAATATTTGCTTTCATGTAAAAGTTTCTGTCCACAATGATAGGCCAGACTTTCTGTCTGTTGGCCCATAGTATTCCTGTACACTAGGGCTGTCTCTTATTCTACCTAGACTTCCTCAAAACTCTGAAGATGGGTTGGCAACAGCCACTGTTTTCTACCTTCCTACTCAGTGGTGTTCAAGCTGCAGGACAGACTTCTACCATAAGGTGGCGCCACTTCACCCCGTGACCAAATGTGTCTTGGAAAGCATTTTACATGATGCGTAGGAGATTAAGTGTCTATGTTTAAAACTAGCTTATACAAAAATGATTCTAATTCTGTCTAAAAGAAAATTACAGGAGTGGATGAATATTGTAAAATCACACTATGAAACACGAGGTTGCTCTTATGGAATTTGGCAGCCATTCACAAGCAGACATAGAGCAGCCCAATGGCCCCGAGTGACAGAGGAACAGAGTTCCAGAGTGGGGTCCAGATAGCTGTCCCATAGCATCCTGAAGAGGAGGTGGCATAGGACAGGTTGAAGAAAGGTCTAAAAGTCCCGTGCCAAGGGTATGGTGACGGAAAATAAAATCCTGATCTTCGTGGAATGTGTGTATCTTCATTTACACAGAATACAGAAAATATAGGTCAGAGAATGCTTCGTAGATTTGAGGTCGATAGTAAATGTAAGAGATTTAGTATACGTATGACATTTCCAAATAAGAGTATTAGTACCATAAACCCTTCACGGCATCTGTTTCTCTGCAAAATGTTCACCCTAGCAATGAAAATGTACAGCTGGCACCGCTTGGACGCCATCTCCTGGTCAAAGTGAGGACTGCAGCTGTATCTGAGCACTCAGCCGCAACAGGGAAAAGGAGGAACTTAAGCTATCCACTGCTTTGAATGGGACCAAACCTCCAGGGCTTTGGAGTTTTTGCTTCTGTCGCCATCGTTTTCCTCCTGGGCTATAAACAAGCACATTTCTAATAAGATTGGAAGTTAGTCCTGGTCTAAACCGAAGATAGAGTTGCACCTGTGGGCTATTTTTGAGGTTCTGGAGGCTGGGTATGGTGGCAAAAAGGCTGTAATAGCAGTACTCATGAGGCTGAGTCCTGATTGGTGTGAGTTTAAGGAAGGTATGGGCTACTTACAGAGGTCCAAGCCAGTGTGGACTACAGAGTAAGCCCATGCCTCAAAAACAGACTTAACAAGAACAACAACAAAAATCCCACCAAGTTCACCGAATTAGAAACATACAGGTCCACATACACACAGAGTCCATTTTATGTTTTTCCATTTCCGTCATTTTTCATTTTCCCCATGAAACTGAATAAATTCTTTTACAAAATCAGCAGGTACTTAATCTTTTGTCAATTGGACAAACATTTTCTCCTTTACATTTGACAAATATATTTTATACTGATTCCAGTTTCTAACGCTATAAAAGCACATTTATTATTTGAAATAAATCCACACTTCTTGACCTAAAGTTGTCTGTCCCTGTAGGTGAGCTGAAGATGACCATACACACCTACATACAAGCTTTTCCAAGAGCAGAGTCGCAGGAAGCAGTCACATGTACTTTGGATTTCCCACTCCTCAGGAAGGAAACAGGTAAATTGGCAATAATTAATTCCTATTATGGCAAATTTCGACATCTTAGCCAACTTCTATGTGGTTAGAATGGCCATTCTGAGGCCTTGCAGCTTCAATTAGCATTTTATACCTTCACTATCAATTACAATATTATGATTTTAATTTTAGTATGGCAGTTAAACCAGGAAACATTAGTTTCATATCATTTCATGACTTGTGTCATTTTGTCTGCATTATGTCATTCTGTGTCACTTAATGTTACCCTTTTTTGGTCTCTTTTGTAAAATTAGGCAATAATCTCTCACACATACACACATATATAATGCCTATTTTATAGGCTAGTCTACATATGAGGAAGAACATGATTTCTTTTTCTTTTTAGTTTGAGTCATATTGCTTAATATTATACTTTCCAACTCCACTTACTTTCTGGAAATTTTCATGATTTCATTTTCCTTTACGGTTGAATAATATTCCAATTTGTATGTGTACCGTTTTTATTATTTGACCATTTGTTGATGACATATAGGTTGTTTCCATTGCTTTGCTATCATAAACAGGTCAATGATGGACATGGAGGTGCAAATAGCTCTGGGTTAGAATATGAAGTCTTTTGGGTATATGTCCAGGAGTACGATAGATGGATCATATGATATTTAATATTTTGATTTTCATACTAGCTGCATTGATTTGTAACTCTATTAGCAATGAATAAAGATTCCTTTCTCCCTTCATATCCTCTCCAACATTTGTGGTTAGTTTTCCTATTTCTTTTCTTTTTTTCATTCCTTTTTCTTTTTTCTTTTTTCTTTTCTTTTCTATTTTTTTTGAGACAGGGTTTCTTTCTGTAGCCTAGGCTGTATTGGAACTTGCTTTTAGACCAGGTTGCTCTCAAATTCAGAACTCTGCCTGCCTCTGCTTCCCAAGTGCTCCTCCACCACCCAGGCAGTTGTTTTTTTAAAGATTTATTTTTTATTATTTATTTATGTATATGAGTATTGTATTTGCATGCATGCCTGCATGACAGAGGAGACCATCAGATGCCATTATTCAAGGTTGTGAGCCACCAAATGGTTGCTAAGAATTGATCTCAGGTTCTCTGGGAGAGAAGCCACTGCTCCTACCTTCTAATCCATCTCTCTAGCCCCAGATTTCTTGATAATAGCCATTCTGACTGGGGTGGGATCTCAAGGTTTGTTTGTTTATTCTTGGAGACAGGAACTGACTGTGTAGCAGTTTGAATAAAGGTTCCTTTCTCCCTTCATATCCTCTCCAACACTTGTGGTTAGATTTCCTTTTTCTCTTTCTTTCTTTCTTTCTCTCTTTCTTTCTTTCTTTCTTTTTCAGACAGGGTTCTTTCTGTAGCCTAGGCTGTACTGGAACTTGCTCTTTAGACCAGGTTGCTCAAAACCTTAAAGGTGTTTTGATGATAAAGGACCTGGAGATGATGGAAGATGTATCACATCTCGAACTAATAAGTGTGGTATACAACAAACTTATAGACAATATTATACTAAATGGAGACAAGCTTAGATAATTTCTTGTAAAAATCAGGAAGGAGAAAAGGATCTGTATCCCCTGTTATTCAGTATACTACTCAGTCTTAATGGCAGCAATTAGACAAAAGAAAAGGTATAATAGGGCAAAATTAAAAAAAGAAAGAAAAACTATCTTATTTGTGAACAACATGATTCTATAGCTAAAAAATGCTATAAAATCTATTAGAAAATGCTTAGATTTAACAGTCTTACAGTAAAGTTCCAGGATGTAAAATCAATATACAAACAGTACTCAGAATTTGTTAAAAAAAATTAGCAACACAGTTTCTTTGTATAGCCCTGGCTGTCCTGGAACTTGTTCTGTAGACCAGGCTGGTCTCAAACTCATAGAGATTCACCTGTCACTGCCTCCCCAGCGCTGGTGTTAAAGGCATGTGAGACCACTACTGGGTGAGTTTTTAAAATTTACAATTTGTTTTTCTAAAGACTTATTTACTTTGTATATGAGTACACTGTAGCTGTCTTTCAGATACACCAGAAGAGGGCATCAAATCCCATTACAAATGACTGTGAGCTACCATGTGCTTGCTGGGATTTGAACTCAGGACCTCTGGAAGAGCAGTGAGTGCTCTTAACCACTGAGCCATCTCTCCAGCCCCTGTTTTTCAATTTCAATGCATCTTAAAATCTTCACAAGTCAGGCTTTTAAAATGAGTACTCTAGGAGCTTGGAAGGATAGTACAACTGACATCATTCAGGGCAGACTTCTGGTTAAGAAATGAGAACACATCTCCCTGATTTCCGTACACTGTGATAACACAGCATTCTATTTTTTTTTTAATTTTTATTTTTTTCACCTTTATTAATTTGGGTATTTCTTATTTATATTTCAATTGTTATTCCCTTTCCCGGTTTCTGGGCCAACATCCCCCTAACCCCTCCCCCTCCCCTTCTATATGGGTGTTCCTCTCCCCATCCTCCCCCCATTACCACCCTCCCCCCAACAATCGCGTTCACTGGGGGTTCAGTCTTGGCAGGACCAAGGGCTAACCCTTCCACTGGTGCTCTTACTAGGCTATTCATTGCTACCTATGAGGTTGGAACCCAGGGTCAGCCCATGTAGTCTTTGGGTAGTGGCTTAGTCACTGGAAGCTCTGGTTGGTTGGCATTGTTGTTCATATGGGGTCTCAAGCCCCTTCAAACTCTTTCAGTCCTTTCTAAGATTCCTTCAACGGGGGGTTGGGGATTTAGCTCAGCGGTAGAGCACTTGCTTAGCAAGCGCAAGGCCCTGGATTCGGTCCCCAGCTCCGAAAAAAAGAAAAAAAAAAGATTCCTTCAACGGGGGTCCCGTTCTCAGTTCAGTGGTTTGCTGCTGGCATTCGCCTATGTATTTGCTGTATTCTGGCTGTGTCTCTCAGGAGAGATCTACATCCGGTTCCTGTCGGCCTGCACTTCTTTGCTTCATCCATCTAATCTAGTTTGGTGGGTGTATATGTATGGGCCACATGTGGGGCAGGCTCTGAAAGGGTGTTCCTTCTGCCTCTGTTCTAAACTTTGCCTCCCTAGTCCCTCCCAAGGGTATTCTTGTTCCCTTTTTAAAGAAAAAGTGAAGCATTCGCATTTTGGTCATCCTTCTTGAGTTTCATGTGTTCTGTGCACTTAGAGTAATTCAAGCATTTGGGCTAATAGCCACTTATCAATGAGTGCATACCATGTGTGTTTCTCTGTGATTGGGTTACCTCACTCAGGATGATATTTTCCAGTTCCATCCATTTGCCTATAAATTTCATAAAGTCATTGTTTTTGATAGCTGAGTAATATTCCATTGTGTAGATGTACCACATTTTCTGTATCCATTCCTCTGTTGAAGAGCATCTGGGTTCTTTCCAGCTTCTGGCTATTATAAATAAGGCTGCTATGAACATAGTGGAGCATGTGTCTTTGTTATATGTTGGGGCATCTTTTGGGTATATGCCCAAGAGAGGTATAGCTGGGTCCTCAGGTAGTTCAATGTCCAATTTTCTGAGGAACCTTCAGACTGATTTTCAGAATGGTTGTACCAGTCTGCAATCCCACCAACAATGGAGGAGTGTTCCTCTTTCTCCACATCCTCTCCAGCATTTGCTGTTACCTAAGTTTTTGATCTTAGCCATTCTCACTGGTGTGAGGTGAAATCTCAGGGTTGTTTTGATTTGCATTTCCCTTATGACTAAAGATGTTGAACATTTCTTTAGGTGTTTCTCAGCCATTCGGCATTCCTCAGCTGTGAATTATTTGTTTAGTTCTGAACCCCATTTTTAATAGGGTTATTTGTCTCCCTGCAGTCTAACTTCGTGAGTTCTTTGTATATTTTGGATATAAGCCCTCTATCAGTTGTAGGATTGGTAAAGATCTTTTCCCAATCTGTTGGTTGCCGTTTTGTCCTAACAACAATGTCCTTTGCCTTACAGAAGCTTTGCAGTTTTATGAGATCCCATTTGTCGATTCTTGATCTCGAGCATAAGCCATTGGTGTTTTGTTCAGGAACTTTTCTCCAGTGCCCATGTGTTCGAGATGCTTCTCCACTTTTTCTTCTATTAGTTTGAGTGTATCTAGTTTGATGTGGAGGTCCTTGATCCACTTGAACTTAAGCTTTGTACAGAGTGATAAGCATGGATCGATCTGCATTCTTCTACATGTTGCCCTCCAGTTGAACCAGCACCATTTGCTGAAAATGCTATCTTTTTTCCATTGGATGGTTTTGGCTCCTTTGTCAAAAATCAAGTGACCATAGGTGTGTGGGTCCATTTCTGGGTCTTCAATTCTATTCCACTGGTCTATCTGTCTGTCTCTGTACCAATACCATGCAGTTTTTATCACTATTGCTCTGTAATACTGCTTGAGTTCAGGGATAGTGAGTCCCCTTGAAGTCCTTTTATTGTTGAGGATAGTTTTAGCTATCCTGGGTTTTTTGTTATTCCAGATGAATTTGCAAATTGCTCTGTGTAACTCTTTGAAGAATTGGATTGGTATTTTGATGGGGATTGATTGAATCTGTAGGTCGCTTTTGGTAAAATGTCCATTTTTACTATATTAATCCTGCCAATCCATGAGCATGGGAGATCTTTCCATCTTCTGAGGTCTTCTTCAATTTCTTTCTTCAGTGTCTTGAAGTTCTTATTGTACAGATCTTTTACTTGCTTGGTTAAAGTCACACCGAGGTACTTTATATTATTTGGGTCTATTATGAAGGGTGTCATTTCCCTAATTTCTTTCTCGGCTTGTTTCTCTTTTGTATAGAGGAAGGCTACTGATTTATTTGAGTTAGTTTTATACCCAGCCACTTTGCTGAAGTTGTTTATCAGCTTTAGTAGTTCTCTGGTGGAACTTTTGGGATCACCTAAATATACTATCATATCATCTGCAAATAGTGATATTTTGGCTTCTAGCATTCTAATTTAAATACTAATTATAGGTAGTTACTTGGCCAGCTGCTAGGATGAAAAGAGAAGAAATACAAGTCCTGGCTTAACAGAGTTCAGTGCATATACTTTCAATAAATCCTTCTCACACCATCTTACCAATTGGGATCAGCCACCTCATGTAGCTTTATGAACATCTTTGTGCACATCTTTATGGCATCAGAGGGAAACATTTCTGTCCTTTTCAATCATGGAGAGAGTCTGTTGCTAAGGACTATTGGGCAGCAATAGCAGGAAACTGGAAAGTGCCTTTAGTCCTAGAAGCCCATATTCTAAAGGAGACAATGCTGAGTGTTCCTTATGTGGATTAAAGGATGAGACATCAGAACCTGGAGAGACTATATCCAGGGGATAGGCACAGCCCCCAGTTGAGGGATGGCCCACTCACCCACCTCAAAAATATTAATCCAGAATTCCTCCTGTGAAAAGGAATTACAGAGGCAAAGTGTGGAGCAGAGACTGTAGGAAACCTCATCCAGAGACTGCCCCACCTGGGGATCCATCCCACATGCAGTCACCAAACCCTAACATTATTGTGGATGCCAAGAAGTGCATGCTGACAGGAGCCTGATATTGCTGTGCCCTGAGAGGCTCTGCAGAGACTGACAAATCCAGATGCAGATGCTTGCAGCCAACCATTGGACAGAGCACCTGAGTACAGGGACCCCAATGGAGGAGTTATGGGAAGGACTGAAGGAGTAGAAGGAGATTGCAGCCCCATAGGAAGAACAATATCAACTAACCGGAACCCCCCTTCCCCGAGCTCCCAGGGACTAAAGAGTACACATGGAGGGACCACGGTTCCAGTTGCATATGTAGCAGAGGATGGCCTCACCTGGGAGGCCTCATCAATGGGAAGGGAAGCCCTTGGCCCGGTATAGGTTTGATGCCCCAGCATAGGGGAATGCCAGGGTGGGGAGGTGGGAGGGAGTGGGTGGGTGGGGCATCCTCATAGAGGCAGAGGGAGGGAGAGGGGATAGGGGGTTTATGGAGGGGATACTGGGAAGGGAGATAACATTTGAAATGTAAATAAATAACCAGTAAAAAAGAAAAAAAACTTGTCTCTATTCCTTATTCTAAAGTCACTAGTTGAACACTGGCCACTATTTGAGTGTTTGCTGAATGATGGAACACCTCCATCGAGAAGAATTTGCAGAAAGCGGCTGACACATGATAATCACTTGACCACAGAAAAGCACACAGATGTGTAAGTTATTCTTTAACTATATATTTAAATTCTCCCTCTTTCTCTGAATTCACACTGGTTATGAGATGTACCTTGTAGAAGAAATAAATCACAATTGTCTTTTCACTGGGGGAAATTTTATGGCTTTGATTAGCCATAACTTTAAGTTACAAAAGAAAAAAGAAACCAAGATTAATTTATATCTACATTGACAAAAAGGTGCTACATACATTTACTATTTTTCAATATGTACAAATAATGTTTCTCACTGGGGAAATAAGTCGAATAAATGTTTAAGACTATAAGTCAGTGTCAAAGCACTTGCTTTTATCATCAAAACCACAGAAGAATGCCAACTGTTTAGACACAGAAGATATATATGTCTATATGTGTGTATGTATCACTATGATACTGTACGTGTCATGGTTTCTTTATCTCAAATGTTATCACTCCATATACAAATACATCAAGGTTCAGTTCTCTGTATCTTAGAGATGAATTGGGAATACTTTGGATTTAAGAGATTCTAAAAGTGATGGATATAGAGGGATTGTGGCTAGAAAATTCCAGAAACGCCTATTGAAAACATTAAGCCACATTGTTATCTTCTTTTCACCATACATGTGTGATTATAATTTTGGTTCTCATTTCTTAACAATTAAGCTTCTAATTTGTTAAAAGAGAAAGCAGGTGGGCTGGAGAGATGGCTCAGCATTAAGAGCACTGACTGCTCTTCCAGAGGTCGTGAGTTCAAATTCCAGCAACCACATGGTGGCTCACAACCATCTGTAATGAGATCTGATGCCTTCTTCTGGTGTGTCTGAAGACGGCTACAGTATGTATTATACATATAATAAATAAATGAAATCTTTTTAAAACAGCATGTAATAATTTACAAAATAGTATAAACGATAGAGCTAATCTTTTAAAAATTTCTTTGAACATTAAAAAGGTAAACCTAAAATTCATTTGGTATTGACATCACATCGCTTCTCAGCCTTTTGGCTAAGATCAAGTGTGGTATTGACATCACATATTTTGTTCATTGACTATCTGCCTTACCTACTCTGTTCCACAATGATGCCAAGATCTCCCACCCTGCCTGCCAAGGCTGTTCATACTTCTCTGCTCCTGCACTCCACCAATCACTCCCAGTGCATCTGCAGGGCATAGTTACACAGGCCCTTTTCCCCAAATCATGCTTTGAACTCAAGGGCAAGCTGGTGCATAGCAACAGAGGCTGAGAACCGAAAACTGTCCCTGGAAGGAAAAGTGGTTCCAGGTAATACCAATGTTTTTGGAAAAGTGGATGAAATCTTATCTCCAAAACACCGCCACAAACATCCCATCTCCTTTTCTACTAATGGCCTCCTTCCCATCTAACTAACCCTGTGTGCCCAGCACTATCTGTTCTGAAAAAGAAACTTCACCACTCACTCATTCCTCCATTTTGTGAGCAACCTAAGACCTCATTCAGTAAGGGGATTGCTTTTGCAAAGGGTTTGTGTTCCACACACAGAGTTCCATTCTTTAGAATTACCTTGTAAAAAGAATGGAATCAATTTCTCTTTCTTCATTGAACAAGAAACTTCCCAAGATGGTGAGAAGGAAGTCTGCCTCTCTACCAGGTGCAGCTTGCTGTCATTCATGAGGAGGGCACATGAGTGAGATTCCACAAGCCTAGGTTCTACTTTTAGCTTCTGAAAACCTGGGAACAAAAGTCTTTCCAGGCCAGCATCTCAGCCAATGAGTTGATGGTCCAGGTATTTATTTACCACTGTGTGGCTCCTGCTTTAAAAGCCATGTGCTGCCTACCTTGCTGTATCTCCTGTCCTCCTCTCAGCTGTAGGAGAGTGTCCTGTCCTGTCCTGTCAGTGGACTCTTAAATTAAAATAAACCATATGAAGCATTCAAAGGAGTCAACTTTTTTTCCATCACCACTCTCAACCTGTCTTTGTGAGGAAAGTTATATTTCTGTCTGTGTTCACAATGTCAGGAGCCAGTATCCTAAGCACATAGACATGATTGTATCATTTTGATAGAGATCCCAGATAGCTCTGATGAGGGAAAATATGCCATCTTCATTGCTGGTCACCACTGTTATAATTGGCTCATTTGGTTTTGGACTACAGGGTCCACCTATTTCTTACATCAAAGACCCGCTCATCTCAGAGCTTCCCACTAAGCTGAAAGTCTCCTAGCATTTCATTTTATAGCTAATCCTCAGAAAGCACACACATTCACAGCCACACAAGAGCAAATGTGTTTTAAACTATTCTTTGTATATAAAAGAGTAAGCATATGTTAATTTGTTATTAACATCATACATTTTCCTCACTGATTATCTTCTTTGCCTTGGAGTATTTGAGGATACGATCACACTGCAGACCTGATTTCCTCCAGAAAGTATTCCACAAAGACACCCAGATCCATACCTTCTTCCTTCCTCCATAGCCACCCCTTCGTAGGTAGGAAAAAGCCTTGAGGGGAGGGGGATAGTCATGTAAGAAATAAATGAACACTGTGACCCTAAGTCAGATAAGTCAGTTATAATGAATTGTAAGCAGGAACAGCATTATAGCTATTGATCCTCCCATAGGAAGGTTGAGGGGTAATAATGGGAAAGGACTGAGTCCTTTCAAAAGCACAGGAGGTCTATTTTTAAGAATCTACTGACAGGGCTGGAGAGATGGCTCAGCGGTTAAGAGCACTGGCTGCTTTTCCAGAGGTTCTGAGTTCAAATCCCAGCAACCATATGGTGGCTTACAACCATCTGTAATGGGATCTGATGACCTCTTCTGGTGTGTATGAAGACAGCAACAATGAACTCATATATAATAAATAAATAAATCTTAAAGAGAGAGAGAGAGAGAGAGAGAGAGAGAGAGAGAGAGAGAATCCATGACAGAGAACAGCACAGTCTCCTACAGCTGAGAAGAGCCAAGAGTATGTAGCTAAGTGATAGGCACTTTGAAAACAAGAACCATATACTGGCAAGTAAAGACCCAGATCAACTCGCTGGCCTGGGACATTTAGAGCACTTCTATATATTATTTCAGAGCTCACCTTAGTCTACAGAAAAATACAGGAACTGTACAGACATCTCTGGGAATCCTAACTGGATCCAGTGGATAGTGTCCTGCTAAGAGCTAGGCATACAACTCAGGAGCCATGGGTAGCAGGATCAGCTTGCAGCAAAAATCAATTGAAACAAAATCATAAAAGAAAGTTTAAAAAGGCAGGACATCATTAGACATGATGATATACACCTGTGGTGCTACTAACTTGAGAGAATAAGGTAATATGACCACAAGTTTGAAATGAAATGAAATTCTGTCTCAATGTATACATGAAAAGGGGTTGAGGGAGTCTAGGTACCCCAGATGCAGCAGGTCCACTACTATTATTAACATACAACAGGGGATCTGCAAGGTTAATAATGACCATCAGAGAGTGCACTTTCAATGAGACAGTTAGGAAAAAAATTATTGGATGAAATAAACAAGGTGTGTTTGGCCTTATTGTCTGGATTAGTAACTTTTATAACCTGCTATTTATTGGCCAAAGTAGCTTAGGTGAGAAGACAATACTGTCAACTTCAAGAAATGTGATTTTTTTTTATTTTAACTTTGTGCTATAAAATGTTTCTCTTCTCGTGAATACACTAATGGTAGGTACGGCAAATACGTTCAATCTTTGGAAGAGGAAGGCAGGGAATTTCAGTCTCATCAATTCATTCATGTAAAAGATGCCATAGTCTGAACATAGTCTGAACGATAGCTCAGTGAGGAAAGTACTCGCTGCTGAAGAGTGAGGACCTAAGTTCAAATCCCTCATAAAATTCAGAACCTGTAACACACAAGCAGAATAAAGGTGAATGGAGATTTCAACTTTCTATAAGGGCCCTATATGCCAGGCTTGCTGTGAGAGTTTGGCACTAAACGCCAAAAGCAGAAAAGAAAGAGTTACAGATTTAAGGTAAATACATCAGAACTGGCACACTGAGTGTCGGGATTGGTCCAGCAGCTTAAATGAGCCAGGTTAAACTAGTCACACAATAAAATGAGTTCCCACTTCAGAATGATCGATAACCTTGTGAGTCAACCTCGAACAGATGACAAACGGGAAGGTCGGGCATTTTATGTGATTTAGCATAAAAAGATGCCCAGCTTCAAGAAATGAGTTGGCTTGGTTTGCTCCGGTTGGAGGTTGGAGCCGGCTGGGGAATCTGTAGTATGTTACTGTGTCCGGAGTGGCCCCGGAAGGATGCTGCGAGATTCTCGGTGGGCGACCTTCGCAGAGGCCTCTGGGAAGGGAGCTAATGCGATACGGCCGCCGGCGCTGTTGCCGGAGTCCAGGGGCTACAGGGCAGCGCCAGTCCGCCTAAGGGGAGACGGTCAGCAGGGAAATTACAGTGCGTTTTCCCGCCTCAAAGCCAGAAAAAAAGCAGGGAGGGAAGCTACCAGTGGCGAGGAGATAGGGTATCCGAAAAGAGTAGGGACCACTGGTTGGGAATGGGGTAGGAGGGCTTAAGAGCAGGACTAAACTGCAGACGACCATTAATGACGTCCCGGGAAGTGGTGTGGTTCTTGTCGCTGCTTCCGGTGTGTTGATGTCTCGATTGGTGGTCTTCTGGTCTTCAGGGGCAGGTGTGGGGCGGGCGCTAGGAGAGAAGGCCTGCAATTGGTGAACGAGATGCCAGAAAAAATGGGTTGCCACGGCACTCATACATAAATGGCGCTGCATTATTTTTTGGTGGGTTTACTTGGGTCCCTAGTTTCAAATTCAAGTCCTGGGGGGATGACTGAATGGCATTGAAGATAGCTGCCACTCCTGCCGTGTTCCGAGGATTGCATTAGAGGATCGGGTGTAGAAAAGGAATTAGACCTTATAAATGTATCCTTTACTTCCTGCCTGTTGCCATTAATCCTGTAAACAGAGATGTTGAGAGCTCTAGCTAGAGATACTACACTGAAAAAGTCAGCGACCAGCCCTCCCTGATGTGAGCCTTTAACATCTTTTTAGGAGGAAACAGGCAAAACTTTCTTCTCTGTGCACGCCCCCCACCCCACCTTTCCTTCTTGTTTTAGCTCCAAGTGCAGCAGCTATTTGGAAAGCCGATAGCACAGAAGATCCAAACTAGTGGCTTCTATAGAAAATCCAGGACCTATTCGGATAGTCTTGCTCCTTGCCTGTGAAACCCTGTATGTAACCTGTATTTTGAACAGCAGTGCAGCATGCATGGGTTTCGCTGGTTTGTGTATTTAATAGGTACCTGTAACGGTTCTTTGTGGTTTTTTTTTTCTAGCCAGTATAATCCACCGCAGAAAATCTGACACCCATCAGAAAACCTAAGTGAACATTTAAAAATCCAAAACTTTTTCTTCATAAGAAAATTTAAAGTGTGCCTGTGTTTTGCCTGCAACTACATCTATCTGTACAATAAATGCAGACAGTGCACATAGTAGCCAAAAGAGGGTGCTGGATCCTCTGGGAATGAAGTTGCAGATGGTTGTGAGGTGCAGATGGTTGTGAGATGCCATGTGGGTGTTAGGAATTAAATCTGAGTGTTCTGGAGACATCTCTCCAGCCCCACTAAGCAAATTTAATACTTTGGAATCATCCGACCTGTTGCTCTGAAAATCCCAGAAACAGTAGTATAGCAGGTAATCCAAGGCAGTAGTTTTCAGATTTCTTTGGGCATCCCACTCATCTGGAGGGATAGTTAAAGTAGAAATCTGGGTTGAATCTCTATAGTTTGATTTTTTTTAGTTATTGTGGGTTGAGCTTCAAATTTAGTGTCCTAACAATTGCCCGGGACATGTGAACAACCACTGGCCCTAGGAACAGTGTCAGAGAAGTGGGGTGTTCTACAAGGAACAGACACAAGTAAACTGGATTTCTGTTCCCAATTACCAAGTGTGGCTTCTTCTGGGCTGACTCTACAAACTTTCCTCCTCCCTCTCCCAGGATGCATTAACAAGAAACAAAACCTTTATACATGATTGTGAAACCTAACTCTGTTTTAACCAAAAATGGGAAGAGAGACGCTCTTAAATCTATCTACACCTTGCTGGTCACAATGTTACAGTTTACAGAAAATATTAAGATTTGGGAACACATCCCTGTAGATAGAGCTATGGAGTCGTGTTAGAACAGTTGGGAAGTAGGTCTCTCCAATGTCAGGTATCAGGGCTGTTGAGATGGTCCATTTTCATTCCTGACCTGACATTTCCTGTAGGAATCCTACTTCCTAAGACTCCTTAATAAATTAGGAAAGTGGCAAGAAAGTCTAGGCACACCCCCAAATGGATTGTTTAC
This sequence comes from Rattus norvegicus, assembly GCF_021556685.1. Taxonomy (NCBI): domain Eukaryota; kingdom Metazoa; phylum Chordata; class Mammalia; order Rodentia; family Muridae; genus Rattus; species Rattus norvegicus. The sequence goes on along the minus strand of NC_141554.1, from coordinate 107,785,803 downwards.
ATATGCCACAGATAATATTTAATTCAGTTTTATCAATAGTTTTTCTTGTGTATTGACAAATTTTCTGGTTATAGGCTATAGCAATGTTATATGTATGAATGCAATACAGAATAATTAAAAATTAGCATATGTATCACCCAAAATGAGAGATTTACATTTGTCATAGTCACAGCATTGACCTACTTTGTTTGTTTTGAGGCAGGGTTTCTCTATTAAGTCCTGGCTGTCATTTTCCTCTAAGCCAAGTCCTTTGCACATGGAGCAACTTGATTCTTGAACTGGAAGCTGTTGGGCACCTTGCTACCATGGCTGAGCTAAAAGACAATCAGTTGGTCCAACTGCCACCTTGCTTATCCTCAGGCCAGCAGCTAGCAGTTTTGAAGCCAATAAGGGAAACTTGAGAAGGTAAGACTCAACCTTTCCACCCTGGCTCCTGAGGCACAGACTCAGAACAATTGCAGGTAATATGAACTGGAGGTTTTTCCTTTCATCAGCTTTGATGAGCTCTAAATGACCCTAAATCATTTCCACTCAGGCCAGAGTTAGAAATCCCTTAGTGATCTAGTAGAGGCAGAGAAAATGCGTATTAAAAGGACAAAGCTAGTGGGGTGGTGATGAAACACCTTTGATACAAGCACTCAGAAAGAGGGAAGGGGACCTGAGTTTGAACCCACCTTGGTCTACTGAATGAGTTCCAGGACACCCAGGGATTACACAGCTCTGATGGTAGGAAATACTCCAATGGAAGGGCATTGGTCAGACACTAGAGCCCAAGAATTGCACAAGTGTGAGGTGGGACAGTGACCCTATGGAAGGACATTCCTACATCTGCGAGCCCATGAGCCACATACCTCCAAGGAAGCTTCCTCAGTGGCTTTACGACTCCAGGGGGGCTATCCCTAACTGAGCTCAGGGACCATCAGCCCAGCTGCAGTGTTATAGGTCTGCTCCTCAGTTGAGTTAAGGATTTCGGCAGCCTCAGCCATCTTAGGTGTTGCAGCTCCAAGTGAAGGAGAAAGGAGTGTCCCCCAGTTAAGCTGAGCTCAGCAGCCTCATCTCAGTTCCTTCTTCAGTGTTACAGCTTCTGGGGTGGCCATATCCCCACAGATGGGGAGCTCAGCAGCCTCATCCTAGTGTCTTCTCTCTTTCAGTCTTGCAGCTTCCACAGGGGATTATCCCCAGCTGAACCAGCTCCGTCAGTATTACAGCTTACAGGGATGGGCAGTATCGCCAACTCAACTGAAGAGCTCAGCAGCCTGAGTCCAACTCCTTCTCTTTGCTGCTTCTGGACCAAGGATCACAAATCAGCTGCCTCTGCTCCCAGAAAAGGAGCCAACAGCCAGGAGCTAAGCAGTTACAGTCATTATATAGGGTTTCTTAGGGGGCAGGGCTTTCTAGGGCAGAGATTTCCAGGTTGAAGGTTGGTAGGATTTCATGTCTCGAGTTGTGGGAGTTCAGGTATTGGTGGGTTTTCCTGTTTAGGGATTGGTGACTTTTGTTCAGACTTTCACATAAAATTAGAATATGGGGTGGGTTCTACTGAGGAGGTGGAGATAAACTTTGTGAATGTTACAGACCTGGAAACAACTATTATGAGAGTTGAGATGGTCTCGGGGAGGGACCTGACTGCTAGAGCTCCTCAAGTGCATGGACACAGCCACTTTGCTGTCTTGAAGGTTTACAAAGTTTACAAAGTATATAAAATTTACAAAGGGTGTCCTGGCAGGGAACGTTTTTCCTGCAACTTGAGTGCTGTGAATAGCCAAAAAATCCCTCCTGAGATATCTTGGCCTTGAAGCAGGAACCAGCTGATTTGGCTCTGGGATCTCCAACTATCTTTACTTCCAGAGAGGTTTAATTCCCAGTGCCGGGCATCCTTGTCTTCAAATGAGTGCAAACACTTGCAGTCAGGACTTTGTCCATCCCACCAGCTTACAACATCTTCCTTCCAAAATTAGTCGTGATAACCGTTATGAAATCAGTTTCTAGGAGAATCAGGATGCACATAGACTGTTCTCCAAACCTGAACTGCCTCCATACAACCATTTCTTCATTTCCCTTGTCTTTCACTGAAAGCAAACGATTTCAGCCTTCAAGCACCCCAAGAAAACATACCTACTAGAAAAACCAGTCTGGGATGCAGGCAATTGGTAGACTTGGTCTCAGCCAGTAGGTACAAAGCACATTTGTGTTGTTAGCAATTTTGCTGTCTATAAATGTGACTTTAGGGGAATATTGTTTACTGATACAAAATGATATTTCCCAGGACTCTTTGAACTGAACTAGTGCCTTTGAGGGGGAAAATACTATCTATGTATAAGAGATGGCTCAGTGGTTAACAGCACTCACTGACTGCTCTTCCAGAGGTTCTGAGTTCAATTCCCAGCAACCACATGGTGGCTCACAACCATTTGTAATGGGATCTGATGCCGTCTTCTGGTGTATCTGAAGACAGCTACATGTACTTATGATAAATAAATAAAATCTTTACGAGGCTGGAGAGATGGCTCAGTAGTTAAGAGCACTGACTGCTCTTCCAGAGGTCCTGAGTTCAATTCCCAGCAACCACATGGTGACTCATAACCATCTGTAATGAGATCTGATCCCTTTTTCTGGTGTATTTGAAGAAAGTGGCAGTGTACTTATATAAATAAATCTTTATAAAAAACTTTCAAAGGTACCCATTCTTGTTTCTAATTGAAATTGTATATTAATTGAAACTGTGACTAAAGACTAAAATCATTATGTTGACTTTATCCCTTATAGAGAGAACTGAAGACTGTAGTAGATTAAATTTTCTGTTAAGTGGGATTCTTGTAAATAGTACCCAGAACAGGAGGACAGCAGTAGATCAATGGGATGGTCACAAGACCTTACACTTCACTGTATAGCTATCTGGTGTCTACTGTCTGTATGTGCCCATGGAAAAGTGACTTCTAAAAAAATTTTTTTTTAAACCTGGACCAGGAAGCAGAATTTCAAGGTGAGTTCTCTGGGAAACGTTTGTCAAGGTGAATAAATATTACCCAGTTCTGATTGTACAATCACCAAACAACTTAGCAAGGACCTTTCATCAGTTGGGAAAGCAGGTTTTAAAGCCAAGTGACTGCAGTAAACATGCTTAGCGGAGGTTGGAAATGTTTAAAATTTCGTGAGTTTGTGAAGACTTCTGAAGAAGCTGTGTTTGCAGAGACTGATTGACTAGGATTTCAGTCCTGTGCAGACGTTGGAATGTGGCAGGTTCAGAGGCTAATTGCCTTATCTTGGACTAGTTCTAGCCCTCGGGAACACACATTCCTCCATTCCTCGTCTACCTCTGTGTCGGAATTAATATCCTGCGACTAATAGAAATTGTTTGGAATCTATTAAGGAGATCACTACCTCTCACCAACCCCAAAGCCAAGAATGTCATCAGATAGTATCTTGGGCCTGTAGGAAAGCTTTTCCCCTTTTTGCTCTGCCTCCCTAATGTACCCACAAACGTATTTTTAAATATACCGTGACTTATGACTTTCTGTGTTCTGTAAAACTAACATTTCATGAAACTGTTTCCACATTGGAACATGGAATTTGGGGTAACCTAAATCTGTATTTTCTGGTCATGGTCACCCAAAATGGCTCCAGAATTAATCATTTATTCTCTTTAAGATGAGAATAGGTTTTTATGTCAACAGTTGAAAAGCACGTATGAAATTTTCCTTAGGAAATCTCCTAAGAAATTAAGTAGAGTTCAGAAACACATCCATGTATAAGCCAAAAATAAGCTACAGTTAACATTATGTGTAATCCTTGGTGAGGCTTAGATAAAGGTTCGTCAAGGTCTTTGTGACCTGAACCCTGTTTAAGGGGCTGTAATTAATGGGGCATAATGTTTAAGAGAAGACCAGCTCCAGATTCATCAGTGTCTGTGTTTGATCTTATCACAACCCTTCTAGAGGGGTACTGACATCCTCTCTTCATAGATGTGTATGGTTGTATGGATGCTACCTTCTAAGCACAGAGCTGGGTGGGAAGTATGATCCTTACTTGGCTTCGGTCAGGGTTTTTGAGATTACCTGAGAGCTTGAGCAGCTGGGAATGGCTGGTGGCAGTGTTGTAGCAAATGTGTGTAAGTACTTTCTGCTGTCAGCGTTGATTTCTGGTTACCTTGTTTTCATCTCCTTAAATTTCCAGCAGGGATCCAGGCTTGTGGTCACTTTCACTTGTCCCAGAGAGGGTGTATGTCAGGTCTGGCTGGAGGCAAAAATTCTCTGGAATCAGCGTTCTTCTATATTTTATGAAAAATTAAATTCGTGGAGGACATTAGGCTCCTTGTACTTAGAAAAGAGGGTTCATGTTTGAGGACAAAGAAGGGAAGTATCTGGAGCTGGAGAGATGGCTCAGCAGTTAAGAGCACTGACTGCTCTTCCAGAGGTCCTGAGTTCAAATCCCAGCAAGCACATGGTGGCTCACAGCCATCTGGAATGGGATCCAATGCCTTCATCTGGTGTGTCTGAAGACAGCAACAGTGTACTCATATACAAAAAATACATTAATAAATCTTTTTAAAAAACCCTAGAAACAAAGTAACTAAGAAGGGAAATATCTAGATGGATGTATGCATGTGACTTTAGGAAGTGCTCTAATTCAGTGCCATAGAGAGAGCCTCATCAACCAAGCCTGGGCATCTAACCAAGGCAGACTTTCTGTGAATGAAAAGATGAAGCCCAGTTTGGGGTCTTAAAGGCATAGGGTCTGCTATGGACAGCACCAATCCAACCTTAAGCAATGAATCCATATGATGGATGGTGGAAGGGTTGCCCCCAGAATATAGCATAAAATTCTACAGGGGACTACTTTAGCAAAGAATACCTTGGAACACATGTAATATTTTCTATCCAGTTACAATCTCTTTAGTAGAATGTATCCTAATCAACTACAAGGCCAGGTCACCTGGTTTTTCAGATATGTACCTTAATGTATTTTCTCAATGTTATTAAAAAACAGTAAAGGATAACTTTTTGCCTATCAGCTTAGTAATAGTAAATTAATCAAATTAAATAATAATTTCTATTATTTCTAGTGTGAATAACATCAGATACTTTTATACAATAATGTAAAAAATATAAATTATTTTCAATGTTATATTGACATAAAATATAATATTTCTGTGTTTGAGAAATACAGAATTAGTAAAGAAATATAAACATATTTGCTCATATATAAGTAGGACTTACATAAACTACTCTTTGTAATGTAACTATGGTAAGGGAATTAAATGCTTATCATTATAGTACTATTCATACAGTAAAACACTTTGACCATATACGAGTTAAAATTCGTTACAAATTTGATACATTTGTTACATGAAAATATATTTACATGTATACTAGGCCACAAAGGTGAAGGTTCCATATTTGTTAATGTAAGTCTCCAGCCACTTATTCAGAACTCAAAAAATGAAAAAAAAAAAGGTGTTGAAATGATTGTTCCTCTCACGTAGAGATTTTCAAGCAAGGAAACAGGATGAAAGTTAATTAATAATACCTAGTATATAACGTGATATCCTACAGGTGCCCTGTTAACTATTCAGGATTCTAGCAAACTAAGGTGGGACTGAACCACAGACTCTACCTTTCCTGTCATCTGTGTTCGAGCTGCAGTTCAGGGTTCTTCCATGCGGTGGCACAAATGTATCTCACTCACCCACATAAGCTCTGCGTCTCCATAACCGAGCTGCACAAGTCTGCGAGAAGACCAGACAGGTTAATGGTGTCGAAAACATGGACATCTGAAAAGGATGACTGTAAAATGTTACTACTCTGGGGCCTGTGTATGATGACTGACAGGGCGGTGGCAGGGCAGTAGCGGGGATATCTGTGGATAGAAACTCTGCAGCAGAACATCACCAAACTGAAATGAAGTGTGTACAGCATCTGTAGAATGGAACTAATCCAGCCAGAAGACAGAAAGGAAGGTAGTTTTACACGATCATAAAACACTGTTCAGGTATTCATCTACAACATGGTAATCAGCCTCAGTATCTCCTTTGTAAAGGTGTTGTGAGTAGAAATCAATGAATAGAAAAATCACCTGATACATAAGGAATTGTGATGAACTTTTGAGCGAGGCATGTAGAATGGTTCATGTCCAGAGCCTCAGCTGCCTAAGGAAGTTAAATCAGGAGGATCACAACTTTGAGGTCAGCCTGGGAGGCAGACAAATCCTTAATTCAGATTTTTTTTAAGAACCCATATATGCAGGCTCTTGCTTACAATCCTAGCACTCAGAAGGCTAGAACTTGATGATTGATGTGAATTTAAATGCAGCCTGGGTAATACAGTGAATGAAAGCCCAGCCTGAGCTATGTTAGGAGACCTCTTATTAGTGACCCAGGATCCAAGGATATAGATCAGTGGTACAATACCTTCACTGTCGGGCAAGGTCTAGGTTTCCTCTCAAGACCTACAGGAAAAGGTCTGGGGGTGTAGTTCAATGGTAGAGAGAAAGAAAAGAGTTAAGGATTTGGGACAGGAGTACAGGAGGGGAGGAGTAGGAAGAAAGAAACAGAGAGGGAAGCTCAAATATAAATAAATGGTGTACAATTGAGAGTAGTCTAATTTAAGGTATATTTAGTGACTGTTAATTACATACATTTCACCATTTCATCTGCTACAAAACTATTCTGGCTTGGGTAGTGAAAAGAGTAGGAATTAAAAAAGAAAGAAAGCTCTTCTAGTTACTATTCCCATTTAAAAATGGCTCAGTGACAGAAGAGTATTTTGAGAGCAATGGAACTTCATAAAAATATGGGTGTGTGTGAGTGTCAAATAGGACCAGAGGAAAAGATCCCCACGGCATATCATAGTCAAAATATGAAGTAGATATAACAACAACAACAGCAACAATGAAACTGTACTATTGAAAAGCTTCGAGAGAAAAACTGCAAGTCACATATAACGGAAAAATACCCAACAGAATAACAGCTGATTTCTCAATGGTAACTTTCATAGCCAGGAGATGATCCCTTCCAGGTCTAAGGCCAGGCTAACAAATATACCCAGAAAGCCTATCTGCCATAACTAAAGGAGAAAGAAAAAATATCATTATATAAGCAGACTAAAAAAATGTATTCAATAAACAAACAAACAAGCAAACAAAGAAGGGGTGGTTCTGATGCTGCTTTACTAATGTAGCCACAGGCCAGGCCTGCCTGGGTGCTCAGCTTAGGCAAATCAGTTACCTAGCAGAAGGTCAGAAGCATCTCTAGGATGAACCATGCTTTTAGTAGTCAGAGCGTGTCTCCACTTTCTGAATTTCAGCGAAGGCCACTCTTCTGATATTTCCTGCATGCTTCTCCCTACACTCCTAAATAAAGTCCATCGAATGAACAACAGACTTCTCTGACTACTTATAGAGTTAACCGAGAAATTGATTCACCTGAGAAAAAATGAGGAAAGACTGTGTAAAAAACAAAAGCCAGTGCCCAGTGCCATAGCTTCCAGATGGGAGACATGCTTACACAGCAGGATTCAGGGTAAAAGCTGAGTTATGGCCTCATTCACAACAGCATTCCAAGAGTCATCAAAACAGGAATTAAAGAAGGTCTGCACTTCTTTGCTTCATCCATCTTGTCTAATTGGATGGCTGTATATGCATGGGCCATGACCTCATAGGTAGCAATGAATATCTTAGTAAGAGCACCAGTGGAAGGGGAAGCCCTGGGTCCTGCTAAGACTGAACTCCCAGTGAACTAGATTGTTGGGGGGAGGGCGGCAATGGGGGGAGGATGGGGAGGGGAACACCCATAAGGAATGGAAGGGGGGAGGGGGATGTTTGCCCGGAAACCGGGAAAGGGAATAACACTCGAAATGTATATAAGAAATACTCAAGTTAATAATAAAAAATTAAAAAAAAAGAAGGTCTGCGGGACCTTTCCTTCTGCATCTCAAACTAATAGGAGAAAAGAAAATGCACACATGTCAACACAGTAATGCAAAACCAGACTGCATTCTACACGAGCTTTCTATCTCAAACAAGCAATAGGCTTGCATGGCAGCTAGGACACAGTTGACAAGTAACTTCTGTCAGCCCCTCTTCTGTTTACCAGGAAGGTCAAGGTTCTAGACCCAGAGAGCAGGCTTAGTTGAGTATGATGAAAATAAAAGAGACTTAGGCCTAGAGAAATGGAAAATGTTTCGTGTTCAATACACCAAGGGGTTATTTAACTATTTGAATTTGAACATATCACAGTGGAGGGGGGTGGGGACGATGATCTTTCCAGTGTACAAATATCAAACAAAAGGCAGCAGTAAACAGGAAGGATATATGTAAGTTATCAGTAAAATAAAAGAAAAATTTAAAGAGAAATGACAAGTGTCTTGGAAAGTGGATTCTATATATTCTACTAGTGGTTTTCATTGGGAAAAATCTGAAAGCTATTAAAAGGCAGGCAAGTATGGGAGGAGATAAAACCAATTTGATGCTATTTTTTTTTTTTGGTTCTTTTTTTTTCGGAGCTGGGGACCGAACCCAGGGCCTTGCGCTTCCTAGGTAAGCGCTCTACCACTGAGCTAAATCCCCAGCCCCTTGATGCTATTATATACTGGCATATATATTACAACAAAAAGAAGGATCCAGATTGCAGGTAAAGGGTAGTGACATAACATGTACCTAACAAGCTGAAGGCTCTGTGTTAACTTTTTTTAAAAAAGATTTATTTATTGTATATGAGTACACTGTAGCTGTCTTCAGACACACCAGAAGAGGGCATTGGATGCCCATTACAGATGGTTGTGAGCCACCATGTGGTTGCTGGGATTTGAACTCAGGACCTCTGGAAGAGCAGTTGGTGCTCTTAACCACTGAGCCATCTCTCCAGCCCCCCTGTGTTAACTTTTTATTACTGCAAAATTAAATCAAATTAATAAATAAGGAACTATCATTGTTATATGCAGTAGATGGGTAAATACAAAAACACTGCAAATAAAGAGAAGAGTTAAAAAATGCCAAAATCTAACTAAAAGAATTTTCATGAATCTAGTCAAATACACTTCTAGTATGTGAATGTTATAGCAACAGAAGTGCTGTACAGGGCATTAGAAGGTCAGAGAGGCTAAGTACTACGGAACAGGAAACCTCATTTACTGGGGATTAATGATGATAGTGTGGTGATCTATGTAGTTTTAGAGAACATAGTTGACTATTATTATAACAGACCAATATGTATGATTTTACTATTTTTGAAACTGCGTAACTGGGGTACCTGACATTTTGACAACTTTAATGATTACTTGATAAATCCATACTTTCTTGAAAATCATTACAAATTTTTTTTTTGGTTCTTTTTTTTTTCGGAGCTGGGGACTGAACCCAGGGCCTTGCGCTTCCTAGGCAAGCGCTTTACCACTGAGCTAAATCCCCAACCCCAAATTTTTTTTTTCACAATGGGAGGCTGGTGAGGTGGCTCATCCAGCAAAGGCACTGGATGTCCAGCCTGAATGCCTGACAAGTCCAGGTCCCGGCCCCACACAAATAAATGTAATAAAAATATTAAAAAGATGGTAGCATAGAATAATACATGTTAAAATCTCAAAGATGCAAACAGTAGCACAGCTCAGTAAGTATTGGAGATATACAAGAGACTCATGGGCTACTGTTCAAGTAGGTGTCCTGTACCTGTAAGTGAGAGGCTGTCACCCAGTTCAGGGCATGGAAGTTGAGCTGACAACGGAACTATTTCCTGCTTCATCTTCCAATGGACTCTACCTGGAAATGGAAACTGGGCCTAGGACAGCCTGGAATAGGGCAACACATTATCTGGGGCCAAGAGGTTACTTACTACCTCTCTCAGGAGACAATACACAGCTAAATCCTAAAGTCAAAACCAGTTGACTTGGTTCTGAAATCCTTGAACCTTTCAACTATGAAGGGATGTTCAGCCACCAGCATGGGGCATCCATAGCTTCAGCTGAATCCAAACGCCTGCTTTTCACACCACGTTACATAGGTCTCCACCAAAATACCACATTCGTTGCTATAATGACATCAGGTCTCTGACAACTGGGACTCACGGGATGTTCCAGAAATTGTAAATGTCTTCTTGTAGCCCTTCCTTTTGTGCCCCTGTATTTCTCAAAACAAAACAAAACATCTAAACTAAACTAAACTAAACTAAAGCACTGGATCCATTCAGTCCACACAAAAATGCAGAGACATTAGGATGGGAAGCCGACAATTAGCCAAAGAAGCCCAACAGGTTAACAAAACATTTTTCTGTAGCTGGGACTCTGCTCTTCTTGCCAGGTCACCTTGGTCTTCATAAAATGTTCTGGTTGTCATGGTTTCCTTGATTCAGTCGTTGCCATGGTAACCGTGATGCACAGGCTTATTCTCACACAACCCTTCTCTTCTCCCTTTCATGCTCCCTTTCATGCCGACTGCCCCCCCCCATCCCCTTTTCAAAGCAAAATAAAATGTTGGCAACCACATGAGAAGCATAATCGGAAGGTTTATCTAGGAGGAGAAGCAGGCAACTGAGAGAATACTCTGTGAAACAGAGTGCTCCTTTTATGAGAAATTTTGTTTGCTATAAAAGTGACCTTAGCAAGTATCATCTGTTCACATCCTTTCCTGAGCCTCTTGGAAGTCAGGTAGCCCTCGAGTGGGTGGAGCTGTACATATAAGACATACAGTGCACACTGTATGGTTTGATATGTGTGGCTGAACACTAAGGGACTGCTTCTAATCTTTGGATTACATGAACTAGAAATATTTTTTAAAGTCATTTATGAAATAGGATTATTTTAAGAAGGGTTTGAAAATTATACTTATTTCATATGCAGAAACTTAATTATCCAACTGAATGATCCTGGGAGATTTCTCTATTGCTCTCATCTTCCCTATAGCAATATTCTGTTAAATTGCCATCCGATGAGTCTATTGCAGGTAATTTCAGAACACTCCACATAATCTGGAATTATAAAAAACCAAATGTTACATCCTTTCAAGTAACATTTTAAACAACATACTCCAGTATTAATACTTTGGATGTATTATGCTAATAATATATATGTTTTATGGTTTTGAAGATTTTTGAAGAATGACTGTAAAGAAATAATAGATTATATCTGTATTTGTACATATCTGGGGAATTTTACTAAATCAGTTCATATTTTCAGAGTGGACAACAATTATTTTAAAATTTATTTTTATGTATATCTGTGTTTTGGTTACATGTATGCACTACATGCACTACATGTGTACCTGGTATTCTTGGAGGCTAGAAGAGCATGTTGGATCTCCTGGAATTGGAATACTGGACAGTTGGGAGCTGCTATGTGGGTGCTAAGAACCAGGCCTGGTACACTGCAAGAACAGTGGGTGCTTTTAACCAGTGAGCCATGACTTCATCCTCAGGAACTAAATGTTAATTGTTACAATGAAGGTAAAATGCACTTGAAAGCAACCATATGACGAAAGAACTACTTAATGTAAAAATTTAAATTGTAGAAAAATTAAAATGTATTTACATATAAGCGTGGCCACAATAAAAGGAAAAAAAAACATGCTATAAAGAACACATATGGCTGGGATGCACAAATTTTTAAAAAGGCAATTTTATTCCTGTCAAACAGTTAAGAATTTGCTCCAGTGTCATATGGCAGTTTCTGTCTGTACCCCTCAGTGTTTTGTATACTGAAAATACTTGGATTATGCTTGCAGGCTTCCTGAAAGTTATTTAGGTTGGTCACAACATCTTCCTTTTCCTTCCATTTCAGAAGTGTCCAAGCTTTGTTTCTGTGTTTTGTCCTGAGGTAATGCCAGTGCATCACCAATATTTACAAAAAAAATTATACAAAAATTTGAATAATTTTGAAATTTGAAAATTTGAAAAATATGAATGCAGATCCCCAAAATATACTTATATGGAATGCTTCTGATTCTTTCAGAGAACCTGATAAGCATTAAAGAATATGAAAAGACAAACACAATGCAAAACAAGGTAGTTCCTGCATGCCGGTGCAGTTACCAGCAGGTATAGGGTAGCACAGGGAAGTAAGCGAGTAACTCACCGAGGATGGGGTGCAATGGGTCTGGGAAGTTGTAGCACAGTATCCTGGACAGAGAAGGCATGGGAGAAGGCCTGCAAAGCTGATTCAGGATGGGGATAATGGAGGCTGAATATTCTGTTCTCTGTGAGGGATCTCTTTGTAGTGTGGCCACCTCATTCTCTAATGAGGGAAGAAGAGGTTGTTCAGTGAATTCTAGGTAGAAATGGGATCAACTTTAATATTTAATATTTAATGGAACTACTTAAATATTTAAGAGGTATATTTAAACAACTGCAATAATATTAAATAAATTGCTCCATCATACTTATTACTCATTGCAAAATGCATTCCTTTGCATTAAAAAAGAGAAGACAGATAAGGTGGGGGAAAGAAGGAGGAGGAGGAGGAGGAGGAAGGAGGGGCCTGGGAAGATGGTTCATCAGTAAAGTGTTTGTTGGGCAAGCTTAGGACCTGAATGCAGAGCCACAAAACTTGTGAAAAAAAATTGACCCTGTCAACAGTGTGCACCTATATTTTTGGTGCAGGTGAGAAGACATGTTGATCCCTGAGGGCCTGAGCTCCAAGTTCAGTGAGAAACCTTGTCTCAAAATACATAGTGGAGAGTAATAGGATAAAATAAATATGAACCTTCGGTGTACACGCGCGCGCGCGCACACACACAAACACACACACACACACACACACACACACACACACACAATCTAAGAGAGAAACAAGTTAGGAATTCTAGTAGCTCCTGCAATTCCAGCTTCTGGAGTTCTAGGCAGGAGAATATCAACTTCAAAGCTAACCCAGGCTATAGTGAGACCTTGTTTTAAACCCCAAACAAAACAAAATGAAAAGGAACTAAGGAACTATAAAGAACAATGGAGATGCATATCATCTGGGGCGGTCTAGAAAAAGGTTTGCAACTTGGAGCGTCTCAGGCCAGAGCACCAAGGAAAAGAAGGTAACATAAGCTTAGAGCTTACCTCCAAATTCCAGTTTTCTAGAATGAGAGAAATCCTATTGAAATTATTATGGGAACATCTGAAACAGAGATTGCTTCCTTCTTCCCACCTGAAAGGAGATGAAAGAGTCCCTGTGAGTGCTAAGAGTACCCCACAGGGCTCAAGGGAGGGACTCAGTCCAACCCTGGTGGGCGTCTGGAGATGAGCCTGAGTTTGCTCATCTGTGTGAAAAGGACAGGACAGGCTTTTCTTACCAAGATGCCCCGGGAGCAACGGAGGAAACATGCCCAGGGTGCAGGTCACAGAGAGGGACATTAGGACATTAGTTAATAACTTTTAAATGTTGGAACATAGCAGCAAGACCTCAGCAAGGTCTGGCTGAGTTTTAGATCTAAGGCGGAAAGTGTGAAAACCATTCTTCTGTCCCTTGCCTAAGGAGAACACAGACATCCACAGTAATGAAGCAATGTCTCTCTGGCACCGTTTCTGTTCACGACCTTAGAGTCAGGAAGCGCTTTCTGTTCTTGGGTCTTTCATAGCGTGTTAAGACATGTTTCAGGTCATGCCTCCACGCAAACCCAAATCAGGTCCCCACTTGAGAAGGAAGACCCATCTATGCCTTGACGTGGGGAGCTCACCGATGCTGGGTGTGCATAGTGGCTGCCCTGAACAGTTCGGTTCGGCCTGTCAGTGTCTGCGTAGGAAAACGCTAGGCCTGTGCTACATCAACAGTCCTTGGATCTATCCAGAGACGTGACACCACAGGAGAATTTCACCTTTGTCCTGCCTGCACGGGGACAAAAATCCACACAATAATCTGCTGGGATTTTTCTCATTAGTCAGCAATCCAATATTAATTGAACACAAGACCTACGCTGTTCTATTAGAGGTGACCTGTTATTGCCCTAGCAAACCCAGAGGAAGAGGGATAAGTATGTGGCCTTTCAGTCTGAGAGGAGCCCCCCCACCCGACCCTTTAAAACTTCAGAAGTGTCCCGTATTCCTGTCCCATTCTTCTCACGCACTCCCTATCCCAAGCCTTTGGCTCGGACCTCTTGGCCGCAGCAGACACTCTCTCTCCAAGGTCATGGATTTTCTTTTTATCACAAAGCACAGTTAGTTGTTTATATAAATGTTAGCATTCTGAATATTACTTTAATGCTATCCTATCATATGCTCAATTGTACAGATTGTTTCTCTCCCTCAACAATAAGCCTTTGACATTTCCTCAGGGGCTGGAGCACAATGTCCTGGGTGTAAACACAAGCTGTCCTCCTCCCTAACTCTTCAGCCTTGAGCATGCCTTATCCTCACTGCCCTCAGTGTTTCATCTATGGTGCACATTGAGGGATGTCAACACTGTCCATCTTCCAAGTGTGCTCCGAGCACCGTATGACTCCACACTTTAAAAGGGTAAGGACTTGAGGGTATAGCTAATGCAGAACATGTGCTTAGTGTGTGTAAAGCCCCAGGTCCAATCTCTAGTGCTAATGACAGAAATGATGTGGTGCAAAAATATGTATTTATTTTAATTTTTCACATTGTGTGTGTGTGTGTGTGTTTGTGAATACATGTGCCTGTTTCAGGGTATACATGTGGAGATCAAAGGACAGCATTCCAGGTTCTGTTCTCTCCTTCCATTGTGTGGGTTCTAGGGGTTAAACTTAGGTTGTAAGTGCCCTTAACCCTTGAGCCATCCCAGCAGCCATTTGCTAATTTTTAAATTTGTTTTTTAATGTGCTTGATGTTACTTTCCTTTGTGTCAAAATAAAACTGGCTGTAGACTGATTTTTTTCACAGTCAATGACATTTGTGACAGGTTGTTATTTGGCCCATTTATTTCCTTTTACCCTAGCTTTTAGGATTCGTAGCACTATACTCTAATTTGCCTCCTTACACAACCTTCTTCCATTCAATTTGTTACAAGAAAAAGAATTGTTGGTTACCCTAAATCCATCATCTCATGTCAAGTCTTAAATCACACACATTCCGTTTTCTAAAAGCTTTCATTTATGGGCACTGGGGATCCAATTCCAGAACTTGTATCCTAGGCTCTGCCACTGCACTATGCTCTCAGTCTGAGCTTTAACATTTTGTCATTATCACCACATGTGAATTGACCCTTACCATTTTTGTGACATGTTCATTATTATATGGACTTTATGGTTGGCATGGATAAACATTCAAAATATGGTTTTGTCACAGAAAGAAGTTTGCAGGGCTGTAAGTGGGCTATTAGCTCATCTGTACTCTTTTTCCTAAGTTCTCATTTTTTTTCAACAGGGTTTCATATAGCACAGGCTAGCCTCAAACTCAGTATATAGCCAGCGATGATCTTGAAGTCCTGATAGTCCTGTATTCGAGAATTATAAGAACAAAGTACCACACCCGACCAATTTCTATCCTTAGATAATTACATTAACAAAGTAAAAAGATTCTGTCCAAATACCGGCAGGAAGGACCCTTCGCTACTCATCAGGCCGAGGACGTTCTCATCAAGGTCATAATAATTATGCCAGGTCGTAACTGTGATTTCAGGCTGTTCTACAAACTGGAAATACATCTGCACGACCTTCCTTTCTATACCCTCGCTTGTCCCCAAGTGGACACTTCACCCTTGAGATCACTTTGGAAAGCATACTCATTAGAGAAGCTGTGCAGTCAGGTAGGTGATTGGCAGAACTCTGCCCCCTTTTGATATCACAATAAACTCTCAACACCAAGAATTTTGTTGGGCTTTAAAATCAAGGAGAATGAGTATTGTCAATATTCACAAACGTTGGGAAAGATCTCGTGCTTTTGGGAAATGCTAGCCTATTAATAATAGTTAACTTGTGCTACTTGTGGTTCCCCTAGGAGTCCAGTGTACTTGGCTAGCCCATCGACTGTGACTCTAAGACTCATAGTTGGTTGTAGTTCTTGTCTAAAAGCTTTCCCCAGCTATTATAAAATATCCCATGGGTATTTCACATCCCTGAAGCCCCCCTGGTTTTTGTACTCCCTGAAGATTTTAGAATTGTATTTCGCTAAAATTCACAAAATTCAACAATTCTGTGTTTGTTGATTAGGTGGAATTTCTGTGTAAAAGAAACATTCTTACATCAGCTATTTACATGGACAATTATGTGCACAGCTAAGCACATGGAGTTATTGTAACTATTTTCAATATTGCCACTTTTCAGAACAAAGAGCCCTCTTACTAAATGACCTCTGGAAACTGAGCACTGACTTTCCTTTGGCTTCCTTTTGTATTTTTTTAAGAGTTCATAGGTACTTATATAGACTGTGTGTTTTAGTTAACCACCAGAAGTATGTTATTTGGTGCTCACATTATTCTGTTTGGCCACAGGAAACTGCTTTGCATTGTACATGTTTTTAATGATTTCATTATTTTTATTTTTAAAATTTATTGGATGCCGATCCATAAATATGTGGTTTATACTAATGGAGTTTCATTATTTTTCACGCTTCTTACTGTGATGGTTTAATTTAGATACATGCCTGATAACAAACCTAGCCATAGAATCATTCATTTGTTCAAGAAAGGTTTTTTTTTTCTTTTAGTATATTTGCTGCCGAAGCGAGCACGGTTTTTTTTTTTTTTTCTTTTAATGGGAAAGAATTTTTGAGGAATCGATGTGTGGAATTTGGATTTCTCATTGCTTTTGATTTGATAATTTTTTCTTGCCTCTAGCCTAGAATGTACAGAATACTAACAAAAATATCTTACTTTTAATATAATATTTTATTATTTTTTTGAGAATTTCATATAACATATTTTGATCATATTTTCCCCTAACTCCTCCTAGATCTACCAAAACTCCCCATCCCCCAACTTCATATACTTCTCATTGTTTTCATACATCATGGAGTTCTCTATGTTCTTTTGGGTTTGGGGTCATCCACTGGAATGTATTTGAATTACTTGTAGCCTCATCTTCAAAGAAAACTGACCCTTCATGCTCCAAACACCATTGACTGTCCTTTTCTTTCTCAGTTGGGGGTGGTGTAGAGTTCTTGGTTCCTTACCTCTTCTATGCTGGAATATTGACCGACTTGATCTTGTGCAGGTCTTGTTCAGGCAACCCTAGCTGTGATGAGTTCATGGGTATAGCAATTCTGCTATACATGAACCATGTCCACACGACCTGGTTCTTACAAATCTTTCCTCCATGATAGACTCTGGTGGGGAGCAGTGATCTGGGAACTCCTGTACTTAAGATGTGGATGGATATAGAGGTTACCTATAAATGTACCATACCTGGTAGCTCAGGTATATTTATAGAAAACCTCCTGACCCGAGTTCAGTTTTACAGATGGCCACATCCAGGTTCCCCAGAATGTAAATTACCCATCTAGGTAAGTGGCAGTGGTAGAGTGGTAAGAGGATTTGGTGCCTCACTATCACTAAGGAATATTGAACAGTCTGACTCTATGTTAACAGATGGGTTTCTGGGGCTGAGGCACAGTCTACTTACGTGGCTGCAGAAATCCTAACCTATAGACTCTTGTAATAATGGGCATAGTACAGGATAGGATATCCACCCTTTGTGTCAGGATGTTGGAATATAAGGCCCCATGAGGTAGCTGACCCTCAGGACAAGTGAGTGAGAGGAAAGTTGTGAATATTTCAACATACCCTCTCCGCACCACAAGAGAAAGAAAAAGAAAAATCGTATTGAGGAAGCTGTAGTGTGTCACAGTGTGTTTCACAATATACTCTTTTGTCCACAGATCTTTGCTTGTAAATGTTTATTGCAATGAACTGGTCAGTCTGCCAGTTCTTTCTTATCAGCACCTCCAGGTCAAGCTCTCCAATATTGCTCCAGCTAGGTCACCCAAAGCAGCCATCAACAGGAGGCAGGGTCAGCTTTCCTGGTCTCATGTCCTTGGGGCCAGTTAACCCACATCCATGCCTCCAGAGCTAGATCCACTGTGATGACCAGTAGAGATACAGGAAGCCACACTCCCAAGGACTGCAGCCATCTTGGGGCTGGGCCAGTTCTCCTGCTTTCACACTCTTGGTGCTAGCTTCACCATCAGGGCCAGCTCCACTCTATTGCCCTGACAAAGTGAAGGGCCAGCTCTCCCAAGTGCTAAAGCTGTGACGGGCAGGACCAGCTCACTTGCTCTCATGATCCTGGGGTCATCTTTCCTGACTGCCACAAGTGACAAGGGGCAAGTTGGGGTAAGGCATCACCCACGTGCCTACACCATCTCACAGCAAAGGATGGCTCTTCCTTGCTCACATCCTCAAGCTGGCTCACCTGCACCCTAGCCACTAGGGCCAGCTCTGCTGTACTGCCAAGGAGAGGTCACTTGCTTCATTCTTTTTTTTTTCTTTTTTTGGAGTTGGGGACCGATGCTTCATTCTTAATATCCATTCAGGTTACTGATTGTGATGAAAATTGATTTCTGAAGGAACAGACTGGATAAACAGTTCTCTGCACCCAAATCCCGTGGGAGGGAGAGCTAAACCTTCAGAGAGGCAGACACGCCTGGGAAACCAGAAGAGACTGCACCCTGCACACATCTCGGACGCCAGAGGAAAACACCAAACGCCATCTGGAACCCTGGTGCACGGAAGCTCCCGGAAACGGCGGCGCAGATCTTCCTGGTTGCTGCCACTGCAGAGAGCTCGTGGGCAGCACCCCGCGAGCAAACTTGAGCCTTGGGACCACAGGTAAGACCAACTTTTCTGCTGCAAGTGACCTGCCTGGTGAACTCAAGACACAGGCCCACAGGAAGAGCTGAAGACCTGTAGAGAGGAAAACCTACACGCCCGAAAGCAGAACACTCTGTCCCCATAACTGGCTGAAAGAAAACAGGAAAACAGGTCTACAGCACTCCTGACACACAGGCTTATAGGACAGTCTAGCCACTGTCAGAAATAGCAGAACAAAGTAACACTAGAGATAATCTGATGGCGAGAGGCAAGCGCAGGAACCCAAGCAACAGAAACCAAGACTACATGGCACCATCGGAGGCCAATTCTCCCATCAAAACAAACATGGAATATCCAAACACACCAGAAAAGCAAGATCTAGTTTCAAAATCATATTTGATCATGATGCTGGAGGACTTCAAGAAAGACGTGAAGAACTCCCTTAGAGAACAAGTAGAAGCCTACAGAGAGGAATCGCAAAAATCCCTGAAAGAATTCCAGGAAATCATAAATAAACAAGTAGAAGCCCATAGAGAGGAGTCACAAAAATCCCTGAAAGAATTCCAGGAAAACACAATCAAACAGTTGAAGGAATTAAAAATGGAAATAGAAGCAATCAAGAAAGAACACATGGAAACAACCCTGGATATAGAAAACCAAAAGAAGAGACAAGGAGCTGTAGATACAAGCTTAACCAACAGAATACAAGAGATGGAAGAGAGAATCTCGGGAGCAGAAGATTCCATAGAAATCATTGACTCAACTGTCAAAGATAATGTAAAGCAGAAAAAGCTACTGGTCCAAAACATGCAGGAAATCCAGGACTCAATGAGAAGATCAAACCTAAGGATAATAGGTATAGAAGAGAGTGAAGACTCCCAGCTCAAAGGACCAGTAAATATCTTCAACAAAATCATAGAAGAAAACTTCCCTAACCTAAAAAAAGAGATACCCATAGGCATACACGAAGCCTACAGAACTCCAAATAGATTGGACCAGAAAAGAAACACCTCCCGTCACATAATTGTCAAAACACCAAACACACAAAATAAAGAAAGAATATTAAAAGCAGGAAGGGAAAAAGGTCAAGTAACATATAAAGGCAGACCTATCAGAATCACACCAGACTTTTCGCCAGAAACTATGAAGGCCAGAAGATCCTGGACTGATGTCATACAGACCCTGAGAGAACACAAATGCCAGCCCAGGTTACTGTATCCTGCAAAACTCTCAATTAACATAGATGGAGAAACCAAGATATTCCATGACAAAACCAAATTTACACAATATCTTTCTACAAATCCAGCACTACAAAGGATAATAAATGGTAAAGCCCAACATAAGGAGGCAAGCTATACCCTAGAAGAAGCAAGAAACTAATCGTCTTGGCAACAAAACAAAGAGAACAAAAGCACAGAAACATAACCTCACATCCAAATATGAATATAACAGGAAGCAATAATCACTATTCCTTAATATCTCTCAACATCAATGACCTCAACTCCCCAAGAAAAAGACATAGATTAACAAACTGGATACGCAACGAGGACCCTGCATTCTGCTGCCTACAGGAAACACACCTCAGAGACAAAGACAGCCACTACCTCAGAGTGAAAGGCTGGAAAACAACTTTCCAAGCAAATGGTCAGAAGAAGCAAGCTGGAGTAGCCATTCTAGTATCAAATAAAATCAATTTTCAACTAAAAGTCATCAAAAAAGATAAGGAAGGACACCACATATTCATCAAAGGAAAAATCCACCAAGATGAACTCTCAATCCTAAATATCTATGCCCCAAATACAAGGGCACCTACATACGTAAAAGAAACCTTACTAAACCTCAAAACACACATTGCACGTCACACAATAATAGTAGGAGATTTCAACACCCCACTCTCATCAATGGACAGATCACGGAAACAGAAATTAAACAGAGACGTAGACAGACTAAGAGAAGTCATGAGCCAAATGGACTTAACAGATATTTATAGAACATTCTATCCTAAAGCAAAAGGATATACCTTCTTCTCAGCTCCTCATGGTACTTTCTCCAAAATTGACCATATCATTGGTCAAAAAACTGGCCTCAACAGGTACGGAAAGATAGAAATAATCCCATGCGTGCTATCGAACCACCACGGCCTAAAACTGGTCTTCAATAACAATAAGGGAAGAATGCCCACATATACGTGGAAATTGAACAATGCTCTACTCAATGATAACCTGGTCAAGGAAGAAATAAAGAAAGAAATTAAAGACTTTTTAGAATTTAATGAAAATGAAGGTACAACACACCCAAACTTATGGGACACAATGAAAGCTGTGCTAAGAGGAAAACTCATAGCGCTGAGTGCCTGCAGAAAGAAACAGGAAAGAGCATATGTCAGCAGCTTGACAGCACACCTAAAAGCTCTAGAACAAAAAGAAGCAAATACACCCAGGAGGAGTAGAAGGCAGGAAATAATCAAACTCAGAGCTGAAATCAACCAAGTAGAAACAAAAAGGACCATAGAAAGAATCAACAGAACCAAAAGTTGGTTCTTTGAGAAAATCAACAAGATAGATAAACCCTTAGCCAGACTAACGAGAGGACACAGAGAGTGCGTCCAAATTAACAAAATCAGAAATGAAAAGGGAGACATAACTACAGATTCAGAGGAAATTCAAAAAATCATCAGATCTTACTATAAAAACCTATATTCAACAAAACGTGAAAATCTGCAGGAAATGGACAATTTCCTAGACAGATACCAGGTACCGAAGTTAAATCAGGAACAGATAAACCAGTTAAACAACCCCATAACTCCTAAGGAAATAGAAGCAGTCATTAAAGGTCTCCCAACCAAAAAGAGCCCAGGTCCAGACGGGTTTAGTGCAGAATTCTATCAGACCTTCATAGAAGACCTCATACCAATATTATCCAAACTATTCCACAAAATTGAAACAGATGGATCACTACCGAACTGCTTCTACGAAGCCACAATTACTCTTATACCTAAACCACACAAAGACCCAACAAAGAAAGAGAACTTCAGACCAATTTCCCTTATGAATATCGACGCAAAAATGCTCAATAAAATTCTGGCAAACCGAATCCAAGAGCACATCAAAACAATCATCCACCATGATCAAGTAGGCTTCATCCCAGGCATGCAGGGATGGTTTAATATACGGAAAACCATCAACGTGGTCCATTATATAAACAAACTGAAAGAACAGAACCACATGATCATTTCATTAGATGCTGAGAAAGCATTTGACAAAATTCAACACCCCTTCATGATAAAAGTCCTGGAAAGAATAGGAATTCAAGGCCCATACCTAAACATAGTAAAAGCCATATACAGCAAACCAGTTGCTAACATTAAACTAAATGGTGAGAAACTTGAAGCAATCCCAGTAAAATCAGGGACTAGTCAAGGCTGCCCACTCTCTCCCGACTTATTCAATATAGTTCTTGAAGTTCTAGCCAGAGCAATCAGACAACAAAGGGAGGTCAAGGGGATACAGATTGGAAAAGAAGAAGTCAAAATATCACTATTTGCAGATGATATGATAGTATATTTAAGTGATCCCAAAAGTTCCACCAGAGAACTACTAAAGCTGATAAACAACTTCAGCAAAGTGGCTGGGTATAAAATTAACTCAAATAAATCAGTAGCCTTCCTCTACACAAAAGAGAAACAAGCCGAGAAAGAAATTAGGGAAATGACACCCTTCATAATAGTCCCAAATAATATAAAGTACCTCGGTGTGACTTTAACCAAGCAAGTAAAAGATCTGTACAATAAGAACTTCAAGACACTGAAGAAAGAAATTGAAGAAGACCTCAGAAGATGGAAAGATCTCCCATGCTCATGGATTGGCAGGATTAATATAGTAAAAATGGACATTTTACCAAAAGCGACCTACAGATTCAATGCAATCCCCATCAAAATACCAATCCAATTCTTCAAAGAGTTAGACAGAACAATTTGCAAATTCATCTGGAATAACAAAAAACCCAGGATAGCTAAAACTATCCTCAACAATAAAAGGACTTCAAGGGGACTCACTCTCCCTGAACTCAAGCAGTATTACAGAGCAATAGTGATAAAAACTACATGGTATTGGTACAGAGACAGACAGATAGACCAGTGGAATAGAATTGAAGACCCAGAAATGGACCCACACACCTATGGTCACTTGATTTTTGACAAAGGAGCCAAAACCATCCAATGGAAAAAAGATAGCATTTTCAGCAAATGGTGCTGGTTCAACTGGACGTCAACATGTAGAAGAATGCAGATCGATCCATGCTTATCATTCTGTACAAAGCTTAAGTTCAAGTGGATCAAGGACCTCCACATCAAACTAGATACACTCAAACTAATAGAAGAAAAAGTGGAGAAGCATCTCGAACACATGGGCACTGGAAAAAATTTCCTGAACAAAACACCAATGGCTTATGCTCGAGATCAAGAATCGACAAATGGGATCTCATAAAACTGCAAAGCTTCTGTAAGGCAAAGGACATTGTTGTTAGGACAAAACGGCAACCAACAGATTGGGAAAAGATCTTTACCAATCCTACAACTGATAGAGGGCTTATATCCAAAATATACAAAGAACTCACGAAGTTAGACTGCAGGGAGACAAATAACCCTATTAAAAATGGGGTTCAGAGCTAAACAAATAATTCACAGCTGAGGAATGCCGAATGGCTGAGAAACACCTAAAGAAATGTCCATCATCTTTAGTCATAAGGGAAATGCAAATCAAAACAACCCTGAGATTTCACCTCACACCCGTGAGAATGGCTAAGATCAAAAACTTAGGTAACAGCAAATGCTGGAGAGGATGTGGAGAAAGAGGAACACTCCTCCATTGTTGGTGGGATTGCAGACTGGTACAACCATTCTGAAAATCAGTCTGGAGGATCCTCAGAAAATTGGACATTGAACTGCCTGAGGATCCAGCTATACCTCTCTTGGGCATATACCCAAAAGATGCCCCAACATATAAAAAAGACACATGCTCCACTATGTTCATAGCAGCCTTATTTATAATAGCCAGAAGCTGGAAAGAACCCAGATGCCCTTCAACAGAGGAATGGATACAGAAAATGTGGTACATCTACACAATGGAATATTACTCAGCTATCAAAAACAATGATTTTATGAAATTCGTAGGCAAATGGTTGGAACTGGAAAATATCATCCTGAGTGAGCTAACCCAATCACAGAAAGACACACATGGTATGCACTCATTGATAAGTGGCTATTAGCCCAAATGCTTGAATTACCCTAGATGCCTAGAACAAATGAAACTCAAGACGGATGATCAAAATGTGAATGCTTCACTCCTTCTTTAAAAGGGGAACAACATTACCCTTGGCAGGGAATAGAGAGGCAAAGATTAAAACAGAGACTGAAGGAATACCCATTCACTGCCTGCCCCACATGTGGCCCATACATATACAGCCACCCAATTAGACAAGATGGATGAAGCAAAGAAGTCCAAGCCGACAGGAGCCGGAAGTAGATCGCTCCTGAGAGACACAGCCAGAATACAGCAAATACAGAGGCGAATGCCAGCAGCAAACCACTGAACTGAGAATAGGACCCCCGTTGAAGGAATCAGAGAAAGGACTGGAAGATCTTGAAGGGGCTCGAGACCCCATATGTACAACAATACCAAGCAACCAGAGCTTCCAGGGACTAAGCCACTACCTAAAGACTATACATGGACTGACCCTGGGCTCCGACCTCATAGGTAGCAATGAATATCCCAGTAAGAGCACCAGTGGAAGGGGAAGCCATGGGTCCTGCTAAGACTGAACCCCCAGTGAACTAGACTGTTGGGGGAGGGCGGCAATGGGGGAAGGGTGGGGAGGGGAACACCCATAAGGAAGGGGAGGGGGCAGGGGAATGTTTGCCTGGAAACCGGGAAAGGGAATAACACTCGAAATGTATATAAGAAATACTCAAGTTAATTAAAAAAAAAAAGAAAATTGATATCTGATTACTGACTTTAGGTGGGTTTATTTAAGTTAGGTGAAAACTTTGATGTCTCCCTTTTAACAACCTTTCAACTTAGTCTCTGCTTCTGTTGTTTAGCATCATTATTTATATTATGACATGTACAAGTTAGGAGCCACGATTTTAATGAAATATATATTGGGATTAAAGGTTAAAGTACTGGGGGCTGGAGAGATTGCTTAGTGATCAAGAGCATTGGGTGCTCTTGCAGAGGACCTGGGTTCAATTCCTAGCATGTACACAATGACTGAAAAACTGCCTATAATCCCTCTTCCAGAGTATCTGATTCCCTCTTCTCATTTTCCCAGGGACCAGGCACATATGTGGCGAACATGAAGGTAAAGCATTCATACAATAAATATAAATAAAGATATTTAATTTAAAAAAGAAACTAAGAGTACTGAAATTGAGAATTGTGTGATAACTAGAGGAAGCAATTTTAAGCTGCACCTTATATACTGAATTATTACTGATAGTTTGTTAAGCACACATATAGAGATCAACAAGTAGTTTTTATAGAGAATTAAAATGAAAATATAAAAGAAGGATGCTGTATTTGACTATGCTCAAGTCAGATGCTTGAATGAGCTACAAATACACAACCCTGGATGCACATATTACAAAAAGAAAATGTGCACTATAATTTCACTTTTGAAAAAGACTAAACGTATAGTTATCAACATGTATGCATACTTCACATAATGAAGTATGTGTAGAGGATATTTACAATCTTTTCCTCCATCTTTATTAACTTGGGTATTTCTTATTTACATTTCAATTGTTATTCCCTTTCCTGGTTTCCAGGCCAACATCCCCCTAACGCCCCCTCCCCTTCTATATGGGTGTTCCCCTCCCCATCCTCCCCCCATTACCACCCTCCCCCCAACAATCACGTTCACTGGGAGTTCAGTCTTGGCAGGACGAAGGGCTTCCCCTTCCACTGGTGCTCTTACTGGGCTATTCATTGCTACCTATGAGGTCAGAGTCCAGGGTCAGTCCATGTATAGTCTTTAGGTAGTGGCTTAGTCCCTGGAAGCTCTGGTTGGTTGGCATTGTTGTTCATATGGGGTCTCGAGCCCCTTCAAGCTCTTCCAGTCCTTTCTCTGATTCCTTCAACGGGGGTCCTATTCTCAGTTCAGTGGTTTGCTGCTGGTATTCGCCTCTGTATTTGCCATATTCTGGCTTTGTCTCTCAGGAGAGAGCTACATCCGGTTCCTGTCGGTCTGCACTTCTTTGCTTCATCCATCTTGTCTAATTGGATGGCTGTATATGCATGGGCCACATGTGGGGCAGACTCTGAGTGGGTGTTCCTTCAGTCTCTGTTTTAATCTTTGCCTCTCTATTCCCTGCCAAGGGTATTCTTGTTCCCCTTTTAAAGAAAGAGTGAAGCATTCACATTTTGATCATCTGTCTTGAGTTTCATTTGTTCTAGGCATTTAGGGTAATTCAAGCATTTGGGCTAATAGCCACTTATCAGTGAGTGCATACCATGTATGTCTTTCTGTGTTTGGGTTAGCTCACTCAGGATGATATTTTCCAGTTCCAACCATTTGCCTACGAATTTCATAAAGTCGTTGTTTTTGATAGCTGAGTAATATTCCATTGTGTAGATGTACCACATTTTCTGTATCCATTCCTCTGTTGAAGGGCATCTGGGTTCTTTCCAGCTTCTGGCTATTATAAATAAGGCTGCAATGAACATAGTGGAGCATGTGTCTTTTTTATATGTTGGGGCATCTTTTGGGTATATGCCCAAGAGAGGTATAGCTGGATCCTCAGGCAGTTCAATGTCCAATTTTCTGAGGATCCTCCAGACTGATTTCCAGAATGGTTGTACCAGTTTGCAATCCCACCAACAATGGAGGAGTGTTCCTCTTTCTCCACATCCTCGCCAGCATCTGTTGTCCCCTGAGTTTTTGATCTTAGCCATTCTCACTGGTGTGAGGTGAAATCTCAGGGTTATTTTGATTTGCATTTCCCTTATGACTAAAGATGTTGGACATTTCTTTAGGTGTTTCTCCGCCATTCGGCATTCCTCAGCTGTGAATTCTTTGTTTAGCTCTGAGCCCCATTTTTTTTTAAGATTTTAAGGACAATATTTATTTATTTTTTTTATTAACTTGAGTATTTCTTATATACATTTCGAGTGTTATTCCCTTTCCCGGTTTCCGGGCAAACATCCCCCTCCCTCCTCCCCTTCCTTATGGGTGTTCCCCTCCCAACCCTCCCCCCATTGCCGCCCTCCCCCCATAGACTAGTTCACTGGGGGATCAGTCTTAGCAGGACCCAGGGCTTCCCCTTCCACTGGTGCTCTTACTAGGATATTCATTGCTACCTATGGGGTCAGAGTCCAGGGTCAGTCCATGTATAGTCTTTAGGTAGTGGCTTAGTCCCTGGAAGCTCTGGTTGCTTGGCATTGTTGTACTTTTGGGGTCTCGAGCCCCTTCAAGCTCTTTCAGTTCTATCTCTGATTCCTTCAATAGGGGACCTATTCTCAGTTCAGTGGTTTGCTGCTG
This sequence comes from Rattus norvegicus, assembly GCF_021556685.1. Classification (NCBI taxonomy): domain Eukaryota; kingdom Metazoa; phylum Chordata; class Mammalia; order Rodentia; family Muridae; genus Rattus; species Rattus norvegicus. The sequence goes on along the minus strand of NC_141554.1, from coordinate 107,758,600 downwards.
GCATTCGCCTCTGTATTTGCTGTATTCTGGCTGTGTCTCTCAGGAGCGATCTACATCCGGCTCCTGTCGGTCTGCACTTCTTTGCTTCATCCATCTTGTCTAATTGGGTGGCTGTATATGTATGGGCCACATGTGGGGCAGGCTCTGAATGGGTGTTCCTTCAGTCTCTGTTTTAATCTTTGCCTCTCCCTTCCCTGCCAAGGGTATTCTTTTTCCTCATTTAAAGAAGGAGTGAAGCATTCACATTTTGATCATCCGTCTTGAGTTTCGTTTGTTCTAGGGATCTAGGGTAATTCAAGCATTTGGGCTAATAGCCACTTATCAATGAGTGCATACCATGTATGTCTTTCTGTGATTGGGTTAGCTCACTCAGGATGATATTTTCCAGTTCCAACCATTTGCCTACGAATTTCATAAAATCATTGTTTTTGATAGCTGAGTAATATTCCATTGTGTAGATGTACCACATTTTCTGTATCCATTCCTCTGTTGAAGGGCATCTGGGTTCTTTCCAGCTTCTGGCTATTATAAATAAGGCTTCTGAGCCCCATTTTTAATAGGGTTATTTGTTTCCCTGTGGTCTAACTTCTTGAGTTCTTTGTATATTTTGGATATAAGGCCTCTATCTGTTGTAGGATTGGTAAAGATCTTTTCCCAATCTGTTGGTTGCCGTTTTGTCCTAACCACAGTGTCCTTTGCCTTACAGAAGCTTTGCAGTTTTATGAGATCCCATTTGTCAATTCTTGATCTTAGAGCGTAAGCCATTGGTGTTTTGTTCAGGAAATTTTTTCCAGTGCCCATGTGTTCCAGATGCTTCCCTAGTTTTTCTTCTATTAGTTTGAGTGTGTCTGGTTTGATGTGGAGGTCCTTGATCCACTTGGACTTAAGCATTGTACAGGGTGATAAGCATGGATCGATCTGCATTCTTCTACATGTTGCCCTCCAGTTGAACCAGCACCATTTGCTGAAAATGCTATCTTTTTTCCATTGGATGGTTTTGGCTCCTTTGTCAAAAATCAAGTGACCATATGTGTGTGGGTTCATTTCTGGGTCTTCAATTCTATTCCATTGGTCTATCTGTCTGTCTCTGTACCAATACCATGCAGTTTTTATCACTACTGTTCTGTAATACTGCTTGAGTTCAGGGATAGTGATTCCCCCTGAAGTCCTTTCATTGTTGAGGATAGCTTTAGCTATCCTGGGTTTTTTGTTATTCCAGATGAATTTGCAAATTGTTCTGTCTAACTCTTTGAAGAATTGGATTGGTATTTTGATGGGGATTGCATTGAATCTGTAGATTGCTTTTGGTAAAATGGCCATTTTTACTATATTAATCCTGCCAATCCATGAGCATGGGAGATCTTTCCATCTTCTGAGGTCTTCTTCAATTTCCTTCTTCAGTGTCTTGAAGTTCTTATTGTACAGATCTTTTACTTGCTTTGTTAAAGTCACTCCGAGGTACTTTATATTATTTGGGTCTATTATGAATGGTGTCGTTTCCCTAATTTCTTTCTCGGCTTGTTTCTCTTTTGTATAGAGGAAGGCAACTGATTTATTTGAGTTAATTTTATACCCAGCCACTTGGCTGAAGTTGTTTATCAGCTTTAGTAGTTCTCTGGTGGAACTTTTGGGATCACTTAAATATACTATCATATCATCTGCAAATAGTGATATTTTGACTTCTTCTTTTCCAATCTGTATCCCCTTGACATCCTTTTGTTGTCTGATTGCTCTGGCTAGAACATCAAGAACTATATTGAATAAGTAGGGAGAGAGTGGGCAGCCTTGTCTAGTCCCTGATTTTAGTGGGATTGCTTCAAGTTTCTCTCCATTTAGTTTAATGTTAGCAACTGGTTTGCTGTATATGGCTTTTACCATGTTCAGGTATGGGCCTTGAATTCCTATTCTTTCCAGGACTTTTATCATGAAGGGGTGTTGAATTTTGTCAAATGCTTTCTCAGCCTCTAATGAAATGATCATGTGGTTTTGTTCTTTCAGTTTGTTTATATAATGGATCACGTTGATGGTTTTCCGAATATTAAACCACCCCTGCATGCCTGGGATGAAGCCTACTTGATCATGGTGGATGATTGTTTTGATGTGCTCTTGGATTCGGTTTGCCAGAATTTTGTTGAGTATTTTTGCATCGATATTCATAAGGGAAATTGGTCTGAAGTTCTCTTTCTTTGTTGTGTCTTTGTGTGGTTTAGGTATAAGAGTAATTGTGGCTTCGTAGAAGGTATTCGGTAGTGATCCATGTGTTTCAATTTTGTGGAATAGTTTGGATAATATTGGTATGAGGTCTTCTATGAAGGTTTGATAGAATTCTGCACTAAACCCGTCTGGACCTGGGCTCTTTTTGGTTGGGAGACCTTTAATGACTGCTTCTATTTCCTTAGGAGTTATGGGGTTGTTTAACTGGTTTATCTGTTCCTGATTTAACTTCGGTACCTGGTAACTGTCTAGGAAATTGTCCATTTCCTGAAGATTTTCAAGTTTTGTTGAATATAGGTTTTTGTAGTAAGATCTGATGATTTTTTGAATTTCCTCTGAATCTGTTGTTATGTCTCCCTTTTCATTTCTGATTTTGTTAATTTGGACGCACTCTCTGTGTCCTCTCGTTAGTCTGGCTAAGGGTTTATCTATCTTGTTGATTTTCTCAAAGAACCAACTTTTGGTTCTGTTGATTCTTTCTATGGTCCTTTTTGTTTCTACTTGGTTGATTTCAGCTCTGAGTTTGATTATTTCCTGCCTTCTACTCCTCCTGGGTGTATTTGCTTCTTTTTGTTCTAGAGCTTTTAGGTGTGCTGTCAAGCTGCTGACATATGCTCTTTCCTGTTTCTTTCTGCAGGCACTCAGCGCTATGAGTTTTCCTCTTAGCACAGCTTTCATTGTGTCCCATAAGTTTGGGTGTGTTGTACCTTCATTTTCATTAAATTCTAAAAAGTCTTTAATTTCTTTCTTTATTTCTTCCTTGACCAGGTTATCATTGAGTAGAGCATTGTTCAATTTCCACGTATATGTGGGCATTCTTCCCTTATTGTTATTGAAGACCAGTTTTAGGCCGTGGTGGTTCGATAGCACGCATGGGATTATTTCTATCTTTCCGTACCTGTTGAGGCCAGTTTTTTGACCAATGATATGGTCAATTTTGGAGAAAGTACCATGAGGAGCTGAGAAGAAGGTATATCCTTTTGCTTTAGGATAGAATGTTCTATAAATATCCGTTAGGTCCATTTGGCTCATGACTTCTCTTAGTCTGTCGACATCTCTGTTTAATTTCTGTTTCCATGACCTGTCCATTGATGAGAGTGGGGTGTTGAAATCTCCCACTATTATTGTGTGAGGTCCAATGTGTGTTTTGAGCTTTAGTAAGGTTTCTTTTACATATGTAGGTGCCCTTGTATTTGGGGCATAGATATTTAGGATTGAGAGTACATCTTGGTGGATTTTTCCTTTGATGAATATGTAGTGTCCTTCCTTATCTTTTTTGATGACTTTTAGTTGAAAATTGATTTTATTTGATATTAGAATGGCTACTCCAGCTTGCTTCTTCTGACTATTTGCTTGGAAAGTTGTTTTCCAGCCTTTCACTCTGAGGTAGTGTCTGTCTTTGTCTCTGAGGTGTGTTTCCTGTAGGCAGCAGAATGCAGGGTCCTCGTTGCGTATCCAGTTTGTTAATCTATGTCTTTTTATTGGGGAGTTGAGGCCATTGATGTTGAGAGATATTAAGGAATAGTGGTTATTGCTTCCCGTTATATTCATATTTGGTTTGAGGTTATGTTTGTGTGCTTTCATTCTCTTTGTTTTGTTGCCAAGACGATTAGTTTCTTGCTTCTTCTAGGGTATAGCTTGCCTCCTTATGTTGGGCTTTACCATTTATTATCCTTTGTAGTGCTGGATTTGTAGAAAGATATTGTGTAAATTTGGTTTTGTCATGGAATATCTTGGTTTCTCCATCTATGTTAATTGAGAGTTTTGCAGGATACAGTAACCTGGGCTGGCATTTGTGTTCTCTCAGGGTCTGTATGACATCAGTCCAGGATCTTCTGGCCTTCATAGTTTCTGGCGAGAAGTCTGGTGTGATTCTGATAGGTCTGCCTTTATATGTTACTTGACCTTTTTCCCTTACTGCTTTTAATATTCTTTCTTTATTTTGTGCATTTGGTGTTTTGACAATTATGTGACGGGAGGTGTTTCTTTTCTGGTCCAGTCTATTTGGAGTTCTGTAGGCATCTTGTATGCCTATGGGTATCTCTTTTTTTAGGTTAGGGAAGTTTTCTTCTATGATTTTGTTGAAGATATTTACTGGTCCTTTGAGCTGGGAGTCTTCACTCTCTTCTATACCTATTATCCTTAGGTTTGATCTTCTCATTGAGTCCTGGATTTCCTGTATGTTTTGGACCAGTAGCTTTTTCTGCTTTACATTATCTTTGACAGTTGAGTCAATGATTTCTATGGAATCTTCTGCTCCTGAGATTCTCTCTTCCATCTCTTGAATTCTGTTGGTGAGGCTTGTATCTACAGCTCCTTGTCTCTTCTTTTGGTTTTCTATATCCAGGGTTGTTTCCATGTGTTCTTTCTTGATTGCTTCTATTTCCATTTTTAATTCCTTCAACTGTTTGATTGTGTTTTCCTGGAATTCTTTCAGGGATTTTTGCGATTCCTCTCTGTAGGCTTCTACTTGTTTATTTTTGTTTTGTTTTTTTTTTATTATTATTAACTTGAGTATTTCTTATATACATTTCAATTGTTATTCCCTTTCCCGGTCTCCGGGCAAACATCCCCCTCCCCCCTCCCCTTCCTTATGGGTGTTCCCCTCCCAACCCTCCCCCCATTGCCGCCCTCCCCCCATAGACTAGTTCACTGGGGGTTCAGTCTTAGCAGGACCCAGGGCTTACCCTTCCACTGGTGCTCTTACTAGGATATTCATTGCTACCTATGGGGTCAGAGTCCAGGGTCAGTCCATGTATAGTCTTTAGGTAGTGGCTTAGTCCCGGGAAGCTCTGGTTGCTTGATATTGTTGTACTTTTGGGGTCTCGAGCCCCTTCAAGCTTTTCCAGTTCTTTCTCTGATTCCTTCAATAGGGGACCTATTCTCAGTTCAGTGGTTTGCTGCTGGCATTCGCCTCTGTATTTGCTGTATTCTGGCTGTGTCTCTCAGGAGCGATCTACATCCGGCTCCTGTCTGCCTGCACTTCTTTGCTTCATCCATCTTGTCTAATTGGGTGGCTGTGTATGTATGAGCCACATGTGGGGCAGGCTCTGAATGGGTGTTCCTTCAGTCTCTGTTTTAATCTTTGCCTCTCCCTTCCCTGCCAAGGGTATTCTTTTTCCTCATTTAAAGAAGGAGTGAAGCATTCACATTTTGATCATCTGTCTTGAGTTTCGTTTGTTCTAGGGATCTAGCGCAATTCAAGCATTTGGGCTAATAGCCACTTATCAATGAGTGCATACCATGTGTGTCTTTCTGTGATTGGGTTAGCTCACTCAGGATGATATTTTCCAGTTCTGACCATTTGCCTACGAATTTCATAAACTCGTTGTTTTTGATAGCTGAGTAATATTCCATTGTGTAGATGTACCACATTTTCTGTATCCATTCCTCTGTTGAAGGGCATCTGGGTTCTTTCCAGCTTCTGGCTATTATAAATAAGGCTGCGATGAACATAGTGGAGCACGTGTCCCTTTTATATGTTGAGGCATCTTTTGGGTATATGCCCAAGAGAGGTATAGCTGGATCCTCAGGCAGTTCAATGTCCAATTTTCTGAGGAACCTCCAGACTGATTTCCAGAATGGTTTTACCAGTCTGCAATCCCACCAACAATGGAGGAGTGTTCCTCTTTCTCCACATCCTCGCCAGCATCTGCTGTCACCTGAGTTTTTGATCTTAGCCAATCGCACTGGTGTGAGGTGAAATCTCAGGGTTGTTTTGATTTGCATTTCCCTTATGACTAAAGATGTTGAACATTTCTTTAGGTGTTTCTCAGCCATTCGGCATTCCTCAGGTGTGAATTCTTTGTTTAGCTCTGAACCCCATTTTTTAATAGGATTATTTGTTTCCCTGCGGTCTAACTTCTTGAGTTCTTTGTATATTTTGGATATAAGCCCTCTATCAGTTGTAGGATTGGTAAAGATCTTTTCCCAATCTGTTGGTTGCCGTTTTGTCCTAACAACAATGTCCTTTGCCTTACAGAAGCTTTGCAGTTTTATGAGATCCCATTTGTCGATTCTTGATCTCGAGCATAAGCCATTGGTGTTTTGTTCAGTAACTTTTCTCCAGTGCCCATGTGTTCGAGATGCTTCTCCACTTTTTCTTCTATTAGTTTGAGTGTGTCTGGTTTGATGTGGAGGTCCTTGATCCACTTGGACTTAAGCTTTGTACAGGGTGATAAGCATGGATCGATCTGCATTCTTCTACATGTTGTCCTCCAGTTGAACCAGCACCATTTGCTGAAAATGCTTTTTTTTTTCCATTGGATGATTTTGGCTCCTTTGTCAAAAATCAAGTGACCATAGGTGTGTGGGTTCATTTCTGGGTCTTCAATTCTATTCCATTGGTCTATCTGTCTGTCTCTGTACCAATACCATGCAGTTTTTATCACTATTGCTCTGTAATACTGCTTGAGTTCAGGGATAGTGATTCCCCCTGAAGTCCTTTTATTGTTGAGGATAGCTTTAGCTATCCTGGGTTTTTTGTTATTCCAGATGAATTTGCAAATTGTTCTGTCTAACTCTTTGAAGAATTGGATTGGTAGTTTGATGGGGATTGCATTGAATCTGTAGATTGCTTTTGGTAAAATGGCCATTTTTACTATATTAATCCTGCCAATCCATGAGCATGGGAGATCTTTCCATCTTCTGAGGTCTTCTTCAATTTCTTTCCTCAGTGTCTTGAAGTTCTTATTGTACAGATCTTTTACTTGCTTTGTTAAAGTCACACCGAGGTACTTTATATTATTTGGGTCTATTATGAAGGGTGTCGTTTCCCTAATTTCTTTCTCGGCTTGTTTCTCTTTTGTATAGAGGAAGGCAACTGATTTATTTGAGTTAATTTTATACCCAGCCACTTTGCTGAAGTTGTTTATCAGCTTTAGTAGTTCTCTGGTGGAACTTTTGGGATCACTTAAATATACTATCATGTCATCTGCAAATAGTGATATTTTGACCTCTTCTTTTCCGATCTGTATCCCTTTGATCTCCTTTTGTTGTCTGATTGCTCTGGCTAGAACTTCAAGAACTATATTGAATCAGTAGGGAGAGAGTGGGCAGCCTTGTCTAGTCCCTGATTTTAGTGGGATTGCTTCAAGTTTCTCTCCATTTAGTTTAATGTTAGCAACTGGTTTGCTGTATATGGCTTGTACTATGTTTAGGTATGGGCCTTGAATTCCTATTCTTTCCAGGACTTTTATCATGAAGGGGTGTTGAATTTTGTCAAATGCTTTCTCAGCATCTAATGAAATGATCATGTGGTTCTGTTCTTTCAGTTTGTTTATATAATGGACCACGTTGATGGTTTTCCGTATATTAAACCATCCCTGCATGCCTGGGATGAAGCCTACTTGATCATGGTGGATGATTGTTTTGATGTGCTCTTGGATTCGGTTTGCCAGAATTTTATTGAGTATTTTTGCGTCGATATTCAGAAGGGAAATTGGTCTGAAGTTCTCTTTCTTTGTTGTGTCTTTGTGTGGTTTAGGTATAAGAGTAATTGTGGCTTTGTAGAAGGAGTTCGGTAGGGCTCCATCTGTTTCAATTTTGTGGAATAGTTTGGATAATATTGGTATGAGGTCTTCTATGAAGGTCTGATAGAATTCTGCACTAAACCCGTCTGGACCTGGGCTCTTTTTGGTTGGGAGACCTTTAATGACTGCTTCTATTTCCTTAGGAGTTATGGGGTTGTTTAACTGGTTTATCTGTTCCTGATTTAACTTCGATACCTGGTATCTGTCTAGGAAATTGTCCATTTCCTGAAGATTTTCACGTTTTGTTGAATATAGGTTTTTATAGTAAGATCTGATGATTTTTTGAATTTCCTCTGAATCTGTAGTTATGTCTCCCTTTTCATTTCTGATTTTGTTAATTTGGACGCACTCTCTGTGTCCTCTCGTTAGTCTGGCTAAGGGTTTATCTATCTTGTTGATTTTCTCAAAGAACCAACTTTTGGTTCTGTTGATTCTTTCTATGGTCCTTTTTGTTTCTACTTGGTTGATTTCAGCTCTGAGTTTGATTATTTCCTGCCTTCTATTCCTCCTGGGTGTATTTGCTTCTTTTTGTTCTAGAGCTTTTAGGTGTGCTGTCAAGCTGCTGACATATGCTCTTTCCTGTTTCTTTCTGCAGGCACTCAGCGCTAAGAGTTTTCCTCTTAGCACAGCTTTCATTGTGTCCCATAAGTTTGAGTATGTTGTATCTTCATTTTCATTAAATTCTAAAAAGTTTTTAATTTCTTTCTTTATTTCTTCCTTGACCAGGTTATCATTGAGTAGAGCATTGTTCAATTTCCACGTATATGTGGGCATTCTTCCCTTATTGTTATTGAAGACCAGTTTTAGGCCGTGGTGGTCCGATAGCACGCATGGGATTATTTCTATCTTTCTGTACCTGTTGAGGCCCGTTTTTTGACCAATTATATGGTCAATTTTGGAGAAAGTACCATGAGGAGCTGAGAAGAAGGTATATCCTTTTGCTTTAGGATAGAATGTTCTATAAATATCCGTTAAGTCCATTTGGCTCATGACTTCTCTCAGTCTGTCGACATCACTGTTTAATTTCTGTTTCCATGATCTGTCCATTGATGAGAGTGGGGTGTTGAAATCTCCCACTATTATTGTGTGAGGTGCAATGTGTGTTTTGAGCTTTAGTAAGGTTTCTTTTACGTATGTAGGTGCCCTTGTATTTGGGGCATAGATATTTAGGATTGAGAGTTCATCTTGGTGGATTTTTCCTTTGATGAATATGAAGTGTCCTTCCTTATCTTTTTTGATGACTTTTAGTTGGAAATTGATTTTATTTGATATTAGAATGGCTACTCCAGCTTGCTTCTTCTGACCATTTGCTTGGAAAGTTGTTTTCCAGCCTTTCACTCTGAGGTAGTGTCTGTCTTTGTCTCTGAGGTGTGTTTCCTGTAGGCAGCAGAATGCAGGGTCCTCGTTGCGCATCCAGTTTGTTAATCTATGTCTTTTTATTGGGGAGTTGAGGCCATTGATATTGAGAGATATTAAGGAATAGTGATTATTGCTTCCCTTTATATTCATATTTGGATGTGAGGTTATGTTTGTGTGCTTTCATTCTCTTTGTTTTGTTGCCAAGACGATTAGTTTCTTGCTTCTTCTAGGGTATAGCTTGCCTCCTTATGTTGGGCTTTACCATTTATTATCCTTTGTAGTGCTGGATTTGTAGAAAGATATTGTGTAAATTTGGTTTTGTCATGGAATATCTTGGTTTCTCCATCAATGTTAATTGAGAGTTTTGCTGGATACAGTAACCTGGGCTGGCATTTGTGTTCTCTTAGGGTCTGTATGACATCAGTCCAGGATCTTCTGGCCTTCATAGTTTCTGGCGAGAAGTCTGGTGTGATTCTGATAGGTCTCCCTTTATATGTTACTTGACCTTTTTCCCTTACTGCTTTTAATATTCTTTCTTTATTTTGTGCGTTTGGTGTTTTGACAATTATGTGACGGGAGGTGTTTCTTTTCTGGTCCAATCTATTTGGAGTTCTGTAGGCTTCTTGTATGTCTATGGGTATCTCTCTTTTTAGGTTAGGGAAGTTTTCTTCTATGATTTTGTTGAAGATATTTACTGGTCCTTTGAGCTGGGAGTCTTCACTCTCTTCTATACCTATTATCCTTAGGTTTGATCTTCTCATTGAGTCCTGGATTTCCTGTATGTTTTGGACCAGTAGCTTTTTCCGCTTTACATTATCTTTGACAGTTGAGTCAATGATTTCTATGGAATCTTCTGCTCCTGAGATTCTCTCTTCCATCTCTTGTATTCTGTTGGTGAAGCTTGTATCTACAGCTCCTTGTCTCTTCTTTTGGTTTTCTATATCCAGGGTTGTTTCCATGTGTTCTTTCTTGATTGCTTCTATTTCCATTTTTAATTCCTTCAACTGTTTGATTGTGTTTTCCTGGAATTCTTTCAGGGATTTTTGCGATTCCTCTCTGTAGGGTTCTACTTGTTTATTAATGTTTTCCTGTGTTTCCCTAAGTGTGTTCATGTCTTTCTTGAAGTCCTCCAGCATCATGATCAAATATGATTTTGAAACTAGATCTTGCTTTTCTGGTGTGTTTGGATATTCCATGTTTGTTTTGGTGGGAGAATTGGGCTCCGATGATGGCATGTAGTCTTGGTTTCTGTTGCTTGGGTTCCTGCGCTTGCCTCTCGCCATCAGATTATCTCTAGTGTTACTTTGTTCTGCTATTTCTGACAGTGGCTAGACTGTCCTATAAGCCTGTGTGTCAGGAGTGCCGTAGACCTGTTTTCCTCTCTTTCAGTCAGTTATGGGGACAGAGTGTTCTGCTTTCGGGCGTGTAGTTTTTCCTCTCTACAGGTCTTCAGCTGTTCCTGTGGGCCTGTGTCTTGAGTTCACCAGGCAGCTTTCTTGCAGCAGAAAAGTTGGTCTTACCTGTGGTCCCGAGGCTCAAGTTTGCTCGGGGGGTGCTGCCCACGGGCTCTCTGCAGCGGCAGCAACCAGGAAGACCTGTGCCGCCCCTTCCGGGAGCTTCAGTGCACCAGGGTTCCAGATGGTCTTTGGCTTTTTCCTCTGGCGTCCGAGATGTGTGTGCAGGGAGCAGTCTCTTCTGGTTTCCCAGGCTTGTCTGCCTCTCTGAAGGTTTAGCTCTCCCTCCCACAGGATTTGGGTGCAGAGAACTGTTTATCCGGTCTGTTTCTTTCAGGTTCCGGCGGTGTCTCAGGCAGGTGTCCTGCCGCTCCTAGGCCCTCCCCCACGGGAGCCCAGAGGCCTTATACAGTTTCCTCTTGGGCCAGGGATGTGGGCAGGGGTGAGCAGTGTTGGTGGTCTCTTCCGCTCTGCAGCCTCAGGAGTGCCCACCTGACCAGGCGGTTGGGTCTCTCTCTCACCGGGTCTGGGAGCAGAGAGCTGCTGCGGGTCGGGATCCGCGGGTGTGGGACTTCTACTTGTTTATTAATGTTTTCCTGTGTTTCCCTAAGTGTGTTCATGTCTTTCTTGAAGTCCTCCAGCATCATGATCAAATATGATTTTGAAACTAGATCTTGCTTTTCTGGTGTGTTTGGATATTCCATGTTTGTTTTGGTGGGAGAATTGGGCTCCGATGATGGCATGTAGTCTTGGTTTCTGTTGCTTGGGTTCCTGCGCTTGCCTCTCGCCATCAGATTATCTCTAGTGTTACTTTGTTCTGCTATTTCTGACAGTGGCTAGACTGTCCTATAAGCCTGTGTGTCAGGAGTGCCGTAGACCTGTTTTCCTCTCTTTCAGTCAGTTATGGGGACAGAGTGTTCTGCTTTCGGGCGTGTAGTTTTTCCTCTCTACAGGTCTTCAGCTGTTCCTGTGGGCCTGTGTCTTGAGTTCACCAGGCAGCTTTCTTGCAGCAGAAAATTTGGTCTTACCTGTGGTCCTGAGGCTCAAGTTCACTCGTGGGGCGCTGCCCAGGGGCTCTCTGCAGCGGCAGTAACCAGGAAGACCTGTGCCGCCCCTTCCGGGAGCTTCAGTGCACCAGGGTTCCAGATGGTCTTTGGCTTTTTCCTCTGGCGTCCGAGATGTGTGTGCAGGGAGCAGTCTCTTCTGGTTTCCCAGGCTTCTCTGCCTCTCTGAAGGTTTAGCTCTCCCTCCCACGGGATTTGGGTGCAGAGAACTGTTTATCCGGTCTGTTTCTTTCAGGTTCCGGCGGTGTCTCAGGCAGGTGTCCTGCCGCTCCTGGGCCCTCCCCCACGGGAGCCCAGAGGCCTTATACAGTTTCCTCTTGGGCCAGGGATGTGGGCAGGGGTGAGCAGTGTTGGTGGTCTCTTCTGCTCTGCAGCCTCAGGAGTGCCCACCTGACCAGGCGGTTGGGTCTCTCTCTCACCGGGTCTGGGAGCAGAGAGCTGCTGCGGGCCGGGATCTGCGGGTGTGGGACTTCCGTTAAACACAGAACGTGCCCGGTCCTAGAGAAATTCTGCTTCCGTATGTCCCAAGCTCACCAGGCAGCTTTCTTGCAGCAGAAAATTTGGTCTTACCTGTGGTCCCGAGGCTCAGGTTCGCTCGTGGGGTGCTGCCCAGGGGCTCTCTGCAGCAGCAGCAACCAGGAACTCAGCTCCTCTTTGAAAAAGCTATGAGAACACCAATGATGCCTTTCTCCTATTCTTTATTAAGGTATCTCTGCAAAGATTATCACAATTTCCCCCAAGAACCAAGTGAAATGACTACTGTCAACTCTTCATCCCATTGGCTACTGGGGATGCAAAGACGGAAAGATGCTAAGTGAACACTTATGTGTCAAGGGAGTTTAAGGCAGTAGTTCAGACTCCGAGACTCAGGAAAAACACCTTCCTGTAGCTCTAATATCCAAAGACTTAGCTATCTCTTCATAGAGCTCCAATAAGACCCAGATCATATACACTCCTGATATGATCACAAAAGGCCCTGACAGGGCACAAGAATGGAAGAATGGAAATGGCAATGACTCCCCCACTACCACACCAAATGATTACACTGTATATCACAGAGATGGCACAATTCTATTTGTAGAGATGAGTGTGTTTATTAATTAACTCTTACATTTCCACTCACCCAAAATATAGGGGCACTACTGATGTTAAGAAGTAACATCCTGCCGACGTGTTCTTCTGGTGGCGGATCGGTGGTTTATCTTGTGCAAGGCAAAATGGAGCTCGAGGCCATGAGTGGGTATACCAGCCCAGTGGACCCAGCTGTCTTCCCTCACCTGACTGTGGTACTTCTGTCCATCGGCATGTTCTTCACTGCCTGGTTCTTCGTTTACGAGGTCACCTCTACCAAGTACACGTGCGATATTTACAAAGAGCTCCTCATCTCCTTGGTGGCCTCACTCTTCATGGACTTCGGAGTCCTCTTCCTCCTGCTCTGGTTTGGCATCTACGTATGAGTCTCCAAGGCAGCTCACCAGGCGGCTCACCAAGTCTCTGCTTTTGCAAATTAATTTTTTACCATTGCTACATGTCCCACCTGCTGTTTACAATAAAGGCAGATGTGTGACAAAAAATAAATAAATAACATCCTACCAGGTGATGGCACATGCCTTTAATACCAGCATTCAAGAAGCAGAGACAGGCAGATCTCTGTGAATAGGAGGCCAGCCAGGTCTGCAAAATAAGTTCCAGGACAGCTAAGAATATGGACTCGTAAGTTGAGAAGAAAGCAAATCATATTTTAATGATGCACTAAATATTGTGCTTGTATCTGTAGGATTATCTTCCCATAAACCCTTAGGAAGCTTCCTTGAAGTACACTTGGGATTTTGCTGTACCCCATCAGAAGAATTATCAGGTTTCTGCTACTCCATCATCTACACTTGGATCCAAGAGAAAAACATCCCCTTCCAATGCCTGACTGGGGCAAGGAGAAATGGCACGTGCCACTGGCGAGTGTGAAACTACCACCATGAAACACCTAGCAAAAATCTGGTAAAGTTATAAGTGACCCTATATAATAACCCTATAATTACAACATTGATATACAACCTGGAAAATAGCTACAAAGTAATCATTGAACGACATAGAAATAACATTCATTACTTCACTATTTTTACTAAATCTGCAGGAAAATGATGGCTGAAAATTCACCTTAAAACACATTATAATGTATTATTTAAAAGAACCACATGCAGCCGTGGAGTAGAATTCCAATCACTCAATGAATGGAGTGGTTCTCCAATTACTCAGTAAGTGGAATAGTGTACCATTACTAGCACATATAGGACTCTGAACAAAATATAAGGTATGAAAAGAGAAAGGCAAAGACATCTAAAGCACTCCAACATAGAGATTTAAAGCTATGCAAAAGAATGTTTTATACAAAAAATGAATTATAAAGCTGTGGTTATAATACATTAGGTAAAGTACATAATGGGCAAGCATGAGGATCTGGATTACATTTCCAAAACCCATATAATAAAAAGCCAAGCATGGTAGTACAAGCTTATAATCACGGCATAGTAGAGGCTAGCCTAATCTAGCCTACCCTAACTGCTGAGTTCCAGGCCAATGAGAGAATGTTATTTAAACTAAGAAAATTTTCCAAAGGTGTATAGCAGTTCGTGTCCAACACCTGAGGTTGGCCTTTTATCTCCATACCTCCACACATACACACAGTCACACACACACACACACACACACACACACACACACACGCAAGCATATACATACACACACAGTATAAATCATAACTACAAATTCGAAGGAATGGTTACTTCTAGGAGGAGGAAAAGGGCAATGAAAAGAGAGTAAACTGAAAGATTTTGTGATAGTTGAAATAATTTATCTTAATTCATGCTCATGGTTACTGCATTAAATGTTATAGCTTTGAATTTTTGCAACATTTCAAAATTAACAAGTGATACTTATAGGGTCTTTATAATTTTTAAAGCAATCCTATAAATTTTAGAAACCACACACACACACACACACACACACACACACGCATAATATATATATTTATATATATATACTTATAAATATATACATATTTAAAATTTCACCAGGTACCATGATAAAACCCTACCTTTTGGGGAGGAAAGGCCAGAACATAGGTACTACATGCATATATTGATTTCTGAAGCCATGAAAATGCAGTTATTGCTTTCATAAATGTAAACTCATAAATAATTTTATAAAGTTACTACAAATAAAATCTAGATTATATTTTATCTCTTCAACCCAGTAGCTATACCTTACAAATGAATGCCCTCAAAACCTTTTCCAAGTAATTAAATCTGGAAGTATTCTAAAGCTTGTTCCACAGAGCCCTGAAGCTTCCACATTCCTATTGCTCTAATCTCCTGGGTACTTCCCTGGAGTATTGCCCAATTCCCATTATTATGATGAACTATATATTTAAATAAAACTATTATAACAGTTTAAAAACACATTCTCAGTTGGGTGTTCTGCCACTGTCTGAAGTTCCCATACATAGGAGGAGGCTAAGGGAAGAAGACTGCAGGTCTAGCCCAGCATGGAGTATGTGATGAAGATCCTATTTATGAAAACACACAAGGAAAAAACCTCCAATTCATAACAAATGCAAAGTCAACAGCAATGTGAAAACTCTGCTTTGTTTTTTTGGAAGTTACAGTTAATGTATAAAGATGACATGCTTCACATCTGAAACACTTGGGTTAACAAAGAGATAAAAGAGAATCAACTGAAAGCGACACACACAGACACACACCAAAAGAAATCTTAGTATATTAAGCTCATAAAAATAATGAAGTATAAAATACTTTAGGCAACTTAAAGAGAAGTATACATAATGTGATTATAATTTTGAATATGTATCTGATATAAATTTTAAATATTCAAATAGGAGTTAATTTTCTATCCAAAGACTAATCAATTTGAATAATATACATCAATCTACTCACAGAGGCCTCATTTCAGACAAGGATCAACAAGGGAAGTGATACAAAATAATTTCACCTTATAGATATGTATTTGCATAAGAAGAACTTCTTATGACATGGGAAAAATCTGCAAATTAAATTCTTAATTTGGGTTTTGTTCAGAGAGCCAGCAATCTGAGAAGCAGCTAAAGATTGGTTTTTCATCTAATCTTCAGTCAACATATATAGAGAAGGGAAATAGAGATAATTGATTATTCCAAAGCTTAGACTTGGCCCTTTGGTCAGGAGGTCAGTCTTATCTCTGAGACTTATGGTGCTGATGTGTTTCTCATTCTCTCCACTCCGTGACAGAGGAAGGAGAGAGGGAGCTGGGGTGAGGGTTTCACAAACACCAAAGTCACTGAGCATTCCTTGTGTTTGGATGATATCCAGATTGAAGGATAACTCAAAGCAAACAAACCATTTTCAGTGTGTTCATGTGAGTTCCTTCCTATAGAACAAGTAGAAATGTGTCCTTATATATAGAATATGCAGTGTCCTAGCATTGTGCTCCTGTCATTTGTTATAGTATAACCTTTTCTTTCTTCTGTGCATAATAGAGTCACCCCATCACCATCTTGAGGTTGCCATGTGTTAATGGTAACTGGTACTTGTAGAAGGAGGAGGGGAGGGCCATGGGACTCTCACCTGGTATTTCAGCTATTTCCTGACTTGTACTGTTCTCCTGTTGCAAGTGATCTGAAGATATGCTAGAGTATATAGGAAGTTGAAGATTAACTAAAGGACAGATAGCATGATGCAGCTTCCATGAGGCTGTCATCCACATTTGGATAGGACTTTGTAGTGATGAAATTGTTCTGGAGTCACCCACACTCCTGCAAGGAATGTTTATTTCTACTCTGTAGATGTGCACAATGTTTTGCCAAGAAGGGTGAAATCATACGTTGGTCTGTTTTCAGCTCCCTATATGGAGTGACTAAACAGTCATAGGCTTTTCCTCAGGAAACGTTAACACAACAGTACCCTCTTATTCTCTACACTGTAGATTATCTGAGAAAATATCAAGATAATAGCTGAACAGAACAAATTTACTATTGGATTGACACAAGTAAATGTTCATGTGTAGTTAGACATTAGTTTAAGGCTGTTAAGACATTTTACTTTTTACTTGTTGCCATGGGAGAAAGAAACTCTAATATATAACCAGGCTCAATTTAAAATATGAAGACTCACCAAAACTAGATAAGATTGATGAAACTAGAAAATGCATGCTGACCAGATATAGATCTGTCCTGAGAGACACATTCAGAGCATGTCCAATACAGAGGTCAATGCTAGCAGCAAACCACCGAACTGAGAACAGGACCCCCTTGGGGGGAATTATAGGAAGGATTGAAAGAGCTGAAGAAGCTTGCAATCCTATAAAAACAACAATGCCAACCAACTAGAGCTTCCAGGGACCAATGCACTACTGAAAGACTATACATGGACTGACCCAGGGCTCCAACTGCTTAGGTAACAGAGAATAGCCTTGTTGGGTCACCAGTGGAAGGGTAAGCCCTTGGTCCTGCCAAGGTTGGACCCCTAGTGCAGGGGGATATGGGGGGGGCAATAAGGGGGATGTATAGGGAGAATACTCATATGGGGGAGGGGGAGGGGAGGGAATGGGGGCTTATGGACAGGAAACAGGGAAGGCGAATAACGTTTGAAATGTAAGTAAAGAAATATATCTAATAAAAATTTTAAAAAAATAAAATATGAAGACAAGTATGCATTTTTTAAAAAGCAGAGTTAGAACATAGAAGTATTTTTGCTAAACTGACTTAACAGTGTTCCTGATAAAAGTAAGACAATATAATCAGGAATCAAGGGCAAGGATAGGGGAACTAAATCACACATCAGAAGCTGGACTGGGGGAACTTCTGTGCTATGATTTACTCTGGGAGGCCAAAAATGGGACACAAAAATAAAATGTATATTTTTTAAAGGGGGGATTCCGAAGAACTGGTGTAAATTTGGTCATGGAGAAAATTTTTGCCAAAAATGTATACCTGTTTTTGTTTTGTTTTTTTTTTAGCATAGAATAGAGTTTATTCAGGGCATGGGGAGGGGAATCAAGGGGGTAGTAGAGGCAGAGAGAGGGGGGAAGAGAAGTAGAGGGTGGCCATGAGCACGTGGAGAGGGGGAGGGAATGGGAAGAGAGGGGGAACAGGAAGGGAAGAGTAAGAGCAAGAGAGAGCGTTGTTGTTTTTTTAATGGATACAAAATGCAGAGTTTGAAGAGGAAGCTAAAACAATTGCCTTTGATATGGTAGGTGCATGTGTGTACTTGTATGTACATACATGCATGCGCTTCTATGGCTGAAATATAACAAAACTGTATTCTGTGTTCCTGGATCTCTCAAGTCTATCTGCGTAGACACATTCACAGGGGTAGTTTCCTTGGTCAGAATTCAGGCTTGGGGCTTAGAGATGTTTTAAAGAAGGATGGAAATTGGATTGCTTCTCCTGGGTGGAAAATTCCATAGAACCATCACTGATGCCAGAGTGTTTCTTTCCTGTCACTCCTACAGTGTCCAAGTGAGACACTCTGGAAGTGACCAATAAAAAGGTCATTTATATTTTTTCCTTTGCTTCTTCCTTATTAAAGATTAAAATTCCTAGTTTTTGAAATTAGAACTCACAGTAACCCTTAGACTAAATCACAAAAATGATTGACGTACATAAACCAATCCTGCTTCAAATGTTCCTGTTTATTAAAAGCATTAACATTAGCTTCTGTTGTTATTGAAATCATACATTTTATTCATTGACCATCTGCTTTCCTGCTCTGTACGTCATAATGGTGGTTAATATTGACCACACTGAAAAGATGGTCTCTTCTAACAAGAACTTCATTAATACAACAAGCTCACATCCTTAACAATGCTACCCACTTATTCTCTCCACCCACTCTCTGGTATCCGCTCGCCAGGATGCTCTAGACAAAGCTACCCAGACCAGTTTCCCTGCATCATTCTCTGAGCTCAGAGGCAGGCTGTTGCATAGCAACAGAGACTCAGAGTCAAATATAGACCCTGGAAGGAAAAAAGTAGCCCCAGGTAATGTCAATGCTATTAGAAAAGTGAACAAAGCATACCTCCCAAACAGCCTCAAAAGCAACCCACATCCTCTTCCTACCAAATCCCCCCACATCATGCCCCCAGCCTAGTATGTTCAGCAATTTCTGTTCTTGATGAAGTACACCATTTTTTGATTCCTCCATTTTCCCCATTCACTTCAAAGTCTTATTCACAGAAGGGCTACATTTTAATAGAACTTGTATTCAACATATGCACAGCGGTATTCCATCTTCAGTGCCATCCTATAAGGGAGTGGTAGTTTTAATCCCAATCTTTTTTATGGATCACGAAGCTGTGTCTCCAAGTTGGTGAGAACCAGGAATGGCTTTTTCAAAGAATAATTAGTAAAGCTAGCACGATGCTTTGACCCTGCAGCCCTAGCTTCTGCTTCTGCTTTATAGAAGCATATAGAAGCATAGACCATAATCCAGGATTGTACCTAGACGATTGGTGGTCCAAGTCCTTATTTACTAGAGAGAAAGATTTTGATTCAAGAGCCACCTGCTGCCCACCTAGCTGGATCTCCTATCCTCTTCTAAGTTGGAGTTGGAGGTTCTGTCCCCTCTCAATGGAGTCTTGAAAGGATCCAAGAATTCCTGTGTATTTCAAAGGATCCAATTCTTTTCACGACCACCCTCAACATCCCCATCTGAGGAAAACAATACTGCCCCTCCTCACAATGTAGTGGACAGCTGTCTGAGTGTGATGGTGCATGCCTGTAACCCTATCACTTGAGGCAGCAGGATCATGAGTTCAGTAAGATCATGGGGCTTCCTGAGGAGTTCTACATACACTGTACTTTTGAATGAACACAAAATTTATTTATTTATTATAAATACACAAAGTGTATTTATCACACTTTGGCTTAATTGAAGGTAATTTTGAAAGCAAGTTCCAAGCACTGAAATAGAAAATTTTAGTGACAATTCACTAACCTCTCTGATCTATGTATATTGTTTCTTTCCCTCAAATGATTTCCAGGTATAGAATAAAATCATTTGAAATTATGGCATTCAAAACTTTAAATTGCCACATGACTCAGCATTTCCATATTTGTACATTAAAATTCCTGTCCATAAATGCTAGGGTGTCATGCTAGACCACTTGTCTAGCATGCATGGGGACCTTAGTGGACTCCCCAGAACTTAAAAAAATGTACATAAAATGTTTTTAGTGGAATTGCTTGTACTTGTCACAACATAAAACAGCTCAACCTCCCATTTATATGCTGAGAACAAGCAAGTCAAGGTCAAAGGAAAATCAGTAGCCTGATATGAGTATAGGACTATTTTCAAGAACCATAGAAATTAGAGAATAGTGCAATTGTCTAAAACTTCATTAAGGTAATAGTTGTACAACTCTACTTAGTTATTAGAAGTTATCAAATGTGATCTTTACAAGTGTGAATTTTATTCTTTATAAAATATTCCCCAAAGACCTGTTTGAAAAAAGATACAGTTCTCTTTTTCTTGTTATATCAAATTTTTTTATTTAAAAATATATCTTGTAGCTTCCAGGGACTAAGCCACTACCTAAAGACTATACATGGACTGACCCTGGACTCTGACCCCATAGGTAGCAATGAATATCCTAGTAAGAGCACCAGTGGAAGGGGAAGCCCTGGGTCCTGCTAAGACTGAACCCCCAGTGAACTAGACTATGGGGGGAGGGCGGCAATGGGGGGAGGGTTGGGAGGGGGACACCCATAAGGAAGGGGAGGGGGGAGGGGGATGTTTGCCCGGAAACCGGGAAAGGGAATAACACTTGAAATGTATATAAGAAATACTCAAGTTGGGTCTTCCTGGTTGCTGCTGCTGCAGAGAGCCCGTGAGCAGCACCCCGCGAGCAAACTTGAGCCTCGGGACCACAGGTAAGACCAACTTGTCTGCTGCAAGAGAGCTGCCTGGTGAGATCGGGACACACAGAGGCAGAGTTCATCTAGGACCAGGCAGGTCCTGTGTTTGCCGGAGGTCCCACGCCCGCGGATCCCGGGCCCGCAGCAGCTCTCTGCTCCCAGACCCTGTGGGAAAGACACCTCACCGCCTGATCAGGTGGGCACTCCTGAGGCTGCAGAGCAGAAGAGACCACCAACACTGCTCACCCCTGCCCACATCCCTGGCCCAAGAGGAAACTGTATAAGGCCTCTGGGCTCCCGTGGGGGAGGGCCCAGGAGCGGCAGGACCCCTGCCTGAGACACCGCCGGAACCTGAGGGAAACAGACCAGATAAACAGTTCTCTGCACCCAAATCCCGTGGGAGGGAGAGCTGAACCTTCAGAGAGGCAGACAAGCCTGGGAAACCAGAAGAGACTGCTCTCTGTACATACATCTCGGACGCCAGAGGAAAACACCAAAGGCCATCTGGAACCCTGGTGCACTGAAGCTCCCGGAAGGGGCGGCACAGGTCTTCCTGGTTGCTGCCACCGCAGAGAGCCCGTGGGCAGCACCCCCCGAGCGAACTTGAGCCTCGGGACCACAGGTAAGACCAACTTTTCTGCTGCAAGAAAGCTGCCTGGTGAACTCAAGACACAGGCCCACAGGAACAGCTAAAGACCTGTAGAGAGGAAAAACTACACGCCCGAAAGCAGAACACTCTGTCCCCATAACTGACTGAAAGAGAGGAAAACAGGTCTACGGCACTCCTGACACACAGGCTTATAGGACAGTCTAGCCACTGTCAGAAATAGCAGAACAAAGTAACACTAGAGATAATCTGATGGCGAGAGGCAAGCGCAGGAACCCAAGCAACAGAAACCAAGACTACATGCCATCATCGGAGCCCAATTCTCCCACCAAAACAAACATGGAATATCCAAACACACCAGAAAAGCAAGATCTAGTTTCAAAATCATATCTGATCATGATGCTGGAGGACTTCAAGAAAGACATGAACACACTTAGGGAAACACAGGAAAACATTAATAAACAAGTAGAAGTCCCACACCCGCGGATCCCGGCCCGCAGCAGCTCTCTGCTCCCAGACCCGGTGAGAGAGAGACCCAACCGCCTGGTCAGGTGGGCACTCCTGAGGCTGCAGAGCGGAAGAGACCACCAACACTGCTCACCCCTGCCCACATCCCTGGCCCAAGAGGAAACTGTATAAGGCCTCTGGGCTCCCGTGGGGGAGGGCCCAGGAGCGGCAGGACACCTGCCTGAGACACCGCCGGAACCTGAAAGAAACAGACCGGATAAACAGTTCTCTGCACCCAAATCCTGTGGGAGGGAGAGCTAAACCTTCAGAGAGGCAGACAAGCCTGGGAAACCAGAGGAGTCTGCACTCTGCGCACATCCAGACGCCAGAGGAAAACACCAAACGCCATCTGGAACCCTGGTGCACGGAGGCTCCCGGAAAGAGCGGCGCAGATCTCCTCGGTTGCTGCCGCCGCGGAGAGGACTTAGGCAGTACCCCACGAGCACACTTGAGCCTCGGAACCTCAGGTAGGACCAACTTTTCCCCTGCAAGTGACCTGCCTGGTGAACTCAAGACACAGGCCCACAGGAACAGCTAAAGACCTGTAGAGAGGAAAAACTACAGGCCCGAAAGCAGAACACTCTGTCCCCATAACTGACTGAAAGAGAGGAAACAGGTCTACGGCACTCCTGACACACAGGCTTATAGGACAGTCTAGCCACTGTCAGAAATAGCAGAACAAAGTAACACTAGAGATAATCTGATGGCAAGAGGCAAGCGCAGGAACCCAAGCAACAGAAACCAAGACTACATGCCATCATCGGAGCCCAATTCTCCCACCAAAACAAACATGGAATATCCAAACACACCAGAAAAGCAAGATCTAGTTTCAAAATCATATTTGATCATGATGCTGGAGGACTTCAAGAAAGACATGAACACACTTAGGGAAACACAGGAAAACATTAATAAACAAGTAGAACCCTACAGAGAGGAATCGCAAAAATCCCTGAAAGAATTCCAGGAAAACACAATCAAACAGTTGAAGGAATTAAAAATGGAAATAGAAGCAATCAAGAAAGAACACATGGAAACAACCCTGGATATAGAAAACCAAAAGAAGAGACAAGGAGCTGTAGATACAAGCTTCACCAACAGAATACAAGAGATGGAAGAGAGAATCTCAGGAGCAGAAGATTCCATAGAAATCATTGACTCAACTGTCAAAGATAATGTAAAGCGGAAAAAGCTACTGGTCCAAAACATACAGGAAATCCAGGACTCAATGAGAAGATCAAACCTAAGGATAATAGGTATAGAAGAGAGTGAAGACTCCCAGCTCAAAGGACCAGTAAATATCTTCAACAAAATCATAGAAGAAAACTTCCCTAACCTAAAAAGAGAGATACCCATAGACATACAAGAAGCCTACAGAACTCCAAATAGATTGGACCAGAAAAGAAACACCTCCCGTCACATAATTGTCAAAACACCAAACGCACAAAATAAAGAAAGAATATTAAAAGCAGTAAGGGAAAAAGGTCAAGTAACATATAAAGGGAGACCTATCAGAATCACACCAGACTTCTCGCCAGAAACTATGAAGGCCAGAAGATCCTGGACTGATGTCATACAGACCCTAAGAGAACACAAATGCCAGCCCAGGTTACTGTATCCAGCAAAACTCTCAATTAACATTGATGGAGAAACCAAGATATTCCATGACAAAACCAAATTTACACAATATCTTTCTACAAATCCAGCACTACAAAGGATAATAAATGGTAAAGCCCAACATAAGGAGGCAAGCTATACCCTAGAAGAAGCAAGAAACTAATCGTCTTGGCAACAAAACAAAGAGAATGAAAGCACACAAACATAACCTCACATCCAAATATGAATATAAAGGGAAGCAATAATCACTATTCCTTAATATCTCTCAATATCAATGGCCTCAACTCCCCAATAAAAAGACATAGATTAACAAACTGGATGCGCAACGAGGACCCTGCATTCTGCTGCCTACAGGAAACACACCTCAGAGACAAAGACAGACACTACCTCAGAGTGAAAGGCTGGAAAACAACTTTCCAAGCAAATGGTCAGAAGAAGCAAGCTGGAGTAGCCATTCTAATATCAAATAAAATCAATTTCCAACTAAAAGTCATCAAAAAAGATAAGGAAGGACACTTCATATTCATCAAAGGAAAAATCCACCAAGATGAACTCTCAATCCTAAATATCTATGCCCCAAATACAAGGGCACCTACATACGTAAAAGAAACCTTACTAAAGCTCAAAACACACATTGCACCTCACACAATAATAGTGGGAGATTTCAACACCCCACTCTCATCAATGGACAGATCATGGAAACAGAAATTAAACAGTGATGTCGACAGACTGAGAGAAGTCATGAGCCAAATGGACTTAACGGATATTTATAGAACATTCTATCCTAAAGCAAAAGGATATACCTTCTTCTCAGCTCCTCATGGTACTTTCTCCAAAATTGACCATATAATTGGTCAAAAAACGGGCCTCAACAGGTACAGAAAGATAGAAATAATCCCATGCGTGCTATCGGACCACCACGGCCTAAAACTGGTCTTCAATAACAATAAGGGAAGAATGCCCACATATACGTGGAAATTGAACAATGCTCTACTCAATGATAACCTGCTCAAGGAAGAAATAAAGAAAGAAATTAAAAACTTTTTAGAATTTAATGAAAATGAAGATACAACATACTCAAACTTATGGGACACAATGAAAGCTGTGCTAAGAGGAAAACTCATAGCGCTGAGTGCCTGCAGAAAGAAACAGGAAAGAGCATATGTCAGCAGCTTGACAGCACACCTAAAAGCTCTAGAACAAAAAGAAGCAAATACACCCAGGAGGAGTAGAAGGCAGGAAATAATCAAACTCAGAGCTGAAATCAACCATGTAGAAACAAAAAGGACCATAGAAAGAATCAACAGAACCAAAAGTTGGTTCTTTGAGAAAATCAACAAGATAGATAAACCCTTAGCCAAACTAACGAGAGGACACAGAGAGTGCGTCCAAATTAACAAAATCAGAAATGAAAAGGGAGACATAACTACAGATTCAGAGGAAATTCAAAAAATCATCAGATCTTACTATAAAAACCTATATTCAACAAAATTTGAAAATCTTCAGGAAATGGACAATTTCCTAGACAGATACCAGGTATCGAAGTTAAATCAGGAACAGATAAACCAGTTAAGCAACCCCATAACTCCTAAGGAAATAGAAGCAGTCATTAAAGGTCTCCCAACCAACAAGGGCCCAGGTCCAGACGGGTTTAGTGCAGAATTCTATCAAACCTTCATAGAAGACCTCATACCAATATTATCCAAACTATTCCACAAAATTGAAACAGATGGATCACTACCGAATTCCTTCTACGAAGCCACAATTACTCTTATACCTAAACCACACAAAGACCCAACAAAGAAAGAGAACTTCAGACCAATTTCTCTTATGAATATCGACGCAAAAATACTCAATAAAATTCTGGCAAACCGAATTCAAGAGCACATCAAAACAATCATCCACCATGATCAAGTAGGCTTCATCCCAGGCATGCAGGGATGGTTTAATATACGGAAAACCATCAACGTGATCCATTATATAAACAAACTGAAAGAACAGAACCACATGATCATTTCATTAGATGCTGAGAAAGCATTTGACAAAATTCAACACCCCTTCATGATAAAAGTCCTGGAAAGAATAGGAATTCAAGGCCCATACCTGAACATGGTAAAAGCCATATACAGCAAACCAGTTGCTAACATTAAACTAAATGGAGAGAAACTTGAAGCAATCCCACTAAAATCAGGGACTAGACAAGGCTGCCCACTCTCTCCCTACTTATTCAATATAGTTCTTGAAGTTCTAGCCAGAGCAATCAGACAACAAAAGGAGATCAAAGGGATACAGATCGGAAAAGAAGAGGTCAAAATATCACTATTTGCAGATGACATGATAGTATATTTAAGTGATCCCAAAAGTTCCACCAGAGAACTACTAAAGCTGATAAACAACTTCAGCAAAGTGGCTGGGTATAAAATTAACTCAAATAAATCAGTTGCCTTCCTCTATACAAAAGAGAAACAAGCCGAGAAAGAAATTAGGGAAACGACACCCTTCATAATAGACCCAAATAATATAAAGTACCTCAGTGTGACTTTAACCAAGCAAGTAAAAGATCTGTACAATAAGAACTTCAAGACACTGAGGAAAGAAATTGAAGAAGACCTCAGAAGATGGAAAGATCTCCCATGCTCATGGATTGGCAGGATTAATATAGTAAAAATGGACATTTTACCAAAAGCAATCTACAGATTCAATGCAATCCCCATCAAAATACCAATCCAATTCTTCAAAGAGTTAGACAGAACAATTTGCAAATTCATCTGGAATAACAAAAAACCCAGGATAGCTAAAGCTATCCTCAACAATAAAAGGACTTCAGGGGGAATCACTATCCCTGAACTCAAGCAGTATTACAGAACAATAGTGATAAAAACTGCATGGTATTGGTACAGAGACAGACAGATAGACCAATGGAATAGAATTGAAGACCCAGAAATGAACCCACACACCTATGGTCACTTGATTTTTGACAAAGGAGCCAAAACCATCCAATGGAAAAAAGATAGCATTTTCAGCAAATGGTGCTGGTTCAACTGGAGGGCAACATGTAGAAGAATGCAGATCGATCCATGCTTATCACCCTGTACAAAGCTTAAGTCCAAGTGGATCAAGGACCTCCACATCAAACCATACACACTCAAACTAATAGAAGAAAAACTACGGAAACATCTGGAACACATGGGCACTGGAAAAAATTTCCTGAACAAAACACCAATGGCTTATGCTCTAAGATCAAGAATCGACAAATGGGATCTCATAAAACTGCAAAGCTTCTGTAAGGCAAAGGACACTGTGGTTAGGACAAAACGGCAACCAACAGATTGGGAAAAGATCTTTACCAATCCTACAACAGATAGAGGCCTTATATCCAAAATATACAAAGAACTCAAGAAGTTAGACCGCAGGGAAACAAATAACCCTATTAAAAAATGGGGTTCAGAGCTAAACAAAGAATTCACAGCTGAGGAATGCCGAATGGCTGAGAAACACCTAAAGAAATGTTCAACATCTTTAGTCATAAGGGAAATGCAAATCAAAACAACCCTGAGATTTCACCTCACACCAGTGCGATTGGCTAAGATCAAAAACTCAGGTGACAGCAGATGCTGGCGAGGATGTGGAGAAAGAGGAACACTCCTCCATTGTTGGTGGGATTGCAGACTGGTACAACCATTCTGGAAATCAGTCTGGAGGTTCCTCAGAAAATTGGACATTGAACTGCCTGAGGATCCAGCTATACCTCTCTTGGGCATATACCCAAAAGATGCCTCAACATATAAAAGAGACACGTGCTCCACTATGTTCATCGCAGCCTTATTTATAATAGCCAGAAGCTGGAAAGAACCCAGATGCCCTTCAACAGAGGAATGGATACAGAAAATGTGGTACATCTACACAATGGAATATTACTCAGCTATCAAAAACAACGAGTTTATGAAATTCGTAGGCAAATGGTTGGAACTGGAAAATATCATCCTGAGTGAGCTAACCCAATCACAGAAAGACATACATGGTATGCACTCATTGATAAGTGGCTATTAGCCCAAATGCTTGAATTACCCTAGATGCCTACAACAAATGAAACTCAAGACGGATGATCAAAATGTGAATGCTTCACTCCTTCTTTAAATGAGGAAAAAGAATACCCTTGGCAGGGAAGGGAGAGGCAAAGATTAAAACAGAGACTGAAGGAACACCCATTCAGAGCCTGCCCCACATGTGGCCCATACATATACAGCCACCCAATTAGACAAGATGGATGAAGCAAAGAAGTGCAGACCGACAGGAGCCGGATGTAGATCGCTCCTGAGAGACACAGCCAGAATACAGCAAATACAGAGGCGAATGCCAGCAGCAAACCACTGAACTGAGAATAGGTCCCCTATTGAAGGAATCAGAGAAAGAACTGGAAGAGCTTGAAGGGGCTCGAAACCCCAAAAGTACAACAATGCCAAGCAACCAGAGCTTCCAGGGACTAAGCCACTACCTAAAGACTATACATGGACTGACCCTGGACTCTGACCCCATAGGTAGCAATGAATATCCTAGTAAGAGCACCAGTGGAAGGGGAAGCCCTGGGTCCTGCTAAGACTGAACCCCCAGTGAACTAGTCTATGGGGGGAGGGCGGCAATGGGGGGAGGGTTGGGAGGGGAACACCCATAAGGAAGGGGAGGGGGGAGGGGGATGTTTGCCCGGAAACCGGGAAAGGGAATAACACTCGAAATATATATAAGAAATACTCAAGTTAATAAAAAAAAAAAGAGTTTACAACAACAACAAAAAAAGAAATCAATTGTTTGGGGTTGGGGATTTAGCTCAGTGGTAGAGCGCTTGCCTAGTAAGCGCAAGGCCCTGGGTTCGGTCCTCAACTCCGAAAAAAAGAAAAGAAAAAAAAAAAAAGAAATCAATTGTTTTTGAAGACTGACTATGTTCCAACTAACACATATTGAATCTGATTGACATTAGCACCCAAGATCATCAATATTTCCCCCATTGAAACCAGCATAATGTTTATTTTACTGATGAGTTGACTAAGCCATGGTATAGCCACATCGATAATGACAAGCCAAGACTCTCAGCCCCCTGACACCAGAGCTAGAGATGATGACCACTACACAGAACATTAACCCTCAACAGCACTTTGCAAAATGCTTAAAATAAGGAGGAATGTCTTCTGCACATAAAAAACAAAACAAAAAAAAAACCCAAAAAACAAAAGCAGAGGTGAATGAGCACTGGTTACGGTAGAGCAACAGGGAGAAGAAAATGGCAGATTCCTTTTGCTGGGTCTCACAGAAAGAAAATATCACTAATACGATTCACTCCATAGTAAAATTTTATTCAAAATAAACCCATATTTAGTCTAATCCAAGGAAGGATTGTCCGGATGCCTCTAAGCACAAGCACCTATCAGCAGTCCTGCAAAGACAATGGCTTTCTGGTGTAGACATCACAGCCCGTAGGATAAAAACAACAAGAGAGCACGCCAGGACCCCTCTTGCTTTTACAGGTGTGTAATTAGAGCTGCACATGGAAGATGGCTGTCCTGGAGTCATACGACTGCTAGTGGCAGGTGCCAGACTGGATTTTCCATCACACTGCAGTCCATGCCACAGTGGCAGGAGCATGGACTGTGAACAAAGGCAGACCAGGTGGTGTAACACCTGTGAGGTTGGCCTGGTGTCTGGAAGTCATAGTTCTTCCCTTCCCGAGGCACTTCGGAATCTCCAGAAAAAAAGCTCACCCTTTCTCTAGACAACATGGCTCAGAGCAGTTCATTCTATTTCACTAAAGATAATTTGGAGCTGTGTATCCTATTAAATGCCTGCACAAAAAAGACCATTGTTCCAAGGAGAGTCTTGGTAAAGAGACCTAAAGGAATGGGATTTGTGACCAAAATGCCAACTCCCTCCTTTCCTGCTGGGCCAAATATCCAATAAAGAATAAAAACAGCAAAAAAAAAAAAAAAAAAAAGAGGAGCTGAACCTGATAACAGGGCCAGGACTAAGGGGAGCAGTTGGGAAGTGGGGGTGGTGTTGTGGACAGGGACTCCAGCCTGACTGGGCTGAAAGTTTGGGGCCTTGCAAAGGATAGTCCTGAGATAACCAAATGGCTTTTATTAATTTGGGCCAAAACTTTAAATAAATTCATTTTTACATTTTTTTCTTTTTTTCGGAGCTAGGGACCGAACCCAGGGCCTTGCGCTTGCTAGGCAAGAGCTCTACCACTGAGCTAAATCTCCAACCCCTCATTTTTACATATTAATGTCTTTTTGCCTTTTATTATTTTCTCTTAATGTAGGTGACACGGGATTCATAACAAAGCTTTATATGTTAGGAGTTGTAATATCAGAAGGATGGATCCTTCCTTCATGGCAACTCTTTACTGTCTTTTATCCTAATTATTCCTCTTGCCCCATACCATATCATACAATAGATAATCTACCTGTAATTCCATGTGACTTTCTGTAACAGAATCTGTTGTCCATAGATTTGTGAGAAATACATGAGAATCCTGGTCCTGTGGGAACAAGAAGTGACATGACTTGAGAAACCCTGTCTAGCCACTCCAGGGTGGACAACCAATCCAGAATGATGTAGACACATGATCATCAAGAACAGATCTGCAACCAATAAAGTTGAGACTTGCTGCAAGAGGAAAAATGCACTCCACAAAGAACAGCAAAATAGCTCAATAAGATGATATTTGTGGTGACTCAGAGGACTTGTATTTGTATCAAGTAATTTTAGGTGAGCTTGAAAATAAGTAGAAAGATTTCTTCTGATGGTGGCCGTCAGTAAGTACCATTCATCTTCCTATTTGCTATCTTATTAAATTTGTGTAGAGAGGGGCTGGAGAGGTGGCACAGCAGTTAAGAGCATTGGCTGCTCTTCCAGGGGTCCTGAGTTCAATTCCCAGCAACCACACGGTGGCTCACAACCATCTGTAATGGGATGAGGCCCTCTTTCTGGTGTATTGGAAGATAGTTACAGTGTACTCATATACATAAAATAAATAATTCTGGAAAAGAAGAGGAAATAGTTTTAAAAAAATTGTGTAGAGAGAACAGCAAATACAAAGCTGTCACTGATAAAAATCATGTGTCACTTTCTTGTATCTTAAATTTGAGTGTGTAACTTAAAGTAACCACAGAAACCTGAAAAGTGGAGGAGAATCATGGGGAGGTGGGAGGTAGGTGAAGGAGCCCTAGAAAGGGGGATAGTAGGATGTAGATGCTATGAAGGAGTAAATAGGAAAATGGGGGTACCTTAACTGGGGAGAGGAGGGAAAGGTAATACAGAGGCAGAGGAAGGAAGGAGAAATAAATTATAATAAAATAAATAAAACACAGGAAAAATATAAAACACATTATATATGTACATATATTATATATGTATACACACATATACGTGACAGCTTTGGAAGTGTCACAAGGTTTGTAGATGAAAAGCTACAGGCAATTCAATGGCTGCTGAAGAGAGAGAGTAAGTTTTCAAAAGGAGTAAGCCCTTTATAGATTATATAATCCCAAGAAGTCAACCCTAAGCATATGTACATATGAGCAACAATAAATGGATTCTATAAGTTGTGTATATATGTGTATATGCGTGTATGTGTGTGGTATACAACAATAAATTTAATAAGAGGTTGTGAATTTGAGAAGAAGTGGTTAGAGGGGAAAGGGGAAGGGGTAGAAATGACGCAAATGCAGTAGTTATATATGAAATTCTTAAAAATATTAAAGAAAAATAAAAATGAAAAAAGAGTCACTCAGATTAGCCAGGATAGAAATGGTCAGTTCTGATTTTCATTGTTTTGGTTTTCATTTTCTTCATTTAATCATGGTTACAGGATGGCTGAAGTTGATGGTGTTTGGAAATGCTTATTTCTGCAGAACACTACTAGCCAATTCTCAATGCTAGTATTATCAATGAATATTATCAGCAGGTTAGTGAGAGAATTTGATGAAGCCAGGTAAAAGTAGTCATTACAGGTGACTAGATCAATAATATTGATAAAAGTCTTGAAACATTTTTGCTTACCTGAGTGCAAGATGGGACAGATTTTTAGTTTCTGCTGTCATGGAGAGAGAACCAAATCTTAATCTACTTTACCCAGAACAATCCTGAACACTAGGATTTGGTGACATTCTCCTGTACAGGTGTCCAGAACAGTATTTTTTTCCAAAGTGAACATTCTTGTTACTTTTAATTTAAACTTGCTTGGATAAGTACTGAGTTAAAATACAAACCTCATAGGAAATCTGCCCTCATTTTTTATGGAGGAGAAGGAGGAGTCGGAGTTACTATATCTCAACAAATGAAACTTGTTAATCAGTTTAATAAAGCCGATGTGTTCCCACAGTGGATTAGACTTTGTAACAAAGTGATGTAGTTCTCTGACCACTCATGCAGCACTTAGCATTTCATTTCTTCATGGGAATGCTCAAGTTTACAAACACTGAAGTACAGTGGCTGCAGGTGTCGCCCAATCTCGAATATGCATGCAAACTAAAACTGATGTTACGTGTCAAGTGTCACAGAGTGTGTGTACCGAGACCAATCGGAGTGGCAGCTTAACGTGGATGTGGAAAAGCTTGAAGCAGTGTGGTAAGTAGCAGCTGTCCTTCCAGTCTGCGTGTTAATTCTGAAGTCTCTGATGTGATATCAACTCTTCAATTCCTCAAAAGGGAAATAAATGCTGTTGATCGCATTTTGATTTTATGGTTAATCTCGTAACGTGTGTTTCTCTGTGTATCAATGGGGTTAACATTTTTTTATTGACTAAGCCGCTAAGGTTTTAGATGTTTATAGTCACCTTCCTCAGAATCTCATAAGTCAAGATGGTTTCTCAAAAGAAAATGGTTAGAACAGTCTAAATGGAATCAAATATGTACTAGGTAAATTTTGTAGACTTTTCCACATATCTAAAGATTAGATATTAAAGGATTATTTATTGACAGTCACCATGAATCTAATAATATCAATTTATTGCATCTGAAGTCAAAATGCTGTAGCTGAACAAAATACATGATTGGTCTCATTTATTGTTTCCTTGCAGAAATTCCCACAAATTACCTTAAAAATTAAATTTGGAGAGTGTTAAATAAGATCTTTTTTAAACTGTTTTTTCAAATTTGTTAAATGTAACTTTTGAAAGTCAAACACATTTTAGCTGGCTAATGTATCCCAGTGAATTAATACCTTGTATACTTAGTATGTCAGATAGCCCCATGGATGTGATTCTATTAAGAAGAATGTGACAGAGCAGTCACTCGCTGATTGTGTAAAAAAGCTTCAGTGGTTTTATCCAAGAGTCCCAGAATCTTTTGGAAAGTCGAAGCTGCTGTCTTGACAGTTGACCTGTTGTTGGCTGAGGTCATGGAGGACTTGTGCTGTCTGTGTGGGAATGGATGCTGTGGAACAGAAAGACATTTTCCCAGCTTTTGCAAAGACTCTCTAGATTGAGTGACTTAGAAAACTTACTTAAGTGAATAAAACCCTTTGGTAAGGGTTCAGCTCACACTAGACATGGAGTACTACTTACTGCTGGCATTTCTGCATTCTCTTCAAATATTTGGCATGATACATCTCACCGCACCTTCCCTGAATAGGTACCGTCTTACTTTTGACCCATTTTCATTAACATAGTACTAGTTTGTATAGCAGAGTAAGAAAAATCTGTGGTTTGACCTTTACATCCTGCTACCTCAGTGAGGAGATTTCTTTTTTTTTTTTTTAAATTTTGTCACAGTACCATTTTTAATGTTTTAGGCAATAAGTTATAATATAAGAGGTTTGATCAAATGTTGAAATCAAGCCGTGTGTGTGTGTGTGTGTGTGTGTGTGTGTGTGTGTGTGTGTGTGTATCTTATTGATACTAGAGGACTACTCACGATGAGGATAAAAGGTAATTTTTTTCTAGATAGAAATGAAGATCAAGAGAAATCTATATGTAAAATTGAACATTTGCCACCACCTACTTAAAAAAAATTCCTTGCATCATAAAACTAGGCTAATTGGTGTGGCAAACAAAGCAGTATATTTTCTAAAGTAAATTCTGCATTGTATCTTGTTTAAAAAGCCTTAGCATATTCACCGTTACCGCAGTCCTGTGGCATTTGTGGAGTAGCCCTGTTTTGGTGCTGTTGGAGGAGATAATTATAGAAAGCCTGTACCTTGCCTCATATCAAGTTGCTGTGGGTCTGACAGCATCAAAATAGCCAGCTTTGTTGGAACTCAGGATGAAGATCAGAGTTAAGTGTTAGCAGAAGGCAGGAGAAGAGATTAGAGCACTCACAGTGACTAAGAAAACGAAACCAGAAATTGAGGCAAACAACAATAAAATCAAGCCCACAGCCAAATTTAGTAAAGAAGTCCCAAATTACTCAGAAGTGAATCGAGGGGACATGTCTAAACGTCGCATGCTAAATGGCAGGAGTTGTATGACGATGCTATGAGAAGCCACGTGCCAGATTGAACAACCTACACAAAATGGCCAAATCCCCGTAAGCAAACTGCAAGAGCAGGCACAAGAAGAACTAGAAAATCTGAGCAGGCTAGGCCAAGTGTGAACCAGTTAGAAACTCAGAGTCTAGGACTAACTTTATTGCTGAAGTCTACCAAACAACTCAGAATTTGCACGAATGCTCCAGTCACCAAAAACTTGCAGAGGTGGAAACACTTTCCAACAAGCTATGGAAGCAGAACTAAACCAAAATAGGATAAAGTCCTAGACAAGAGCTACAGAGTAACATCTCTTTTTTTTTAAAGATTTATTTATTTATTATAGATGAGTACACTGTAGCTATCTTCAGACACACCGGAAGAGGGCATCAGATTCCATTACAAATGGTTGTGAGCCACCATGTGGTTGCTGGGATTTGAACTCAGGACCTCTGGAAGAGCAGTCAGTGCTCTTAACCGCTGAGCCATCTCTCCAGCCCCCCAGAGTAACATCTCTTAAGAGAATATATTACCCTAGCAAATCAGGGGCTGCAGAGATCAATCAGCAGGTAAGAACACTTTCAGAGGATCCATGTTTGTTCCCAGCACCCACATGGCAACTTACAGCAGTAACTAAAGTTACAAGGAATCCAACACCTTCTCTAATATTACTTCCCTTTCTCTCCAGAGCAGTTTTTAATGTAAGAAAAGAACAGGAGGATTTTATACTGTGGCAGTCAGTTAAAGCTGAGAACTTCAAAGGTGGAGTTAGTGAAGTGTGGCTGCTCATAAACTACTAAAGTACTACTGCGCATGCCTGGGATTTTACCAGCAAAAGTTGTCATGAAAGAAGTGTTCAACCTTTGACTTCTCACCTTGCTTTAATACGCAGCATTCTAAAGTCTGAACTTATATTTTTTCTAGTAAAAAGCTAATTTCTCTGCCATTATGACATTTATCTCTATACCTTTAACTATGACCTTTTGACAAATTGTTTATTTCCCCAACTCCCGAAATGGATTTTCTCAGCAAGAGGACAAGAATTACTTTGCCTTTAGGTATATTTATTTAAAGAAAATAGTTAATAGTACTCAAATTGGATTTCTGTCCATCGCCAACAGAAGCTGCTGACCTCTCTGGTTGAATTAGGGAAAAGCTGGAGGAAGCTGAGGAGGAGGGCAACCCTGTAGGAGGACCAGCAGTCTCAATTAGCCTGTACCCTGAGATCTCTTAGACATTGGACCACCAACCAGGCAGCATACACCAGCTGAGATCAGGCCTCCAACACATATACAGCAGAGGGTTCCTGGGTCTGGGCTCAGTGAGAGAAGATGCACCTAACCCTCAAGAGACTGGAGGCCTCAGGAAGGTTAGAGGCCTGGTGGGGTAAGTGGGGTGGGGACATCCTTGTGGAGACCGGGGAGTGCGAGGAGGAGGTCTGGGATGTGGAAGAGTCGGGAGGTGCATCCTGAGGGGAATAAAATCTGGAGTGTAAATATAAATAAATATATAATTTAATAAAAAACCAAATTATTTAGATTTAAGGATTTTTCTAAATTTACCATGATGGTGAACGGAAATATCCCAATTTGATATTAATTTCTGTATTTATCTATGAAAATATTTTATGTAAAATTTAATTGTACATTAAGGTAAGTTTTTACATTTTATGAAGATACATATTTAACAAACAATTATTTTTGCTAGGTGCTGCCAAAGATATTTTGCAATAGTGATTAAACGTTACTTTGCATCGGTAAAAATAGTAATTATGTGACTTGTCTAAAAGTACAGAACTGAAAACTAAGACTGTCCCAATTGTCACCATACAGTGAAGCTAGGCTGTATTTTTTAATGGTAGAAGGAAAACTTAAAAGGTTAACTATATTTAGGACTAAAGAGATGGCTCAGTGTTTTAAAGCAAGTGTTGCTCTCGCAAAGGACCAAAGTTTAATTCCCAGCACTCACATGGTGGTTCACAACCATCTGTAATGTTAGATATGTTGCCCTCTTCTGACCTCCTCTGGGACCAGGCATGTACCTACACATACATGTGGGCAAAACATTCATAAACACAAAAAAACACTATACATCTAAAAGTTTTTAAAAGGTTAGCTATGTTTGTTAGTGGTTTGTGGTGTAGCTGGTTATTTGAATATTCTTCCCTCCTTCCATATACTTTCCACATTGTCTAGACTGTATGGGTGGGTATTCCCATTATGGCAATAAACAAAGTTTATAAAAGGTTACTCTAATAAAAACAAGGGCAGTTGAAGTAGTAACAAAATGAAATGAAATGAAATAAAATATAATAAAAGGCTTTGATCTCCAAGTTTCAGGTTTTAGTCTTGGTTCTCTAAAATGCGTTTGAGACGTGCTTAAGATGTATAAACCCCTGGATCTCTACCCACACAGAATGATTCCTCCTCTTATTTGGATTTGCCACATGATGTTGAAATAAAAAAAAATCAATGAAGATCACATAAGAGATATGATCTCATCCTGCCTAAGATGTCAGGATGTTTCCTCATCCATAATGAAACATTTTATGCAAATTACATCAAAAGTTACATGTTATGGGGCTGGAGAGATGCTTCAGCAGTTGGGAATGCATACTGCGCTTCCAGAGGACCTGAGTTCAGTTCCCAACACTCAAATAATTCAGTTCACAATCATTTGTTAATCCAGCTCAGTACTGATCCAATACCTCTGGCTGCACACACACACACACACACACACACACACACACACACACACACACACACACACGCGCACACACACACACACACACACACACAAAAGTAAAACAAACTTTAGAAAAACAAATATTTTGGAAATATATTTTAGAAGATATTCCTTTCCATAAGGTAAGCTGTTAGAAACTTTCAAGTCTTTATTCTACCTGTAGAGACTTTGTATGGACTTTGTTATACCAAACTGTGTCCTCTGTAAATAATTTTTTTTCATTTCATTCTCCAAGTATCTTTTAGAGAAGAAAACATCAAAGAGTTGTGTTAGTGTCACAAAACCCTTGTAAAATAAACATGAAGATTAAATGGTAGTTTTAGCTCAGAAGTTTGAAGGTCAACACTACGACAGGACAGATTATTGCTTTGGAACTCCGGCACAAGTGCTGGGTGATGTGGAGGGAAACCTGTACTGGATAAATGTGTTCATACCATCAGCCAGCAAATTGAGAAGGTCCTGGTATCCTAAAAGCCCTTAAGGGGATTATTCCTAATCATGTAAGATCCTCCCATTAAGCCTTATTTCTTAAAGGTTGTACCACTTGCCAATAGTGTTTTCCTGATGCCTAAGGCTTTACCACACAAACCTTTGGGGAACACGCATTTAGACTATACTGTAGTATACATACTACTGCAAAATGGTACTGATAGACACGATTTTCTAGGTTGTAAGGATTTTGTAGATTGTAGGTCTGGAATAATTTCACTCTCTAAGTGCACATTTTTAGTTGCTTGGTATTTTGCAATTAGGCAAAATTTGAAAGAAATACTTGAATATAACAATTTGACAAAAATGTTACCTTTTCCTGTAAAGAGAAGCTTTTTAAAAATGAGTGGTGGTAACTACACTTATCTGTGGGAATAAGGATAAGATTCAGAATGTACTTAGGAATTATACTTTTCTAGCAAAATGGTGGTAATCGAATCTCTTGTAAGATCCATGACCTCACGAGCTGTGGGAAGTTGGCAGGTGTCTAGCACCAGGCATGGTTTCCCTCTAATCGAGTGGGCCTTAAGTCCAATTAAACACCTGCTAGGTACTCCCAACATGTGACTACCATTTATTGGGCCTTTATGCATATTTTATCATTCTGGTCATTGTTGTGGTTCATAGGTCCCATGGCTGGTAGGACTATTAACTGCTTCTGTCCTTTGGCACCTTGCATAGTATTTTCTGGTACCATTGGAGCTAGACCACAGGAAGGGAGCTTTCATATTAAATACAGGTCAAATGACCTGAGTCCTGTTTCCTAAGTGTGTGGTATGTTGAGCAGTAGGGGCCCACCCTCAGTCTCTCAGAAAAAACGAAGGAAAGTTGACACAATCTATATTATTTTGGGGATTACTCGAATTTCCCTGTTGAACCATTTGAAGGATTTCTTATGCATGGTACTGGAGTTTTTGTTAGTCTATGGTTATTGTGGGAAGTTGTGTCAGCCCTTCAGAATAACTTACCTCAGTGTGTGTGTGTGTGTGTGTGTGTGTGTGTGTGTGTGTGTGTGTGTGTGTGTGTGTGCGTGTGCGTGTGTGTGCGCGT
The DNA here is from genome assembly GCF_021556685.1 of Rattus norvegicus. Classification (NCBI taxonomy): domain Eukaryota; kingdom Metazoa; phylum Chordata; class Mammalia; order Rodentia; family Muridae; genus Rattus; species Rattus norvegicus. Next base: position 107,720,606 of record NC_141554.1, on the reverse strand, counting down.
GCGCGTGCGGGCGCGCGCGCACGTGTACACATTTACAATTTTAGGTGAACATAAAACAATAAGTTTCCGTGAGTCTTTATCAGACCCCCTTGGTGTTATTTGTCCCTACTCCCTTCTTCTCCTGTACTGACCTCCCATTCCTTCCTCATCTGGAGCTCCCTCCATTTCTTGTTTCATATAACCTGTATCCTGATATTACCCTCTCATTTCCATGGTCCGTTTATCCTTTTTCATTTCTGTGGCTACTCCATGTTATATTCACATTCAATGATACAGAGCTGGAAATCATAGTTGAGAGTGGATATGAGACATTTGTCTTTCTGGGGCTCAGTTACATCACTCAGCATAATCTTCCCTAGGTCAATCCAGTTACCTGGAAATTTTTGTGATTTCATTTTCTTTGCAGATGAACCATATTTCTTGCATATATGTATCATATATTGTGGTGCTGTAAATAGGTTTGGCCCCCATAGATTTATGTGTCTCAGTGCTTGGCCACAGGGACTGGCACTATTAGGAGGTGTGGCCTATTGGAGGAGGCGTGGCCTTGTTGGAGGAAGTGTGCCACTGTGTAGGCAGGCTTTGAGCTCTCTCTCCTATGCTCAAGCTCTGTGTAGTGTGGCAGAACCTCCTCTGGCTGGCTGTGGAAGACAGTCCACTTCTGCTGCCTTCGGATCAATATTTAAAACTCTAGTCTTCTCCAGCACCATGTCTGCCTGCATGCTGCCAAGTTCCTACCATGATGATAATGGACTGAATCTCTGAAACTGTAAGCTAGCTTCAATTAAGTGTTTATTTTCTTTTATAAGAGTTGTCTGGGTCATATCGCTTCCTTACAGCCGTGAAACCCTAACTGAGGTGTGTGTGTGTGTGTGTGTGTGTGTGTGTGTCTGTGTGTCTGTGTGTCTGTGTGTCTGTGTGTCTGTGTGTGTCTGTGTGTGTGTTCTTTATTTAGCAAGTCTGAGTCCTTTATTTAAGCTAGTGACCAAGAGCAGGCTCTTGCTACAAAACAACTCTCTGCTCAAAGGTAGGGCAAGGCTTTTTAAATGTACTTGTACATTTTCACTGTCCACTCATCTGCTACAGTGCATTTAGGCTAATTGTGTCTCTTAGCTATTGTGAATAGGGCATCAATGAACATGGCTAAAAAATATCTATGGGGTGGGATGTTGAGTACTTTGCACATATACCAAGGACTTAGCTGGTTCATGTGGTAGAATTATTTTTAGTTTTTTGGGGGGGGTTCTTCATATTGATATGTAGAGTGGCTACACAAATTTACATTCCGATGAACAGTAAATGAAGGTTTCCCTTCCCCACAAACTCATTTGTTGTCATTTTTTTTGCTGCTCTTAACTATTCTTAGCTATTTCTGTTAAAATGAAATCTCAATTTTTTAAAAAAATTTTTTCTATTTCCCTTATTGCTAAGGATGATGAAGGCTTTTTGGCGTATTAACAAGCCGTTTTACTTCTTCTAGTGAACTCTTTGTTTATATCGCCCATCCGTTATTCAATTTTGTCATTTGTCTTCTAGACTCTTTGCTTTTTTGAGTTCTTTATATATTCTGAATATTAATACTCTGTCCAGTATATAGCCGGCAAGATTCTTTCCCATTCTCGGGGTTTCTTCTTCACATGACCAATTGTTGTTGTTGTTGTTTTTTTTTTTTTTTTTTTTTTTTTTTTTAGCCCTGCAGAAGCTTTTTGATTTTATAAGGTTCCGTTTATCAGTTGTTGGCCTTAATTCCATGGCTAATGGAGTCCTGTTTAGAAAGGCTGTTTCTACACATATATCTTGTATGGTACTGCCTATGTGTTCTTCTAGCAGTTTTAGTATTTCAGATTTCAAAATGAGGTATTTGATCCACTTCTATCTACTTCTCTGTAAAGGGTGACAGACATAGGTCTAATTTCATTTTTTTGCATGTAGAAATCCTGTTTTCCCTGCACCATTTGTTGATGATGTCTTTTCTCCAAGTATATATTTTATTGCCTCTGTTAAACATCAGACAGCTGTAGTTACAACTACTCATGTATGGGTCTTATAGTTTGTTCCATTGTTCTACTTGTCTTTTTTTGCACCAGTGCCATATTAATTTTTATCACTATAGCTATGTAATATCTCTTAAATTCTGGAATCGCATTTCTTCCCATAGTCTTTTTGTTCAGGATAGCTTTGGCTATTCAGTTTTCTTTTCTGGTTCCATATATATTTTAGGATGAGACAGTCATAGAACAACTGGATACAATGTAGAGACCATCAAATCATGGTGAGCCCAGCCCCAGTAGATGCATTTACATCACAGCTCCTGCACTTATGGCTCAGGGAACATCAGTAAAAAGGTGGATGTGAGTTTGTGTTACAGGCCATGAAGGAAAGCTACAGACTGCCATCAGTATAAGACCATGTTTGAGTCCTTTATTGAAGCCAGTGACCGAGAAGTCACAAAGAACTCTCTGCCCAAAGAAAGGCAGGGTAGGGTTTTTAAAACCTCAAACCACATTTATATCATACTAAAGGCAATCAAGGCATCAAAAGCCTCAAAGGTTCAACTAAGTTGGTTGAAAACAATTATTTTGATGTTGAAAAACAATGGAGTCCAGAAAGCTATATGTGTTCAGCAAGATGTGCTCAGCAGGGGCTTAGGAGCAGTTAGGTGAAGTTAGCTAAAACTAGAACAAAACAAAGTTATTTTGGGCAGTTCAGTTGTAAGAGTCAAAGTAGCTGGAAGTCTGTTATGAGCCTACATTTCCTAGAAATGGCTGTGTAAACAAGACCTGAAGAATGGAATTATCAATAAACATGCTAGGGAAATCTCATGGAATCACATACCTGGACAAGGATCTATAGGCAACTGATACCTTCTAAGAGAAGGAGTTAGCTTCTCTACAGTTGAGCCTACTAATTGCTTATCCAATATGAAGTGATCAGCCTTTATACCATATACACAATAAAAATGGCTTTTGCAGGCCATAGTTATATATTTGTAGACACATATATATGTCTGTGTGTGTACCAATAGTAATCAGTGATGAAAAAGTTAAAAGTTATTAATATGAGAGTATTATGAATGAGGAGGAGCATGGAAAGAGTTGTAGGGAGTAGACTTAGGGGTCAGAAGAAAGAAAGGGAAGGGGAAAGTGATGTAATTATATTTTAACTAGAGATGTATGAAATAAAGTGTAAAAAAGTTCACATATATTTACTATTCTAGTGTAATTGGGCTTCTATAATGGAATATCTTAAAAGCTGATAATTCATAAACACAAATACTGCTTATGGTTGTGGAGGACAGTGAGTTCAAACCTATGATAGCAGCATGATAATAGTATGTGGAAGTGGTCCTCTCTCTGCTTTAAAGAAAAACCTATCACATCATCATAAGACTGAAGTGGTGACAATATAGACATGCTCCTTAAAAGCTTTTCATGGAGGTGATAATCCAACCCCTAAGTCCAGAGGTTCTGTGGCTTAGTCACCTTTCGATGGCCTCACATCTTAATATTATTGCACATCTGAAGCCATAGAATTTTCCAGTTTATAAAAAGATTTACACGAAGCTTGCTGAGATAGCTAACTAGATTGAGCTGCCTGATGCCAAGACTGAAGACCAGAATTTGATCCCCTGAGCCAACACAGCAGAGGGAGAGAACGGCCTCCTTTAAGTTGTCCTATGACCTTCACATGCACATGTCCTTGCTCTCACTCCAACTCTCATTCTCTCCCACATACATATACACACAAATAGAAAACTGGCCATATACTGTTGTATAAAAAAATAAATTCTTGATTTGGCAATTTATTTTTGTAGCTATGTGTTTTTCCTATATTATATTGTCTTCACCTAGATGTGTACACACACACACACACACACACACACACACACACACACACACACAGAGAGAGAAACAGAGAAGAGAGACAGAGAAGAGAGACAGAGACAGAGAGAGTGAGACATAAACACAGAAAGAAACAGAGAGAGGTAGAGAGCATCTGTTCAGTTCATTCAGTGGCCAGACTTCATCTCACAGACCATGCAGACAAAAACTGAATTGCCAAAAAGTTTGAGAAGAATTTCGAGAAAGTCTGTGATTATACTAGAATCTAGATCCCTTTTCTTCCCCCCACCTTCTTGGAAAGAGGCCTGACAGGTTTGAAACTTCATTCCTGTCTATAATCGAGACATTTCTCCACAGTGACAACTTTCTCTCTAGTCTCACTAAAACATCAGAACGATTCAATAAACTTTGCCAGTTCCTTTATTTCCGGCTTTTCCTCTTTTCATCTCTCTCTCCTTTCCGGTCTCTGTCTCTGGAATAAACTGAATGTAAGTTCCAACCATATGACACTTTTCAGAACATTTGGGTACTTTGTTCTAACTTAAGAAAACAAAGGGTGTTACTTGACTCTACTCAAACCGGACATGAGGGGCTCACCCTTTGCCACGGTTCTGTTCTACTCTCTTTCCCAAGGTAACAGGTGAATATCTCCAGACATAACTTGTACCCCATTAAGCCTCCACAACTTCAATCAGCTGGTGATTCTAAGATCAGATAATTTCTTGAGGAGTTGGGGAGGGGAGAGTAAGTAGATCTGATGTAGAACAGAAGTACAGTGCCTGGTTCATAGTGGGCACTCAGAGCTCTCAAAGAATAAAGAACACAGTGTAATGTAGCCAAAACAGATCACGGAATGCAAAGTTCCGTGCATTTGTAGCAACAAGTACCAGAGTTTCAAGGCTTTAGACTCTAGTTGGCTTCTGGTATAGCAGTGGTTCATTGTGAAAGAGCTCCCTGGGTGCTTCGCTGGTAGAAACTTTAGGAGGCAGTAAAAACAGGAAGTTGGTCTACTCTGCCCACCTTCCGAGGTCCTCCTCCCTATGCTCAATGGGATGAAACTTCCGGAAAGGGTTTCCATCTTGTAACGGTTGTTTGAAGCCTGCTGTCTTCTTTCTCAGCAGCTCTCTTCAGTTTTTCAGCTCTAGACCACACAGAAGAACACAATAAGAACATTTGTGACAAGGTACTTCAGGACCTACCATGGGTGAGTTGCTGAGCATGATGTGTTTGCCCAGAAGTTGGGGCGGAAGTGATGCTGACCTTTCTCTTATATGTCACTTAGGTGACCTCTTTAGGCAGGAACAGTGTGGAGTCGGGGTGGCAGGACTCCCTAAGCTGTGTAATTTCCCCTCTCCAGAAGACAAAGATCAAATGAGTATTGAGGAGATTGTCGTGTTTCCCTCCTCCCCCATGGAAAGCCTCCGTTATTGTGGCTCTAACTGAAATGAGGTGCCACCCCCCCTCTTATCCCTCTCCCCCACCTCCAGTTGAAAAGAAAGATTTGATTAAGCTTTGGATCATTTCAGGCCTAGGATCTGAGAAATAGAAAATATGACCTAAAGTTTGGTTTGGTGGAAATTAATATTCTTTGGATTCATACTAGTATTAGAAGAGGGACAGGGAAGCAAACATTAACATTGAATCCAGTTGAATCATTCGGAACACTGCATTATCCTTATAGAAGTACTTGCTTTATGGCCTGTCATGTGAACTGTTCTGAAATGTTTTACTTGTGTGTAGGTTTTCACCTCAGTTAAGCCCATTTGTTATATATTTATGTACAAATATAAAATCATATTATATATATGCATATGTATGTAAATGACATCTCAGGATGTTCTTGAATTCCTGGACTAAAGTGATCCTTTTGCTTTACACGCCTCCCCCCCCCCCCAAGTATTTAGGACTACAGGCATGTGATACTGTGCCTGCTTTGTTTTTCATATTGTTTAAATATTCCTCCTGCAAATGAACTATTGTCTGATAGATTTATCTGTTATTTATTTGTCCACTTATTTTTTCCTCCAGTCAGTCTTCTTTCTTTATATTAAGACATGCATGCAAATACAGATTTGAAAACTCTCTTCTTGCTAATTGAAATTTTTATCACTGAAACATCCTTTCCTCTACTGTTTCATCCCTCTCCCCTTCTGCTCCTGTTTGAGACAGTGTTTCTTGTAGCCTCATCTGATCTTGAACTTGGGTAGGCAAGGATGACCTTGAACTTGTGACTTTCTGCCTTTACCTCCTGAATGCTGGAGTTACAAAAAAATACCATCACCCCTAGTCTGTGCAGTGCTGGCCATGGAACCTAGAGCCTTATGCATGTGAGGGAGAAAATACACTCCTAGCCCATAGAATTTCTTTCTTTAAAATGTGCTTTTTCTTTTTCCAGTACAAACCTGTAGTTGCATAGTACAAAAATGATATCTATTTTGTTATTTTATAAATATTTTCAATGCATATATATAATTATTGTTGAATATTACTACTTTATTGTGTAGCAGAGTGCTAGAAATGGAGAGATGGCTCAGTCACGAAAAACACTTGCAGAATAATATGGGAAATGGCGTTTCAGTCTTAACAGTCATGTAGCAAGAAAGGCTTCCTGCAGGCAATTGTAACTCTGACTCTGAGAGACCTGATGCTCCTTTCAGTCCTCTGTACATGCATGGAAATGCCTCCACACACATGTGTGCATAGACTCACATAGACAGACAGATATACACAAATTCATTATGTGTGCGTGTAAACACACAAATCTTAAGAAAATAATGTTAGAACTTATCCCTGCTATCTTAATGGATAGCCTATCTTATACACATAGATTATTCTTCATTCATCTCCCCCTCTCCAGCTTCCAATCTGTGGTCACCACATCATACTCTCTATTTCCATGAGTTCAATTTTTAAGTGTCCATATGTAATTGAGAATATTTTGCCTTTTTTAAAAAAGTATTTATAATTAAATTTATGTATTTAAAAGATCATTTGACAGAATCCTTCCTTTGCTCTCAGATGGAATCTCACTATGTAAGCCAGGCTGGCCTTGAACTTCCTCAGTAGCTAAAGCTGGGCTTGCATCCTCATTCTCCTGCCTCAGTCTCCCACATGGTGAATTTCAGAGATGTTCTACCATATGTAGCTGATGGAATTTTTTTTTATGTAATCAGACCTTTTCTGCCTTCAATTTTGAATCATTAGCCTACTTTTGATTAAATCATAGGTATAGTTTGGTCCAAATACATTATTTTTTTGCATGCCCTCAGACAATATATAAATATTACAACATTATCGTTATATTTACCCTCACCTGATTTGACATGGCATTTTCATTATATGTGAGATATGCTTACCACATCCCCTTTACTATTTTCCCATCTCTTTTTCTTGTCTTCATTATAATATAGATCCAAGATACACATATATGTCCCAGAAAAGTTATTGTATTATATAATAAGTACTTAGATTTGCCTACAAATTCATCAGTGCTATTGACTTTCCTTTACCGCACAGATGATAGTATGTAGAGCAGTTGACCTTGAACATGTGCCAACCTTTTTTCTGTCTTCTAGGGCCTGGTATTATGTGTGTGCTTTCAGACCCCAAAGGGATGTTTTATTTTAAATATTCATTCATTCACTGACTGTATGTATGTGGGTGCATGTTTGGAAGTCACAGGACAATTTAAGGAACACAGTTCCCTTCCCCCACAGTGTGGGTCTAGAGAATTGAACTCCAGCTGTCAGGATAGGTGGCAAGCCCTTTACTATCTCTGAGCTATCTCCCCAGCCTGTTTTCTGTTTTAGTTTAAAAATTTGAAGATTTATTTTATGTTCCAAGTGTTTTGCTTTCATGTATGATTGTGTGCCATGTGTGTGCTTGGTGGCTGAGGCAGTCAGGAGAAGACATTGGATCCTCTGAAACTGGAATTACAGATGGTGGCAAACCACCATGTGTGTGCTGGGAACCGAACTCCTGTTCAACACAATAGTAGCAAGTCCTCTAAAGTGCTGAGCCATCTCTCTCTCTCTCTTTTTTTTTTAATCAATGCACACTTCTCTTCTGTTAATAGTTTTATTTGAACTTGATGTTTTTTTTTTAATTTGCAAACTTCTCAACTAAGATCTGTTAAATATACTTAGCATATTTCCTTTAATTTTTTCTCTTCTCTTTTTCTAGTCTTCAGGATAATATATGAGCAAGATACAACCTGTATGTTTTTGTTCTGCTTCATGTTATCTCTTGTCTAGTTCTTCTTTCAGGCAGGGAGTTTGCCTTTGATCTTTGAACCATAAAAACAACTTCCAACATATTTTTTTTTTTTACTATTCTTCAAACAGAAGAGAGAGTGAAGATTGAGGAATGAAACATAATTTGTCTCAGATCACTCAGCGTGAGAAGGGCAAGATGGTTAGTAACATCACAGACCAATTATTCAACCCAAACTTTTACCACTGTGTTTTCTCCTTCGCTGTGAGTGTTCCCTCTCTCTCTCTCATCTTCCAAGGAGTGGAAGCACTGTGAAATATTTTGATGTTTTTTACACTGCTCACAGATTTTTTTGGGGGGTGGGTTATAACCTTCATTAGCCATTATATTTTTCTGCAATCATTTTTTTTAAATTGTTCCTTGATGTATTGATTTTAATTTAAGAGTCCAGGTCTGAAACTAACCCCTTCCGAAGAAGAATGAGATGCCGACGTATTTTCCGACGGAGATTTCTCAACTCGACTGAGTACATCAGTGACACGATGCGTACTTCATTTTATCACCAGCAAGATGAAGAGCTAGCAATGAGTAATGCTCCCATGTATACTCGAAGAAGATAGTAAGTGACCAGTCAGAATGGCTGAAATATACCAGTCAGTGAAATCCATAACACTGTGGTTAAATATGTTGTTTACATCTCCCAGTGGTTGAGCATCCTTTTGGTAACACTGGTACAAGTGGGGCAAATGGTTTATTGGAGGATCTCTAAGTGTATTTGGATTATTTTTCCCTTAATTTTTCACAGCACTCCATATGGCATTCTGTCCCATCATCAAAGAATCAATTTACATAAATGGGACCAAATGAATGTTAATATGGAGGAGGGCGCAAAACCTCCAGAGAGAAAAATGGAGAGAGACAAACAAGATGACACTTCAGAGAACTGGTTCAAGGTCACAGTAAGTGCCCCAGTAAAATGTATCTAATATTTAAAAGAAGGATCAAGAGGAGTTGTGTTTAACGTGTGTAGAGTCATTAGGTGCTCTTCTGGGTGCATAGGAGTTGACAAAGGAGCCTACATGCTACATCAAACAAGGGAGGAATCAGAAGGAATATAAAGAGATTAGGGTAACTATAGAGAGAAGGCAGGAGGTTGTGTATAAGCAAAGAAAGAAATAAATGCTAAGGAGATATAATAACTCTATATTAGAAGGCTGTTTTGCTAAAATTGTATGTATTGGGAGAAGCTGTTGTTACTGTGTCTTTGGGGTTCTTGTTAAAGAAAAAAGCTAGGTCTGCTGCAGGTAAGGTCTTTTATTATGGCCTTTTAAATGAAATTATGTTTATAATTTCAAAAATCAGGGAAATAATGCAAAGTAAATGAATTCATTCAGATTTTAAAAGAAAGTGGATTTAAATATCTGAATTATCAAAGGAAACCACCCAAATGAAAGGAAAGGCAATTTGGGAATCAAGAAGTAATGTAAAAGAAATAATGAAATTTGTCCAATCTTTAGATATTGCTTTAAAGCTTGAAAAAATATGCTTGGGTCTTCTTATTTTTATGTCTTTCTAAAAGGAAAATTTACAGATAGTAAACCACATGCATTTAAAGTATATAATTTGTGGGCTGGAGAGATGGCTCAGCGGTTAAGAGCACTGACTGCTCTTCCAGAGGTCCTGAGTTCAATCCCCAGCAGCCACATGGTGGCTCACAACCATCCTTAATGGAATCCGATGTCCTCTTCTGGTGTGCCTGAAGAGAGTGACAGTGCACTAATGTGCACAAAATAAAAGAAATACATTTAAAAAGAGAGTCCAAAAAAGTATATAACTTAATACTTGGCAGGCCGTCTATGAAACCATTATCCCAGTCAACATGCCTATCAAACACATCGAGCATTCATGTCTCCTTTTATAATTGTTCACTTTTTCCCGTTTTTTCTTTATTAACTTGAGTATTTTATTCTTTCCTCTCTGCCCCATGTCATTTAAGCAACTCCTTATAGTTTTCTACCACAATAGATTTGTTTACATTGTTTTTAGATTTCTTTGTAAACAGACTCATAGAGTATTTTGGGATGAGCACTATTGTTTGATTAAGTCAAATTTTCAATTGGAATTTGCTGATGTCTTCTTCCATTCTTTTTTCATGTTTGATCCTAGATTCCCTTTGGCATAAAATATGATAAGAAGTGGATGCTGAATTTGATTCAGAGCCAGTGCAGCATCCCTTTCACTCCAGTTCAGGTAAGAGAGGACCTAACAGAGGACAAGAGGAAACAGGACAGATGAGGGACTCTGTTAACCATAACAGTTGTCTGAACATTCTATTTATCTCACCCTTATCCTTGCAGTTTCACTATGAAAAAATGCAGGCCACTTTTTTTGTTGATGATCCCAACATTGCCTTTATGCTGAAGGCTATCAGTGACAAGATTCGAGATGAGACTGATAATAAGGTATGTGTTAAGGCTATCACTGAAAAGTTGTGAGCCAGGGGACAATACATTATATGATCCTGGGGCTTCTTGGTTCTCAGTGCTAACACGGACTCTCATGGGTTCACTGCAGATATCAATCTTCATCAGCCCCTGTGATGAACCCCACTTGGTGACAGAGCTGAAATCAGAAAAGATGGATCAAAAAAAGGTAATGTAAACTGAAGGCCACTTGTATACCCACAGCCAGGCCTATCTCTTTCTCCGTCTTTTTTATCACTTCAGCCTCAGAGTCACATAACTCCATCTGTAATTCTGCAGCTGACTATGAACCAACAGTGTGATACTTCTCAGCGCATTCTTAATAGGCACAGACTCTCCTTTGACCAAGGTATGAATGGTAGAAGTGAGTCTAGAGGAAATGAGAGAAGAAGAATCTCATTGAGATGGAAATGTAGGAATTGTAAATCCAGGAGGGGTTGGTGCTGGCACTGTCTCAGTCTTCTGATTACCTGTTCTTGCCTCCTGAAGATTTGACGACCTATCCTACTGACTTGGTACTGAGTCCTAGAAGGTATATGACTCCTTCCTTGAATATCTCTGAAGAGGACGTGACCCAGGTAATAGTTTATCCTTGTTGCTGTTTTTAAGAGTAAGACTGGAGGGATTAGCTAGTAGTTAGATTGGTCTCAGATATTCCCTGCAGTAGCTTTAACTTTATTTTCCCCGTCATAGCTTTTGCCCTTGAATCAGAGTTACAGCAAATCCTATCAGCTGTTTGGCTTGCTTGATACTATATGGCAATGGCCCCTACTATTGACAAACTGAATTTCTATCAAAAATGAGATAAGGCATAATACTGAGATCTTTCTTTTTTATTTTAAATTATTTTATTTGTATTCCAGTTGTTGCCTTCCACTCAGTCCCCCCTCCCACAGTTCCTCTGAGAGAGAACAGAAGTGATCACCAGAGTGTTGACAATAGGCAGGGAAGTGGATTTACTGGTGATGGAGCAAGGGAAAGAGCTGAGGGCTTAGACATCTTTTGCTTCACTTCTCTTAATCCATGCATTTGTTCTCATGATTACAGGCAAACTCTGAAGGAAAGATGGCCAAGGAACAAGCCTCAGACATAGAAGAGATATGTGCAGTCAAAAGCTCTCTGAGTACTACCATGCCGGATAAGTCCAGTAACATAAAGTCAGTTTATCTGCAAGAGGATTAGTTCTGATTCTCTTGGGGGATCAGATTCACTCTCCCCTCTCTCTATATCTTCAGCTGTCCCTACAGCCCTCCATTCCATCTGACCCTCCATCGTTTCATTTAATCAGGGGTGTGATTCCTACGTCTGAACACATAGGTGATTCCAGAAAGATGGCATTCCTCCTCTAGCCTAACTGGAGCTCCCCTTTTCTTACTCCTATGGAGTCCCTTTGTCTGTCCCAGGTTGTCCCAAAAGCTCTGTTATGCTAGATGAGGCCAGGAGTTCTGAATGATGCTAACATTACTTACTCAGGGCTACTGTTGGGGGCTCATTTCTCCTTGGAGGGAAACATGGGTTCTCTGAATCGGTGATCTAGAAGTGGGCCAATGGCAGGGAGCAGAGGGCTTCCTGGAGCAAGAGGCCTCCATTCTTCCTTTCTTTTTTATCTACCTACCTTGCTCACAATCCTACCAAATGTAAAAGAGGTTCTCTGCATAGCCTGAGAGAAGTGAATTGATTCCTTGGATTAAACTGAAACTCAGACATGCACAAATAGAAAGGGACCTCCAGGAGAGAACATAGTGACCATAAGAGACACCTGCATCTGGGGAATGTTTTTGTCTCTCAAACTCCTTCATTGTTTCTAGAGTAAGTCCAGCATACAATGGTACCCAATACTGTAAAGTCTTGCCTTTTCTCTTGCTTTGGGTCCCTGGAGCATCCTAGGGCAAATGAAGGAGCAGACTGCTGCAAAGGAGCCCTTTTAACTGCAGTCTATGTCTGAATGGGGAACTGCCTGTTGGTCATTTCCCAGAATCAGATGTTAGATTCAGATTTGCAGGAGTGGCCCCAAAGATGCACTACCTGATAGAAAGCTTATGCCTGAGCCTCATCATGTAGGTCATATCCCGCTGCTGGCACTGAGAAAGGTAGAGAGTACTGTCATCTCTCATTCTTGTTGTGTGGCTTCATTTTTGTCCTTCGCCTCCACTCTCTTGGGTTTTCCTGACATATCCGTCATCTACTTTCATTCCCTTTCCAGCACCATCTCCCTCACTTCAATTACTGAGTCCTGAGCCATGCTATATCCCTGCCTGGCCCAGATCTCTACAATGGTGGTCACCAAGGGGTCCTGGGCTCCCATCCCACATCTTGCTCACTGCAAATCTTCCTCTTGTGGGGACTCTAAGGAGGGGGCAAGAGTCCTTTGACTCCGGCTCCTCCAATGTGGCTTCTTGTGATGTGATCCTGGATAAAGGAACCAGAGCAGTTAGGAGCCACCCAACAACATAAGGAGAGGGGAGTGCAGAGGGAAAGACAAGCCTCTTTCTTGTAGGTCATTCCACAAAGAGGGGATTTTTACTTTCAATTATATTTGTATGATTTTCACAGTGTTCCTATATTTATGTCAATAGATGAGTGAACCAAACATGCCATCTAACTCCTATATTAATGGGATACTATGTAATGCTTGTATACACATATTACTGCATAATTCTTAATAAGGCTACTTTTTTTTGGTAGTTCAATTCTGGAATTGTTTCCCAAGTTACTAAGCCTGGTAAGTGTGTTCTTTGATTATTGATTTCTGTAACTGGGACTGACACTGTAGCCAATCTTTTACAGCTAATAGGTCTTGCTCAAGTTAATCTTTCTGAAGCTGTGCATTAAGCCTCAAAGAGATAGGGTGAGGAGATTCAGATTCATAGAGGAACTTGCCAAAGGCAAGCCATGCCAACTGCACTACTTCCAGTGACATTCCTTATTTTTCCCCACGTGGAGAGGTTTAATGAAAAAAGAAGAGGTGAGGAGAGGAAAGGCTGGCCATGAGCACTTGAAGGGAAGGGGGAGATGGGGAGAGAAGGCACAGGGACAGAGGGGAAGAGAGCAGAGAAGTGAAGAACAAAGAGAGGAGTAAGAGCTCCAATGATGTTCCTAAGGATCTTGTAAACCCGTCCCTTTCTTTCATCATCCAACATCACCTTCCAGCTGTTCATTGATTCTCTTGCCTCCCACAGGATGGACAGGAGTCATGTAAACCAGCTCTCTGTGGCCCTGAAGATCAAAAGACCATATCAACGTACAAGGTGAGGAGATAGGTTTAAATTTGTGTGTAAGAATGGGTGAACACCTACATCTCATTCACTTTTATTTCAGAGAAGTTTTTTTGAATCTGAGTCCATAAAGACACTGGTCCTACAGTTCCTGCAGCAGTAAGTACCTCTGGGACTCTGACAAAAGGGAACAATGGGGGTGGGGGAGGGGTGGGTATAAGATTATAGCTTCAGTTGATAAAACTATGAAATCTTATTCTGGACCCAAACCAATGAGATTATCCCACTCTGTCATTTTCCCAAAAGATATTACTTCATCTATGACAATGGAGATCGGGAGGGACTCCTCAATGCTTACCACGCTGATGCTTGCTTCTCATTGACCGTCCCTTTCAGTACCATGGACTTATCCGCGTGAGTCGCACTTTCAGCTCAAACTGTGACCCAAATCACAGCACTCTGTTCTCCAGCAGATACAGGAAATCCCTTGGAACCATCACACTGGACCACCACAACTGTTTCCTCCTTTTCTTCTAGGAGCAGCGTGTGTGAGTACGTCAAGTATAGCAGAAGTATGAAGGTTCTCAAGGATCCTTGTAAGTGTGTGGTGGGCAAGATTGGGCAGGATAAAGGGGGGATAGAAGGCACAATCACAGATGCTGGAGGTTAAGGTTCCTGTTTTTGCCCTCCCTATTCCGGCCACATTTTCTTGACTTCAATCTATCTGTCTGTTCCTGGACCCTTTAGTGTATGTCTCTAACTTGGGAATGCTGTATGTGCAAAGCATTGCAACTCCAAGGACACAAATCTTTCTGTTTCCTTCTTTACAGATATGCGGAAGCAGCTGCTAAAGCACAAGAAATGTGACATTATTCACTTCCTTCGTGCATTGCCCAAAACTCAACATGACTTGACCTCCTTCTCGGTGGACATATGTTTCCAAACAGTAAGCACCTACTGCTTCCATAGGGCACACCGCTTACTCAGAAAGCTGGCAGTGAGTTAGGCAGGACCCTGAGTCCCTCTGTGCTTCTTCCCTTTCAGGAAAAAACTCTCTGCTTCTCTGTTAGTGGGTTGTTCAAGGAAGGTGAGTGCTGGTAGAATCCCGTCTCCAGATCCCTAGTTGCTTCCTGACCTGGACTTGTATCTCTGAGAATTTCCCCAGCTCCTCTCACTGTGTGCCCTCCCTTCTGTTCTGCTGCCTGCAGACCATCCTGGTCTGACTGTGCCTGTCTGCTGCACAGCTCCTGGGTGAGGGAGAGCACATGGGTTGCAGGATTGGTTGGCTCTCATTCCAGATCCTCACTCTGTGACTTTGGGCCAGTTGCTTAGGCTCTGCATTTCCCCCTTTGCAAATGGTGCTATTTACTCCCCACCCCAGACAGATGTGAATCAGAGCCCAAGTGAACATTGGACGTTATTTTTCACAGGGTCCAGAATGTGGCAGGGGATCCATCGATATGAGTGGATGATGCCACTTGTTGCCCCCACCCCCATTTCCACCACAGACCCCTGACTCCAAGCCAATAGTTGAGTGGTCCTGGGCCCTTGCAGCATAGGGCCCTGAGTGAGGGATGTTTTGCCAGGGTGCAAAGCAGGTGTAACTATAATAAGGATGCTTTGTCTTTCCTTGTTCTCAAAGTGGAGGGCAGCTCTCAAGGGTGTTTTCATGCCTTCACTCGGATCTTCGTTGCTACCTGGGACAATTCAGAGTAAGTGCTGGTTGTGAATGGGCACTCTCACCCCAGCATGGGGCCATCAATATGAGAATGTGGTGGTGCAGTTCTTGGGGGTATTACTTATATTGTGGAAGGTCAACAGGTAGATTCAAGGAGTAAGGCCAATGTAGTGTTAACTTTGGGGTCAGACCAGCAGGCTCTTTCTTGCTATAGTACTCACTTTTTTTCTAATTTGTTTAAGTCACATTGCCCATTTATAGCTGTTTCCTAAAGATGTTGTTTATACTGTCCACTCTTTTTAGTTGATAAAAGGCAAGATGAGAACATAAAACCATTTTCACTTTCTCCTCTGCCCCACCTCTGGTTTTCTGAGACAGGGTTTCTCTGTGCAACCCTGGCTGTCCTGGAACTCCTATGTAAACCAGGCTGGCCTTGAACTCAGAGATCTGCCTGCCTTGACCTCCTGAATGCTGGGATTAAAGGTGTGGGCCACCACCACCAGGATAAACCATTCTTTAATTAAAGCTGAACCTGTCATTCTAGTAATATAGACAGTCTGCAACAGTGCACTTACTCTCTGGGGTTATTATAGATAACCAGGGATATTGGAAACATTGGTTGTTGAAGAATGACAGCATGACAGTTGTTGGGAAGAACAGTTTTGTCTGTTCTTCCATCAATCTCAGGGAATGTTTTTCCTCTAGCCTTTGTATCATCAATGACAAGCTGTCTGTGAGGAATGTCTATGGGTTTCCCAGTGCCTCCAACGCTGTGGACACATGCTCCTCCAGCCGTTTGCCTTCCCTCTCTCAAGATCAACAGCAGATGATGCCAACATTCTGTTCCCAGTCTGGCGTGAATGTTGAGAGGTCTCAAAAGTGAGTATTGTGTGTACATGGTAAAGTGATGTGAGGTTGAGGTAGGAGAGTGAGTTATGGGAACATACAGGCTTCACTTCTGTATTTTTTTTTTAAGATTTATTTATTTTATGTACAGCATTCTGCCTGCATATGTGACTGCAGGCCAGAAGAGGGCACCGGATCTCATTACAGATGGTTGTGAGCCACCATGTGGTTGCTGGGAATTGAACTCATGACCTCTGGAAGAGCAGTCAGTACACTTAATCACTGAGCCATCTCTCCAGCCCTTCACTTCTGTATTTTATTTCATTTACTTTCTTACTGAACAGTTACTTCTCAGTAGACAGTAAGCTAAGTAACCATTTAAAATAGTTATTTCATCATTCCCTAAAAATCTACAGACCCTGTTCATTTAATAGGTGACATTTGTATTTTCAGGAATTTGCTCATATTATAGCAGAAGGTTCATTTTTCGCAATTCCTTGGAATAGGTGTAGAGCTGTGTTTCTGTCACATAGATCAGGAAATGCCTTTGTGTTTGTTGTCAGTGTTATCTTTTCTTGTTGGATGATCCCTGTTCATCTTCTATCGCAGATGCCTTCATGATGACCAGTGGAATTACAACAAAGCCATACAAAGCTTTGCTTTGCTCAAGGTGACATTTGCAAATTCCAGTCAAGTGAGAAAAGGCCAGGTGGCCAGGAAATGGTGCTAGTGTTCTGATATCTGCTCATCTCACAATTGTTTTCTTTACCTTCTCCAGGTAAAGGACACGGTCCCAGAGGACAAGACCACCCATACAAGTCCAAGATCCTAAGAACAACACACCAAGAAGAAATTCCTGAGAGTCACCATCTTATTTCTATTTATTTATATCAAAAATCCCTGCTAGACTATGGAGGAGTAGTGTAAATTTCCATGTAAACAAACTGGGGTATCTAGTTTCACCCTAGAAGCCAAAGCCTATCTTTTAGAGCAAGCACTCATTGAGGATTCATGCTTCTTATATTTTCTTTTATTATAAGTTTTATTAATTTTGTTGAGCATTTAGTATTTGTATAATATAATCTGGTTCCTCTCACCCCTCACCCTGTCACATCTTCTTCCTACTTCTGCTCATGTTCCAACTTCCCTATAAGCCCTTGTCTCGTATTAATGTATTTTGATTTGTATTGGGACCACCCAGCAAAACAGGGCCGACTATGTAACTATGTGTTTGGAACTATCCATCGAGGTACCTGTGGGCACATAGTTAAAGACAGTGACTGTCTTTCCCCTAGAATTCTTCTGTAGCCAATAGTTTAGCAGACAGAGCTAGAACCCTCACTTTGTGGTTGACTAATGAGAGGCCTGGTCTTGTGCAGGCCCAGTGGAGGCAATCTCAGTTGCTGTAAGATTGCAATAATTGTAACATGCTACGAAGATACTATTGATGTTTCTGGTTATGTTAAATCCATTCAAAGTCCACTGGAGAAAGAGCATATTATGGGAATGAGGACCTCCAAGGTAGTACTGCTACACATACTGAAGTTCTAGACTCAACCAGAGGGTACAGTTCTGCTCCTGAAGCCTGTATAGTTTCATAGGTTGATCATCCTCTCTACACTTGTTCGAACTGAGTTCTGAGTGCCTAAAGTATTAATCGACTATTTCATATAGATAATATTCTTTTTTTAGCCATACACATTTATTCAAAATTAAAAACAGCATAATCGGTAGGAAATATCATTAAAGAGCACATAAAAGCCTATGAAGAAAAACCATCCCCTTATATGTGATTGTCTTACTATAACAATCTTTGGTATGAGAAAATGAGAGTAAGGAAACTGTTACTGACTTTGTACTTATATTGAATGCAATAATATGCAGGAAACGTAGGAAAATCTGTTCAACCACTAAAATAAACAAAAGTCATAAATATTGAGATAATTTAGAAAAGGAAAATAAAGGTTATTATTTTAAGGGAACACATGTGTTTCTATGTATGTACACATAACTGTATATATTTATTTGGATGCCTTTAGTTGTCTAAAACTTTTTTTCCCTCCATCTTTATTAACTTGGGTATTTCTTTTTTTTTCTTCTTTTTTATTAACTTGAGTATTTCTTATTTACATTTCGAATGTTATTCCCTTTCCCGGTTTCCGGGCCAACATCCCCCTAAGCCCTCCCCTACCCCTTCTTTATGGTGTTACCCTCCCCATCCTCCCCCCATTACCACCCTCCCCCCAATAATCTAGTTCACTGGGGGTTCAGTCTTAGCAGGACCCAGGGCTTCCCCTTCCACTGGTGCTCTTACTAGGATATTCATTGCTACCTATGAGGTCAGAGTCCAGGGTCAGTCCATGTATAGTCTTTAGGTAGTGGCTTAGTCCCTGGAAGCTCTGGTTGGTTGGCATTGTTGTTCATATGGGGTCTCAAGCCCCTTCAAGCTCTTCCAGTCCTTTCTCTGATTCCTTCAATGGGGGTCCTATTCTCAGTTCAGTGCTTTGCTGCTGGCATTCGCCTCTGTATTTGCTGTATTCTTGCTGTGTCTCTCAGGAGCGATCTACATCCGGCTCCTGTCGGCCTGTACTTCTTTGCTTCATCCATCTTGTCTAATTGGATGGCTGTATATGTATGGACCACATGTGGGGCAGGCTCTGAATGGGTGTTCCTTCTGTCTCTGTCTTAATCTTTGCCTCTCTATTCCCTGCCAAGGGTATTCTTGTTCCCCTTTTAAAGAAAAAGTGAAGCATTCGCATTTTGGTCATCCTTCTTGAGTTTCATGTGTTCTGTGCATTTAGAATAATTTGCATTTGGGCTAATAGCCACTTATCAGTGAGTGCATACCATGTGTGTTTTTCTGTGATTGGGTTACCTCACTCAGGATGATATTTTCCAGTTCCCTCCATTTGCCTATGAATTTCATAAAGTCATTGTTTTTGATAGCTGAGTAATATTCCATTGTGTAGATGTACCACATTTTCTGTATCCATTCCTCTGTTGAAGGGCATCTGGGTTCTTTCCAGCTTCTGGCTATTATAAATAAGGCTGCTATGAACATAGTGGAGCATGTGTCTTTTCTATATGTTGGGGCATCTTTTGGGTATATGCCCAAGAGAGGTATAGCTGGGTCCTCAGGTAGTTCAATGTCCAATTTTCTGAGGATCCTCCAGACTGATTTCCAGAATGATTGTACCAGTCTACAATCCCACCAACAATGGAGGAGTGTTCCTCTTTCTCCACATCCTCACCAGTATTTGCTGTCACCTGAGTTTTTGATCTTAGCCATTCTCACTGGTGTGAGGTGAAATCTCAGGGTTGTTTTGATTTGCATTTCCCTTATGACTACAGATGTTGAAAATTTCTTTAGGTGTTTTTCAGCCATTTGGCATTCCTCAGCTGTGAATTCTTTGTTTAGCTCTGAACCCCATTTTTAATAGGGTTATTTGTCTCCCTGTGGTCTAACTTCTTGAGTTCTTTGTATATTTTGGATATAAGGCCTCTATCTGTTGTAGGATTGGTAAAGATCTTTCCCCAATCTGTTAGTTGCCGTTTTGTTAACTTGGGTATTTCTTATGTACATTTCAATTGTTATCCCCTTTCCCGGTTTCCAGGCCAACATCCCCCTAACCCCCCCTCTCCCCTTCTATATGGGTGTTCCTCTCTCCATCCTCCCCCCATTACCGCCATCCCCCCAACAATAACATTCACTGGGGGTTCAGTCTTGGCAGGACCAAGGGCTTCCCCTTCCACTGGTGCTCTAACTAGGCTATTCATTGCTACCTACGCAGTTGGAGCCCAGGGTCAGTCCATGTACAGTCTTTGGGTAGTGGCTTAGTCCCTGGAAGCTCTGGTTGCTTGGCATTGTTGTTCATATGGGGTCTCAAGCCCCTTCAAGCTCTTTCAGTCCTTTCTAAGATTCCTTCAATGGGGGTCCCATTCTCAGTTCAGTGGTTTGCTGCTGGCATTCGCATATGTATTTGCTGTATTCTGGCTGTGTCTCTCAGGAGAGATCTACATCTGGTTCCTGTCGGCCTGCACTTCTTTGCTTCATCCATCTTGTCTAGTTTGGTGGCTGTATATGTATGGGCCACATGTGGGGCAGGCTCTGAATGGGTGTTCCTTCTGTCTCTGTCTAAATCTTTGCCTCTCTATTCCCTGCCAAGGGTCACATACTTCTCATTCTGGAGGCATCCACTGTAGTTGGTCGGCCTACCAGAAGCAACGCCCTTTAAAAAACTGATCCTCCCTCCCCAAGAAGCCAGCAACCGCCCATAGCCCTTACATCTGAATGCACCCAATCCTGTTGAATGAGAAACTTTGCTTGTATTTTCACCAGGGAGATTGGCTTCTAGCTTTCTTTTTCTGTTATATCTTTATCCAGATTAGTTGTCAGAATAATAATTGGCGTCATAGACATAGCTTCGTAGTAGTGCTTCTTCTGCTTTTATTCTGTGGAACAGTTTCAGAGGTGTTGCAATGTCTTCCTTTAATGCTCGATAGAATTCAAAAGTCAAGGCTTTGCCTTGTGGAGAGACTTTTAATGTGATGTCAATCACATTGCTATTTGTGTGTCTTTTTAGTTTGTTAGTATCATCTTCTGGATTTAATTTCAGTAGAACATAGGTGTTGAGAATTTATTTACTGTTTTAGGGCTTTCCATATTTTTAGGATAAAACTTTTCAATGTGTCCCCTAATTGAATTCTGTTTAACAACTCTACTCTCATCTTTGATTTTATTGACTTGAGTTTTCTCTCTTTTGTTATTTTGGCTAAGATGTTGTAAATATCATTAATCTTCTTGAGGAACCAAATCTTTGATTGTTCTTTTAATTTCTATTTCATAGTTTCTCCCTTAATCTTGATTATTTCTTGCCATGTGTTAAGTTTGGCCTTGTTTTTTGTTTTTTTGTTTTTATTTTTTCTAGAGCTCCATCATTACGTCATTCTCTTGAGATCTCCCTGTGTTTGTTTGTTGTTTTTTGATTTTGTATTTATGACAGGATCTCACTGTGTAGACCCAGCTGGCCTGGCGCTTGCCATGTTTACCAGTCTGGCCTCAAATTCACAGAGATCTTTCTGTCTCAGTGGTTTGGAGGCGAAGCAGTTATGATAAGGAGCCCAGCAGTCCATACCTCAAATACTACAAAGAGTTAGCAACCAGAACACAGACAGGGTTCTACTGGAGCTGGAGGGAAGAAAAGCATGCCATCTTGAGAGCCCCTTTTCCCTCACCCAAGAGACATTTGTATAATTTACATGGAATCTACAAATGTTTAGGATACTTTCCTGGTTTCCAATATGGGAGCAGATCTCTAATCAATGCTAGAAGGACTAGGGGAGGGCTTCTGGAAGAATTGGAGAAAAGAAACCAAAGTTGATTTTTCTGTGTGGTTTTTGAAATATACAACAGGAACCTGTATGCAGGAAATAAGGGTCTCTGGAATTTGGTTGTAGGGAAACTAACGCCTTCCTAGTCTCTTTTCAGAGCAGTGATGATGTATCTTTGGTCCCTCAACCTTAACAGCTTTTATCCTTTGCTTAGGTCCTTAAAACCATCCATAGTAATAGCCAGTCATTTACAGTTGCTAGCAAAAGTCTATAGTTAAAGAATGATGGTAATTATAGGATAAAACAACAGAATTATTTATTAATACTTGGTATTGGTTCCAGAAGGGAAAAAGATTGCTTACAACAAATTACTGTGCTCTAAAAACTGGACTTGTTTCTTAAGATACATTTAACTGAGTTTAAGTACACAAATTGTTCAAGGAGATTCCCTGTTTGTAATTTTTCTCAGGAGAAAAAATTTAAACAAACTATAATGTTCTAAAACTAGTTTGTGACTATCAGAGTAATGTATTGAGCGGAGCACAGGAGAACATTTGATTTTCATGTTTGATTGTTTTTTACTTTGCCAGTTTCAAACATTTTGTTCAAATATAAAATCTCCTTTTCAAATTTTGAGGCAAGAAAAATTGTTTTGAAAGAGGTTCTCATTCTGTGTCCAAAACTGACTTGAAATTCACTCTGTAATGTACACTGGTCCGGTCCCAATCTCTGGTGAATTTCCTACTTCAGCCTCTACAGTGCCAGGATTTCAAAAGTGAGCCACTAGTTGTGGATGAGATTCATTAAAATTTAAAAAGAAAAATTAATAGAAAGGATTTATACAGATGGAAAGAAGAGAAAACAGACCGCCAGGGTGTGGTGGTGTTGAACCAAGGAGGATGGTGCAGACTCTCCCTGGTAACAGGGAAGGGAGATGTCCAGCCTCCTGACGGTGATGCCACTTGTGGTTCCTCAGATTGGTGCGGATCCGGATGAGTGACGGGTGGAGCCCGAGGTGAGCGCTGGCGGCGGGCGGCGGGCGGCGGGGGCGGGGCCTCCTGTCGCACTGGCCTCCTGAGCTGGGGGAGCGAGCTTGGCAGTGACGCGAGGCCCTCACGTGACCCGGGGCTGCAGAGCGACGCAGCCTTGGGTGCAGTCGTCACTCGGGTCTGGCCACCAGCTCAGAGCTTGTCTGCGCGCGGCGGGCTGGCATCGGGCCCAAGGCGAGCGGGGCAGGTAAGGGGCCTGCACGCAGCGGCCCTGAAGGCGACAGCCAGGCGTCGGGCGGGCGCGCACCCCGGGACGGTGCAGCGGCTCGGCGGCTTTGTGCATCGCGGAGGGAACCCCGGCTGCGTCCGGGAAGGGGCGCCCCGGCTCAGGGGCGGGGACGGCGCGGGGGTCCCGGGAAAGGGGCGGCTGGGCCGGCCAGCCTGCCGGCAGCGGAGAGCGCTAGCCAGGGAGAGCCGGGATGGGGCAGGGCTGCTGGAGATCGTGGGCGACCGCTGCGGGTAGGGAGATGGGCGGCGGGTCTGGGGAAGGGGGTGCGGTGCGGAGCCCGCGCCGAGCTCTTTCCATCCCACCCCGTCTGCAGGTCTGCTAGCCGGGAGTCGCGGCGGCGCGTCTCGCAGAGAGGATTGAGAGGACTACGCGGCAAGGGATAGGCCCAGGTCGGTTCAGAAGCAGTGGGGGAGGGGGGCTGGAGGAGCATGGGAGTAAACCCCATCTAGGCCGTCAGTCTTCTCGCATCCCCCCCATACATCCCTTCCCACCTACCATCCCATGCCCCTCATTCTACCTCCCCGTTCCCCTTCCAACACCCACCATCCCCACAGTTCCATCCTCCATTTTGATGCGTGCAAAAACCTTGGAGATAGATCTGCAGGGAAAATGGTGGGTTGTGGGGAGGGAGGGTCTGGGACTGGGGGCCCCCTAGAGGGCGTGTTGAGTCTTTCAGGTAGAAAAAATAAAAATTGAAAGACAAGCATATGGACAGCCAAGATAGTGAATGGTGGAAAATGGGTCTCTGTCCTCGGTGCTGAACTTTTGAACATTTCTCTTGTCTCCAGGAGAAATGGAGTCCAAAGTGGAACAAGGAGTGAAAAATCTCAACATGGAAAATGACCATCAGGAAAAGGAGGAAAAGGAAGAAAAGCCGCAGGATGCTAACAAAAGGGAGCCGGTTGTAGCCCTGCCTTTTGAAGCTGGAGAATACTACGTGCCTAGAGGAAGTCGCAGGCGGTTCCGCGTTAGGCAGCCCATTGCCCACTATAGATGGGACCTGATGCACAGGGTTGGAGAGCCCCAGGGCAGGATGAGAGAGGAGAATGTGCAAAGGTTTGGGGAGGATATGAGACAGCTCATGGAGAAGTTGAGGGAGAGGCAGCTGAGCCATAGTCTGCGGGCGGTGAGCACTGACCCCCCTCACCATGACCACCATGATGAGTTTTGCCTTATGCCCTGAGTCCTGAGGTTATCTCTGAAGATGCTATGGGGACCCGTGCTTTCAAAACTTACATGTTTGTGATGTACTGTTGTAATATTTTTGGTGTTACTCGTTCCCCATGGGTCTCCAGTTCTGCCAGCTTCTAATTGAAAGTTGTGTCTTTGACTCAGTCTTATTTTTTTTGTTAGCAGAATTTATCTATTGCATGGGAAGATGCTCATTATATATTGTGAATCTAATAAAGCAAATTTAAAAGGCTATCTTAGTGGTTCTTTAGGCTACTTATATACATGCATATACTTATATATGTCCTGCACAAAGGGAAAAGTGGTGGAATTAAATGGCAAAGTGGATTAATGCTGGGCCTCATTTTGTGGAAGTAAGGCAGATAAACATAGGGAACATTTTAGTAGCCTGGGGCACCTGTTTGGTTTTGGTTAAGCTCACTTCCCCGTTGTATAATAATACACTTTCCCACCTATTCATTTCACTTGTGTGTAGGATACACACACCACTCTGGACAATGTAGCTAGTGATCACAGAACCCACTCAGTCCCTCATCTGAGGGTTTGCTAATGCGTCATGGTACACATCCTCATCTCTGAACAAAAAACAATGTGTTTTCCCATCCTCACCCTGGTAACACTCATATTTAGATTGTTTCTATTCAATGAATTCCCAAGTTATCTGAGTGTGGAGAATATAAAGGCTGATCCATCTGACTTTATTCGTCTAGGGTACATGCACAGTAAGGCAAGCATTTATCCTGTAGTAAAGTTGTAATGATAACCCCTTATTTACCATTGTACATCTTTCATAAGTGGGCATATGTATTATTAAAATTGGATGCATTATGGGAAAGGACATGTGCACTAGGGAAAAAGAATAAACAACCTGATCTGTCAAAGAAAGAATCACCCAAACTATGTCCCATAGTAACCTTTTAAGTCCTATAAAAGTAAGCCCAGCACTATAATGGGGCCCTTGAGTATTCTAACTCGCGTGGTTTGCTGTTGTTCTTGATACTGCATCCCTCTGTAACCTACACAATTGCTTTGCTTTGAACACAATTCATCTTGTTTCTTTAGCAAATCTGTGGGCCCTTCTTTTCAATTCTATGGTTAGGATACCTGGGGCCTGGAAACACCAGAAACCCAATCACCAGTAACAAAAGGTATGATTTTCTACTGCCTGTGCATGTTATAAAACACCTGCCACGAACAACTCTAAGGGAGAAAGAATTTATTTTGGTTCCTAGTTGTAAACATTTCAGTGTATCATTATAGGGAGGGTTTTGTGCATCAGAGGAGCTCACACCGTGGTGGTGAGGGGTGGGTAAAAAGAGAGAGAAAAGGAACACTGCTTATTTTGCCTTCATTCCATCCCTGACCCCAGCCAATGGGAATCATGCTGGTCATGCTGGTCTCTTAAGGGTGAGTTTTTCTCACCTTCACAGTAATCCTCTAGGCCTCTCAATCCAATTTGTTGTGAAAAATATAAACTGACAGATTTGTGTTTTTGTACATTATGGAAAGAAATACGTTTAATTGCTTTTATAAAGAAGCAAGGCCACATAAGATGTCATTAACTGAAATGGAATCTTGGAGCCACACAGATGAGCCACACAGAATTTTTAAAATTGAGAATGACATTGTTTTCACACAAGTGAAGCAAGGTTTCTCTGGTTTCACTCATCCTCACCCACAAGGCAAGAGCCCTATCTGCATCTTTTTTCTCTTTAGGTACTGTGCAGTGTCCAAGACCAGTGTGCAGTAATCCAGCACACTTCCTGTGTCCTGATAAAAATGCTACATCTGCTCACCATGTAATGATTTCTGCCTGACTCCAGGCATACATGTTCAAAAGGAGTAAAATAATGATTGAATCTGGAGTTCTTATTTCTTTTTTTTTAAATCTGAGTACAATTCCTACCCAGACTAATAACTTTGAATGTATAACTTCCTCCTCTAAAATGTGTAGCTTGCATTTTTAAAAAGAATATTGGACTTCTTTAGACATGCCCCAATGTTCTGGACAGTATGCTAACCTGTTACGAGTGCAGGAATCACGTGGAATCTATTAAATTATGGGTTTACACATGGATGTAAGGTTCCACCCTAGTTCACTAAATAGAAACCTAGAACTTTCATTGTTAATAAGCATCTTTGATGGTTCTACTGCATATCTAAAAGATTACTGATATGTATATACTTATTATCTCGATTTTTAAAGAAATATAATTAATGTCTAGTGCTTTCTCAGTGGATCATTCAGCGATTAGAAATGATATGCTTATTGCAATCACCGGTATTTTTTCCTACAAGCCCATATTTCCTGCCCAGCTTGGCAAAAGATTTTGAGGCAGAGGACTCAGATAAATCATGCTAGACTTCAGACTCAGAATTGCTAGAATCATAAAGTCATAATGGTTTATATATTATACTCGGAATTAATGATACATAGTAGTAAATAAAGCATGTATTTCTTTTTAATGTATTGCAGATGTGGGTGTTTTACATGTCTGTGTGTGAGCAGGTATGTGCTCATGCATGCTTGTGGAGATCAGCGGACAATCTTATATGTTGTCGTTCTTCAGGTACAGTCCACTTGTTTTTTAATGATTTACCTTTATCTTGCGATTTTGTCTATGTGTATTTGGGGGTATCAAACCCCTCAGAGCTAAATTATAGAGTTATGAGCTACCATGTGGGTACTGGAAAATGAACCCAGGTCTTTTGGAAGAGCAGCCAGTGTTCTTAACCCCTGAGCCATCTCTTCTGCCCCTCCACCATCATTTTCTTTTAAATTAATTAATTTTTGTGTATGGGTTTTTTGCTTTCATGTATGTCTGTTCACCAGGCCTATGAGTGGTGCCTCAGGACGCGGGAAGAGGACATTGAATCCCCTAGAACTGGAATCATAGACAACTGTGAATTGATAGTAAGTACTAGGAATTGAACTCAGGTTCTCCAGAAGAGCAGCCAGTATTCTCAACTGCTGAGCTCTCTCTCCTGTTCCCATCATTTTAGTACTTAGGATGGGGTCTTTGACTTAACCTCCTCAAATAATATAGACTGGCTATCCTATTTAATCCCACTAAGCCCCAGAGATTGACCTATCCCTACTGTCCCAGTATTGTGTTTACAAGCAGTTGACATCAAGTCAAACTTCCATATTTTGTAAAACATTGGTTCTGAGGATAAGATTCAGGCCTCAGCTATTGTAAGGCAATATCTTCATCCAAAACAGAATGTTGGTTATTTTTTTTAAAAAATCTAGAAAAAAACCTTGCACATTAAAATGAACAATGTCTAGTCAGTATTAAAATTCTTAATAGCCTCATAAGTTTTAACCTCAAACCACAAATAAATTATGTGTCTAAGGAATACTTTTTGCCTTATTGGTTGTAAAATATCAGGAGCAACCCATGTAAATATTTCTACTAATTCATAACTTGTTCTACAAAATAACATGTGTTTGAAAAAAACTGTCTGGATTTAATAATAGCCTGGAGCTACAGATGCTGAAAGTCTAGCAAATGCTAGAAGTAGAGCCAATCTGTTATATGCAATAAAAAGCAAGGATAATCTGAGAGTCAGCAAGGGGTTTCACATGAATAACAGAATAAAAAAATTTCTTCGATAATATGATATCTGCATTTTGTAGATGTTTGGAAAAGTAATAATATTAAACCTGCTTTTTCAAATAACTTATTTATCCCTAGAACAAGAAAAGAATTGCTAGACGACACAGAAGACTGGAAAAACTTAGAAACATGCAGACATCTACCATGAGATTACCAGTCACACTGTGGTAAACATCAATAGTGAAACGTTATACTTTGGTACTCTTTATAGAAAATGTTAGAGGAAGACCATAGGATGAAAAAAGGAGAACTGGTGGTGAGAACTGGTGTTGGAGGTTCTTTAACCATTTGATTTGATAAGAGTATTTATGATGCAGCTTAGCAAAGAGACATTTGAGTTTTTCTCAAGAAGCTCAAATTTTGGATATTAATATGAATAGGTGGAGGCTCTAATCTGTGGGTCCAGGGGAAACCTCTATTCTTACAAGTGAGAATACCCTCTGAGGATTATAAATTGGTAAATCTGACAATGTGCATGATTTTCCATTTCTGTGAATAAAAAAGTTGTCAGTGAAATATCTGTTAGCATAATACTGAAACATTTGGGGACGTTAAATATTTAGTCCATATAATCGATTGCCATGTAGGCATTGTTATAGAATTGTTTTAGAGAAAAAAATTGATGATGATGGTTATAATATAGCCGGACCATGTAGATATATTTAATGTCTCGAGGTTAAAACAGGTAGAAGCTGAATGGCAAATTTTAGATAGTAGTGAAGGAAATTGTAAAACTAATGTCTGGGGTTGGGGATTTAGCTCAGTGGTAGAGCGCAAGGCCCTGGGTTCAGTCCCCAGCTCAAAAAAAAAAAAGATTCGTAAAACTAATGTCTGAATGTAGTGTAAGAGATAGCAGATGGAAGAAAAGATGCTAACACAGATCAGGAAAAACAAAACAAAAGGAACCAAACAGATAAAAATAATGGACCATAATATCCAGCTGGTCTGGGAAAGAAGAGGTATTAGAAGCAAGAATTAATGAGTGAATATTCATGGTACTAAAGCACATATTTAACTAGAAATAAAAAATTTCAGACAGTAGGAAATGTATAGTAAGATATTCCAATAGAACTAGAAAATAAAACTGACTTGAGTATCAGAAGAATAAAATGTACCACACACTTAGAAGTGTATTCAAATAAAATCCATGTAAACATTTTGGATACAAAATACAATATAATATTTAAACCTCCATAAAAACAAGTAGAAAGAAAAAAATAAAGGTATGGTTTTAATATGTTACCAACATATTAAAAGTTTTCATCACATCAACAATATCAAACAATAAAAACACATGTTTTTTTATATGACTGCCACTTTCAGTCAGCAAAAAACAGGGAGTGTAGAAGCAGCAATTAAAGATAAGAGCATAGTGTTAGCCTACGTCCACTGTGTAAATACTGTCACAGCTGACTTTATACTAGCAATATTTCATTTAATGTGAAATTGAGAAAAAATATATCCAAGAATCTATCAGGAGTGCACTATCAGCTTAACAGACTCCCTCATAAAAGTGATGGAGACAGGCACAGTACCATGTAAGGAAAATGAAAGACAAAGCTGAGAAGATGAAGCACCCTTTGTGAAGATCTCGGATAGGGGTAAGCTCAGAGGAAACGTGATCAAAGCAGACAGGCAGACAGCAGATGTTTGCTGTAATCTTGTGAGAATTGACTACACTGACAAAGTGGAGGAGGCAGGAAGAGATTGTGCAGACACAGCAATCATTTGAGGGACTGTTTGAACAAGCATAGACTTTGGAGTGAGGAGGCTAACCGTAGTTCAAATATTGACACCTCTACTTAAAAGTCCAATGACTTGGAACAAAGTTGCACGACATTCCCACTTAGCTGCATTTCTCTTACCTGCTAAACATCAAAATGTTCATTGAGATGCATGTCATATACACTGTCACTGTTTTCAGACATACCAGAAGAAGGTATCAGATTTCATTTCAGATGGCTGTGAGCCCCCATGTGGTTGCTATGAATTAAACTCAGAACGTCTGGGAGAGCAGTCAGTGATCTTATACTACCGAGCCATCTCCCCAGCCCCAAATGTCAGCTCTTAGTATTATAAAACATGCAAAACGAAAGAAAAAATATTTCATTCACTAAAACAAGTACCCTAATATTTAAAATTTAAGAGAATTTGCAGGATTTAAAAAGTATTTATTGATCCCAGGTGCAATAATCTGTCTTAGAGTAGTGTACAATATTTGAATCCTTAATGAACTTAGGAAATTTGAGATTTTAGGTGTCGTTCATATCAACTATAATTCCAATGTAAAGTAGTAGTGATCAAATGATTGAGATTCAGACTGATTAGGGATTCAAGATATTTTTCCCAAATCTACAGTGACCATAAACTGCATGTGGCTATTTAGAATTCAAAGCATGTATAATGTAAGTGGAGATGTGCTAAAAATATAAAATGCATACAAAATTTCAAAGTCATTAGGTTCTTGTTGATGACTTCATTATTTATTAAATATCATGCCATTTTTGAATGTTCTGTTAAAATATAATTTTTCTTTACTTTTCTCTCATACAAGATGACAAACACAGGCTCCCCTCCCTCCCATTCTCCCAGTTCCTCCCCTTTCCCCCATATCCACTGCTCCTGTTCCCTTCAGAAAAGCACAGGCCTCCCAGGAATACAAACTGAACACAGCAATAACAAGTTAGAATGATACAAGCCCTAATATCAAGTTTGGACAAGGCAATGCAGTAGGAGAGAAAAGCCAGGTGAAAGAGTCAGAGACAGCCCTACTTCCAGTGTTAGGAGTTTCCCCAAATCCCAAGCTAAACAAACACAGTGTGTGTGCAGAAAGCCTAGTACAGACCCATGCAGGCTCTGTGCTTGCTACTTCAGTCTCTATGAGCCCCTGTGGGTCCAGATCAATTGATTCTGTATGTTTTCTTGTGGTATCCTTTACCTCTCTGGCTCCTATAACCCCACCCCCCCAAGATTCTCTAAGCTCTGCTTAAGTTTGGCTGTGGGTATCTGCATCTGTTTCCATCTGTTACTGGAGGAAGACTCTCTGGTGACAATTGGGCATGCCAACTAGTGAGGTCATTATGCAGGTCTTATTTAGGTGAACATATTGTTCAAATCTCAACATTGATAGCTTTTCTCCTTTGGCAGATTGCATAGTCCATTTAGATACTATGAGAGCTAGTTTTCAGGGAGGATGTTTACAAGTCATTCCTAGTTAGATTCCTTCAAATTCCTGAAGTATGTGGTGTCTTCAGCAATAGGGTCTTAAGTCCAAGTTCCAGTAACTAACAAACACCAATGGAAATAACCTATACTGTTATGGGAGTCTCTTGCAAGTCCTAGCCAGAAACTAAAGAGGAGGTTTTCCATGCTTGGCACTGTTTTCCTGTTGTTGTTTGTTTGTCTGTTTTATTAGATAATCTATGACTCTAAAAAACCATTTTAAAGTAAATTTAAATCAAATGTAGGGAGTGAAAGATTTCTTCTATAATATAAACTTTAAACCTTTGAAGAAAGAGACTGAAGAAGACACAAGATCTCCCATGTTCAGTCAGGGTTGGTAGAAATAATATTGTGAAAATGACCATCCTACCAACCAAAAACAATGTACAGATCTTATACAGTCCTAACAAAATCGCCAATACAGAAGGAGAAAAGAAATCCTAAAATTCACTTGGAACCACAGAAGACCCCTGATACCCAAAGGAAGCCCGAACAATGCTGGAAGGAGTAGCATACCAGATTTCAAACTATATTACAAAGCCATAGTCATAAAACAGCACAGCACTGACAAATAGAATAGAAGAAAAGTCCCAATCATGAATGTGCATAACTACAGTTATCTGATATTTGATAACAATGTTAGAAATGAATGCTATACAAAGAAAGCATCTGCCACACACTGTGCTAGGGAAATTGGATGTCCACATAGAAGACTTAAATTAGATTAATATCTACCACCTTGCACAAAAACTAACTCCAAATGTACCAAAGTCCTAAATGTGAAAACTGAATTTCAGAAGCTGCTAGAAGAGAGCACAGGTAGAAACCTACAAGACACATTATGTCGAGGAATGGACTTTCTGAATAAAACTGCATTCTCTCAGAATTAAGACCAACAACTGACAAATAGGACGTTAAAAATCTCTAAAATGGCACAGCAGTAAACAATAAAGAGAGAGAAGAGAAATCCCATACAGTCGGAGAGAACCTTCTCTAGCTGTACATCTGACAGAGGATTAATATCTAAGATAAAAAAGAACTCATAACCCAGAGTCAGAAATCCAAGCATATGGGCCCTTCATAGGAACAGAAAGTTTTTACATACAAAGAAAGAAAGACAATGAAAATGTAGAGACTAGACTTGGGGGTCTTTCTGTGCTTTCCAGAATCTTGTACAGCTAATCCTGACTTGTCTTTTTACCCCCAAAATATCATCTTCAGTAGCGACTGAATATGCCACTGTCAAAATACAGTACATGCATTTATTTCAAATAATCTCATTTACTCTTAACTGTTTATGCAAATTGTATAAGGTTCTTTATGCTCAAGCTTGAAAAATGATTTCCCAGTAGACGAGAGGCCCCACCCCATCTGCCAATTGTGCTTATTTACATAAGAAGATCATACAAAAGCCCCCCCTCCCCCAGTCCTAGCACTGCATCCATGAGCTGAGGGGATGGCTTGTGCAGGTACAAAGACCTCAAGGACTGTGACCTGCAACTGGAGACTGCTAAGCCCTGACATCTGGTGTCAAGGTGATCTGCAGGGTTTTGCCTTGGTTTACTGAGGGGAGCTGGGTTGCAGCTGCTCCCTTGTTCTGACATGCAATGCAAAAGGGACATCATATACGTGCAGCGTTTATTTGGAGTTTTTCCTTTGGCTTTTCCCCCTCTCTTTCAGTTATGAAACTTGTATGCATGGATTTCACATCTCCATAGCTAGACCCGCCATGGGCGTTATGACCCTGTCTCCTAAAGGGTCAGTTTTGTTATGCAACACGAAGAATGCTGTCTCAGCCTTGTTTTTCTAGAGTTGTGCTTTTCAGTCATTTCTTCAAGGAAAAATAAATTATTTAGTTGGAGCAAGAACGAGAGAGAGAGAGAGAGAGAGAGAGAGAGAGAGAGAGAGAGAGAGAGAGAGGAATTATCTTTAAAAGTTTTCAACATCCTTAGCAATTTAGGAAATGCATATTTAAACTACTTTGAAATTTCATCTTATCCCAGTCATAATGGCTAACATCAAGGAAATAGACGGGAATAAATGCTAGCCAAGATATAAGAAAAGGGAAACCTCATTCACTTGTAGTCAAAGTGTAAACTGGTGCATTATTAAGGAAATTCATATGGAGAATTCTCCGAAGGCTAAAAGTAGATCTGTCAGCTGGCTCCGCTACGTTATTTCTTGGCAGATGCCCAAAGGACTCTATCCTACTCCACAGAAACGTGCTCAGCCTCGTTTACCGCTGCTCTATGCACGATATCTAGGAAATAGAGACAATAGGAATGTCCTTCAACAGATAAACAGATAACGAAAATGTGATACAGGTGAAAAGTAAAATTTCTTTAAACAAACAGCCTTATTTCATAAACATTGGCTTATACTACATATACTATTTGTGTACTTCTTTTTCACCCAATAATTCAAGATTTTTTTTTACAATATCCTTAAAATTTTGTGTGCTGCAATTCTTTACCAGGGTCTATGTAGGTGATTTAGCCCCAGGTCCCACATTCAGTGCCCTGGCATAGTTTGGCCACTGCTGCCTTCACCATCCCTAACTTCTAGGCTTCTGCCTGGACCTTCCCTCTCTGTCACCAACCTATGTGCTCCTACCACATCACATCAAACCTTTCCACTCAGCCAGATCCTGCACAAACTTTGGCAGGGTGTAACCAGGTGAATCTATCTGATTCTGCCCTCCATATACCTTCCCCAATCCCAGAACTACCCCTCCAGATTTAAACCAGGACGAACATCCTGCATGCCAGATCAGCCTCCTATGTCCACCTGACTTCATTCCAACTAGGTTATATCCACCTTGCAGGCTTAACCCAGGGCAAACATCATGTACTTTGTCCCAACCTGCTCTGTCAACGTAGACAGGGAACTAACAAAAGAACTTCACATGCCCCAACTGCATAGAAAAATACAGTGGGAAAGATCAAGGCAGTATTTCCCTTCCCTAAACCATCAGTCATATGGAAATGTTTACCAAGGAGAATTTCCTAGATAAAGTCCAAGATACAGAATTTAAAAGGACAATCATAAACTTCATAAAAGAATTCAAAGACTCTAAAGAAGATATAACGACTAAATGAAAGAAAGGAGAAAGGGCTTAAGAAGAACAAACATCTGAGTGTTGCCCAAGAAAACACAACATAAGGATGGTGGAAATGGTGATGATAAGCCAGCATTGGAAAATCAAATTCAACAAAAGAAATAAGAGCATTGGAGATGACTCAAGCTGGAAAGAGGATGGCACTGAAAAACCCAAAGATATAATTAGAGCGCTCAAGGTAAAGGGTTACAAGTAGAATGAATCAACTAGAAGATAGAATATTAGGACTGAGAGAAAAAATAGAAAATCTATACAAAATATGCAGAATATGAACAATTATTTTTAAAAACATAGGAAAAATATACAGGAAATGTGAGACACCATATAAAAAACAAGCTTTAGATATATGAGAATAAATTACGAAGAAAAGTCTAGGTTAATGACACAGATCAGATTTTCACCAAGATCAACAAGAAAAGAAAATTTACTCAAACTAAGGAAAAATGCACCTATACAGAAATAGAAAACCTCTTTTGCATACTATAGTTAAAATATTAAGTATGCATAACAAAGAATATACTGAAAGCAACAAGAAAAAAAGCACAGATCATATATAAAGAAAAGTCTATCATAATACCAGCTGATTTCTGGAAACTTAAAAAAAGAAGAAAAGCCAGAAATAATACAAATCCTAAATGAACAGGCCAGCCAAACTAGACTAATGTTCCCAAGAACTCTGTTTGCCATAGTTGGAGGAGAACAAAAATCTTTCCTTGATATAAACAACGTAAGACAATTATATCCAAAGCAGATACAGGAAGCAATATTTCAGATTAAAGAGATGAATGATCATAGCTAAGAGTCTGTGGAAAGAAAATCAAAGCTGTAATAACAGTAATACCACTGAGAACACAAAGATCACCACATTTCAACAACAAAATGACTCTGATCAATCTATACCTCTCAACAATAACCTTAAATATCCATGAAGTATCTTCTTCAATGAAAAGACACAGATTAAGTGAATCAAGAAGGTGGTGAAAGACATCTACAATGAATACTTTAAATCTCTTTTTAAAATTTTTAAATTTATTTTTGGTTAAAGAAAGTTGTTTTTAATATTTGGGCAACTGTTTTCTCTGCTGTTCTATCCAGTAGGAAGAAAATTCCTGTTCGATTATGCTTTTATAGAAGACATAAAGAAATCAAATTAGGTACGGTTAATTGACATTTGGACACCTGCATTGTTTTCCTTTGGAACTGTGTTTGTCAATACTCTTCATTGGTCCATCCCATTCAAGGATGGACAAAGCACTCACGTTTTGACAAAAATTTAAAGCTTCCATAAAGTTAAATAAGGGGTGAGGTAAATGAATGTAAGACAACCACAAAATGAAATATGAAAGGTATGATATTTTTGTTTCAAGAGTGAGTCCTTGAAAATATATGTGGTCACTATAGAAATGATTTTAATCACGGGACTTCATATGAACATGTAAGTAACTCCCCAGGATCTGTGTCCAGACATTTGTGATGTTTTATGGTATTCCTTTTCCTTCGTTTGAAAAAAAACAGCAGCACTTGGTTTCATCCATCATTTCTGCTTCTGTAGGGGCTGTAAGGGTACATTTGACCATCCTGCCATGCGGTCATCCATGCTTAGCTCTCCGTTTGTAGAACTTACAAGCTGGGTCTTAGACTGCTGTATCATATCTCTGTGTTCTTGTGATTCTCTGTTTCATGGCAGAGCGGGGTCTTGCTGAACTGCATCTACTGGAGTAGGCAACTGTTTACCAATCCAGTCATATTCATAATCAAACATATACCCTTTGCGATCAAACAAGTCAGTAAAAATCTTTCTTAGTCTGGCTTAAAAAAAAAATCTAGCCTTCGCATGTAATGGAGATATGTTGCCATTTCTTCTGGAAAGTTTTCACACAACACTTCTATCCATTTGGAATCTGCTCACATTCAGGGAGAGAAGAGTCAGAAGTGGAGAGAAAGAACATGTGAACTAAGTCAGGATAAGATCTTCATATGAGGGGCTGGGGATTTAGCTCAGTGGTAGAGCGCTTACCTAGGAAGCGCAAGGCCCTGGGTTCAGTCCCCAGCTCCGGAAAAAAGAACCAAAAAAAAAAAAGATCTTCATATGATAGGCTGAGGGGCTGAGGGGTCCTTGGGATCTTGGAAGTAAAAAAAAACAAAAGGGGGGATGGTCCTGTTCATTCAACTTACAAGGTACAATAAGGCTTCTCAATACTTAGAAAAACATTGAGCTGGATCAAATATAGGGAACTCCAAGGAGAAAGTATTTACACTTGTCACTCTTCACATACACAAAACATCCTTTCTTAGAATGTTGTCCTACTTGAAGTGCCGGTATCGGATGTGCGTGTTAGGCTGCTCTTTTTCTCCAACAGTAAGTTGGCACAGAGTACCATTGCACAAGATCCCTGGAAAGTGAGCACTTTGATTGTCTTAGCTTCACTTCTTGCCAATGTTTGCAAAGGCTTTCAACGGGCATTGTCTATTCATTCAGTAGGCTCACAGCATACATGCCAGAGCAGAAGCCATCCTTCTCCCTTCAGCCCACCTCTCTAGATCTCCTCCCTATGGAAGATAGTG
The DNA here is from genome assembly GCF_021556685.1 of Rattus norvegicus. Taxonomy (NCBI): domain Eukaryota; kingdom Metazoa; phylum Chordata; class Mammalia; order Rodentia; family Muridae; genus Rattus; species Rattus norvegicus. The sequence continues at coordinate 107,684,005 of NC_141554.1, read as the reverse complement.
TTACTCACCTATCAGTGTTCAACTCATATCCTCTCTTACGACAGCTTTGCTGAGTCTATAGATCCTCTCCTCTTTTGACTCCTACTTACGGAATTTTTTTTCTACAAGTTGTTATGCCTACCCAGGAGTCATATGTTTCTTACTTTGACTCTCACCCCATGAGCTCATATTTTGTAACTGTTTTGTATCTCTCATAGCCTTTAGGCCATTGGTGTGATCTGTGAATTGGTTTCTTTGTTTCTTGGCTTGTCCTTTCTTAAATCCAGTCTCCACAAGGAAAGAGAGTATGCCCTTCCCCAGTTAGAGCCTCTAAATGTCTCCATTGCACTCAAATACTTATGACAGACCAAATATTTATCATAGCCTTCAGGTCCTGCAAGACCTGGACCATGGCCACCTAACCAACATAGCCACCCCACCCTTCCACTAAGCTCCAGGTACACTAGTTTTCATTGGTTCTTAAACGACCAAGTACTTTACTCTTTTTTTTTTTTTTTTTTTGGAGCTGGGGACCGAACCCAGGGCCTTGCGCTTCCTAGGCAAGCACTCTACCACTGAGCTAAATCCCCAACCCCGCAAGTACTTTACTCTTGTGGAGCCTGTGAATGTTGTTTATTCTTCCGTTAGGCTAGCTACCCACCTGCATCTTCTACTTACAATTTAGAATAGTGGCCACCTCTATCCATGCTCTCACTTTCTGATCTAAATTGCTATGCTGTCATCACTTCAGAATCCCAGAGCTGAGGTAAGGATTCAGTTCAGTGAGGGAGAATGCTTGCCTAGCATACAGGAAGGAAGCCCGGAGTTCAATCTGCATCCCTACACAATGTAGTGGTGCACACAAATAGTCTTAACACTTGGGAGGTGAGATCTGGAAGATCAAAGATTCAAGGCAATCTTTAAACGTACAGAAACTTTGGGTCAGTCTAGAATAATGCATGTCTGGAGAGCGGTCAGAGGGGGAAACCTCAGAACTGGGTGTGATAGTAAGTAATCTCAGCACTTCAGAGATGGAATCAGGAAGATAATTGCCAATTTATGAGTCTAGATTCAGTGATAAGCTATTTAACAACAAGCCTGACCTTCTTATTTATCACTTTGTTTACTATGTCTGTCTTCCACTGGATTGAACATCTCATACTTATAAGGGCCATGCCTATTTTATTTACTGTCTAAAAGCTAGCATCCAGTCCATTGCTTGACAGTCGACATACCCCAAGCAACTGTAGGTTAAAAGGTAAGAAGTTGTCATTCTTACATTAAAACTGGGCTCATCTCAGCAGACAGAGAGAGAGAGAGAGAGAGAGAGAGAGAGAGAGAGAGAGAGAGAGAAATAGGCAAACTGCTGAAGCAAGAGAATTAAAATTAGAATAAAGAAAGGTTTACTCTTCCATTTTATTATCCAACTTGTTTTGGAATCTTAATAAACTGAATTTTTGAGCTGAAATTTTCCCAGTAGAAGGCACCAGTCTGATCCTAGTCAAGAAGAGAGAAATTGTGTAATTATATCACAGTTATAAAATAAAGAAATAATTTTTTACATATAATACACATTTTATTTATCCATTTATCTATTGTTGCATACAAAACAGGATTCCATGATTAGGCATTTGTGAGTAGTGTAGCAATAAATATGGATACTAGTTTATTTCTATGGTATATTGACTCAGCGTTATAACCAGATGTGGTATAAATAACTGGGTCATAAGCAGTCCTTATTTGTGTGTGTGCGTGTGTGCATGTGCATATGTATATCTGTGTGTGTGCATGTGTGATTTAACTGTCATTGCTTCTATTTGGATGTCAAAGGACAACTTTCCCAGTTTGGTTCTCTTTTTCTACCATGAGTTCCAGGAATTGAATTCAGTCCATCAAGCTTGTGAGGAAAGTACCTTTACTCACTAAGTCATCTCACCAGCCAGCCTCCACATGGTAACCCCAACTGCAGGTTATGAATACTGCCATGATGATTTTTATAATGGCTGGAAAAAGTCTATCTTCTTCCCAGCTGTGTCTAAGGGCTCTTTTTCTACACTTCCACCATCATTTACTGTTACCTGGTGTCTAAATGATAGCAGCTCCAAAGGATGTGACACTGAATATCAATGTAGTTTAATGTGCCTTTCCCTAGTGGTTAAACCCTTTTTCACATTTTTATTGAAATTTGTGCAGGAATGCCTTTAGTAGATATAAAGAAGTGAAATACGAAACAGTCTGAAATATATGATTCCTTTTTAAATGAAAACTTAAAAAAAAACCACCCCAGACAAATTAATCTGAGGTTTTTAACAGAACGGTGATGAACAACGTACAGAGGTAGTTTGCAATAGTAAACTACAATATTGGCAGCATTGTGCATCTGTAAGGAGGGTCTGGTTATATCACAGCATTCGTGAAAATTATTGTCGATAGACTCATACACTTACAACATGCAGGGTTCATTTTTTCAGAGATTAAGAATTTTGCTAAAGATTTTTTATTTATAGGTCAGGCGGAAGCTTCCTGGTGCTAATAATACACTTTATTTTGTCCACTTAGGTCTGTGAAGAGTTTAGATAAAATTCATAAATTCTCTTACATTTGAGTCTGAAGTGTAAAAGCAATAGTTGCTCATTTCGGACCAGAAACTACAGGCATGACTGTCCATGCCTAATGGCAGCTTTCAGACAATCCCAGTTCAGCTCCTGCGTTTGTTCTCTTCCCCATGCTCAGCAGTATAAACAAAGAGACATCAAAATCATGGGATTCCTGAGTTTGACAACAACCAAATTATATGATGTCATCTGATTCAGAAGCATAGTGTCTGAGACTGTCAAGGGCTCAGCTGCAGCCCACACTTCAACACCAGATTATCAGAAGCACAAAGAGCACTGACCTGCATTTTGCTTTTCCTGGTTCATGGGACAGGTCAGGTATCCCCATGGAAAATAGTTCTTCCCTATTTGATCTGTATCTACCTTTTCTCAACTAAAAATGTCATAGCCTTCTTGATGATTAGCTGGCAGTCGCCAGTGCCAGCATTTTCAGTCATTCCTATGTTCTATTCCTGTCCAGAATGTCTTTCCAGTTTATTGTTTTAAAGCAAAAAATGTAAAGACTTCAGGGATAGAATGTTAAATATCAGCAGGTAGGAAATCAGTCTTCTGGGGACTTTAGTGGGTGTAAGAGTCTTCTCTGTAGTTTTGGTTTTGCACGTTTGTATGTTATATAGTACGTTAACTGTTGAAGAGTGTTGAAAAACAGGCACTGTAGCATAGTGTAGCAATGGCTCATGGGAGTCTTCAATTCTTCATAAAAACAATTCTAGTTTCTATGTTATGCTCCAAATATATTAGTAAATCTAGAGTAAAACCTAGTTTCCAGCCCATTGTTTAGATCAGATTACTAGTGCCCCATTATTACTAATACCTCAGAGAGTCCCATTGAAACTCTCTTGAGTACAAACTCATATGTTTATCACTTTCAAGGCTGGTGGTAATACCAGTTACCCACTGTTCAGGCCTGTGATCATGACAGCCAATGGAGTACTTTAAATATAGACAAGCAATCAGATACACCAAATGCCACAGTTATGAAAAACAGAGAATCTTTTTTTTTTATTAACTTGAGTATTTCTTATATACATTTCAAGTGTTATTCCCTTTCCCGGTTTCCGGGCAAACATCCCCCTCCCCCCTCCCCCCTCCCCTTCTTTATGGGCGTTCCTCTCCCCATCCTCCCCCCCTTGCTGCCCACCCCCAACAATCTAGTTCACTGGGGGTTCAGTCTTAGCAGGACCTAGGGCTTCCCCTTCCACTGGTGCTCTTACTAGGATATTCATTGCTACCTATGAGGTCAGAGTCCAGGGTCAGTCCATGTTTAGTCTTTAGGTAGTGGCTTAGTCCCTGGAAGCTCTGGTTGCTTGGCATTGTTGTACCTATGGGGTCTCGAGCCCCTTCAAGCTCTTCCAGTTCTTTCTCTGATTCCTTCAACGGGGGTCCTATTCTCAATTCAGTGGTTTGCTGCTGGCATACGCCTTTGTGTTTGCTGTATTCTGGCTGTGTCTTTCGGGAGAGATCTACATCCGGCGCCTGTCGGCCTGCACTTCTTTGCTTCATCCATCTTGTCTAATTGGATGACCGTATATGCATGGGCCACATGTGGGGCAGGCTCTGAATGGGTGTTCCTTCTGTGTCTGTTTTAATCTTTGCCTCTCTATTCCCTGCCAAGGGAACTCTTGTTCCCCTTTTAAAGAAGGAGTAAAGCATTCACATTTTGATCATCCGTCTTGAGTTTCATTTGTTCTAGGCATCTAGGGTAATTCAAGCATTTGGACTAATAGCCACTTATCAATGAGTGCATACCATGTGTGTTTTTCTGTGATTGGGTTACCTCACTCAGGATGGTATTTTCCAGTTCCGACCATTTGCCTACGAATTTCATAAAGCCATTGTTTTTGATAGCTGAGTAATATTCCATTGTGTAGATGTACCACATTTTCTGTATCCATTCCTCTGTTGAAGGGCATCTGGGTTCTTTCCAGCTTCTGGCTATTATAAATAAGGCTGCGATGAACATAGTGGAGCATGTGTCTTTGTTATATGTTGGGGCATCTTTTGGGTATATGCCCAAGAAAGGTATAGCTGGATCCTCAGGCAGTTCGATGTCCAATATTCTGAGGAACCTCCAGACTGATTTCCAGAATGGTTGTACCAGTCTGCAATCCCACCAACAATGGAGGAGTGTTCCTCTTTCTCCACATCCTCGCCAGCATCTGCTGTCACCTGAGTTTTTGATCTTAGCCATTCTCACTGGTGTGAGGTGAAATCTCAGGGTTGTTTTGATTTGCATTTCCCTTATGACTACAGATGTTGAACATTTCTTTAGGTGTTTCTCAGCCATTCGGCATTCCTCAGCTGTGAATTCTTTGTTTAGCTCTGAACCCCATTTTTAATAGGGTTATTTGTTTCCCTGCGGTCTAACTTCTTGAGTTCTTTGTATATTTTGGATATAAGGCCTCTATCTGTTGTAGGATTGGTAAAGATCTTTTCCCAATCTGTTGGTTGCCGTTTTGTCCTAACCACAGTGTCCTTTGCCTTACAGAAGCTTTGCAGTTTTATGAGATCCCATTTGTCGATTCTTGATCTTAGAGCATAAGCCATTGGTGTTTTGTTCAGGAAATTTTTTCCAGTGCCCATGTGTTCCAGATGCTTCCCTAGTATTTCTTCTATTAGTTTGAGTGTGTCTGCTTTGATGTGGAGGTCCTTGATCCACTTGGACTTAAGCTTTGTACAGGGTGATAAGCATGGATCGATCTGCATTCTTCTACACGTTGCCCTCCAGTTGAACCAGCACCATTTCCTGAAAATGCTATCCTTTTTTCCATTTGATGGTTTTGGCTCCTTTGTCAAAAATCAAGTGACCATAGGTGTGTGGGTTCATTTCTGGGTCTTCAATTCTGTTCCATTGGTCTATCTGTCTGTCTCTGTACCAATACCATGCAGTTTTTATCACTATTGCTCTGTAATACTGCTTGAGTTCAGGGATAGTGATTCCCCCTGAAGTCCTTTTATTGTTGAGGATAGTTTTAGCTATCCTGGGTTTTTTGTTATTCCAGATGAATTTGCAAATTGTTCTAAAAACAGAGAATCTTAATAGATGAATTTCTCCAGGACTTATATAGGACCCTGGGGATTGGAAAGGAGCGCCACCTAGTGGCAACAGAACAAAGCCAGTTACACATGTATACCCATGGATCTTCACAGCTCCAGAGTAAGGTCTTGAAGAAAATTGTTTGGATTGGTACTTGGTTAGTTGTTTGGCTGGAGAGTGTGTGCGTGTGATCCCTTACCAACATGATATATAAAAGTTTATAAGTATTTTTGATGAAGAATTCTGCTACCATTAATCAATTAATGTGATAGAATGTGTTACTTTTTCATTGCAGTAGCATATAGTACAATATCAATTTAAAGGAGGGTTATTTCTGGCTCACAGTTTAAAAGTTTCAGTCTGTGTTGGTAGTTATTATATAGTGGAGTAATACAGGTCATAGGAAGGTGTCCAGGAAAGGGTGGAGAAAGAATGTATGCCCATGCTGGCATCCTTTTCTCTTTTCTTTCAGTTGATTCCAACCATAGAAGAATCTAGACGATGCCTATATTCAGTACAGGCCTTTCCCTTTTACATAATGCTCTTGGGGAACATTCTCATAGACACACTTAAAAATTGTGTTAACTAAAATATAGGATGGCCTAAGGGAGGATGCTTGAATTCCCCTCAGAAGTGGAAATAAAATAAACATTAGAGGTGGATGAGGGAGGAAACTGGGTGGGAGAGGGGATTGGAGGGGAGCAGGGAAGAGAGAATGGAAATCATGAGCAAGCACTGGAGGCATTTCTGCCATGTGCCAGAGACCTGGGATGGGGGTAGTGGTGGCAGGGAGTACATGGGGTGATTCTATACCCCTTCTAGCAGTAGGGGATATGGATCCTGATGTGACCACCTAATGTAACCAGACAGGACTCTCTGTGGAGAAACCCACCCACAAAACCTTCAACTCAAAAAGTGTCTTGCCTACAAAGCATGCAGAGACAAAGAGAGTAGAGACAGAAGGAATGGTCAGCTAATGACTGGCCTAAATTGAGACCCGTCCCATAGGCAAAAACCAGTCCCAGACACTATTAATGATACTCTGTTATGTTTGCTCCACTCAGCAACCAATGGAAACAGATGCAGAGACGCAGTCAAACATTAGATGGAGCTCAGGGAGTCTTGTGGAAGAGTTGTGGGAAGGATTGAGGGAATCCACAAGGGGTAGGGACTCCACAAGAAGAACAAGAGTCAACTAACCTGGACCACTGGGGCTCCCAGAGGCTGAACGAACCACTAACCAAAGAGCATACTAAGGCTAGACCTAGCACCACACCCCACATATGTAGCAGATGTGCAGCTTAGTTTTCATGTGGGTCCCCCCCAAAAAAATGGAACAGGGGCTGTACCTGAATCTGTTGCCTGTGGACTGTGGATTCTGTTCCGTAAACTGTGCCACCTTGTCTGGCCTAGGAGAGGATGTGCCTAGTCCTGCAGTGACTTGATGTGCCAGAATCAGGTGATACCCAGGACTTCAGTTTCTCAGAGGAAAAGGGGAGGGGATGGTGGAGGGGCTGTGTGAGGGGACAGTGGGAGGAGAGGGAGAACCTGCAAGTGGAATACAAAGTGAATAAATTAACAAAAAATAAATGTGCCTCCCAATCCATTCAAGTTGATAATCAAGATAACTAATTAATAAAAGGAATTATTTGAGACCACATAGGTAGCCTTGATTGTATAATACTTTTTAGGCATCACTCAGATATCACTTTCAGGTTGAGTAGTATAGTGGTTTGAATGAGAATGACTCCCATTGGCTCATAAATAATTGGTCATCAGGGAGTGACACAATTTGAAAGGATTACAAAGTGTGGCCTTGTTAGATGAAGCAATAGGGATGGGCTTTGAGGTTTCAAGGGCCCAAGCCAAGCCCAGAGTTTCTCTCTCTTCCTGATGCCTGAGGATCTGGATGTAGAACTCTCAACTACTTTTCCAGCAACATGTTTGCCTATGTGTGACACACTTCTTGCCATGATGAGACTGGCCTAAACTTCTATAACTGTAAGAAGGTTCAAATTAAATAATTAAATAATTTCTCTTCTTTCCTTTCTTTTCCTTACTTTCCTTTCTTTCTTTTGTTCTTTCTTTCTTTCTTTTTCTTTCTTTCTGTCTTTCTCTTTCTTTCTTTCTTCCTGTCTTTCTTTCTTTCTTCCTTTCTTTCTTTCTTCCTGTCTTTCTCTTTCTTTCCTTCTTTCTTCCTTCCTTTCTTTCTGTCTTTCTCTTTCTTTCTTCCTGTCTTTCTCTTTCTTTCTTTCTTCCTTTCTTTCTGTCCTTCTCTTTCTTTCTTCCTGTCTTTCTCCTTCTTTCTTTCTTTCTTTCCTTCTTTCTTTCTTTCTTTCTTCCTTTCTTTCTTCCTGTCTTTCTTTCTTTCTTTCTTTCTTTCTTTCTTTCTTTCTTTCTTTCTTTCTTTCTTTCTTTCATGTAAAGACATGCAACACCACTAAACGCTTTCTTTTTATGAGTTGTGGTGGTCATGGTGTCTCTTCACAGCCATACAACAACGACTAAGAAAAGTAGTGATTGGATTATTAACTGAAAGTTTAATTGTTCCTATAAAATGTAGGAGAGCAAGTAGCAGTAAAGTCTAACATCAAGGATAACTTTCATCTCTTCCTTTGGAATTTTAAGAGGCACTCATACAAACATGAAATGACAGGATAGTTGTGAAATTGTGTCTTGTTTTTGGTTTGTTTGTGTTGATTCTGTTTGAGATTAGTATTAACCTAAAAACGCAACGATTGTTCTGAGATTTTTCTAGACCATAAGGTCTCACTAAAGCCAACTGTTGATTGAGGTCCTGCAGATTTCATATAGGAAAAAAGGGAAAGAGATAAGAATAAAAGAAAAATGAATACAGCTCTAAAGCTGGCAGAGGAGTCTTGATCTGTAACCTTGAGAAAACTGTTCATGTCTAAGAAGCCATCCGTTTTCTGGTACATCTTTTAGCATAAATTCTACAACAGGTATATACTCAAAGTCTGGGCGGCCCATAATCAGTCATGAGATATACATTTAAGATAAGCGACACTGAAGCCCGAGTGGTGAGAAGAGCTTGGTATCATCACCTCCAAACATGTTTAAGACTTACCTTCCTCTGATGTTACATTCAGAAGACACAACAACCTCTGGGTTTTGTATATGAATGTTTGTTTTCATATGAATATTTCATAAGTTTTTTTATAAAGGAATTCTGGAGAGATGCTTCAGCAATTAAGAGCAGTAGATGGTCATTCAGAGGACCCAAGGACCCATGTTTGGTTCCCAGCACCCGCATGACAACTCAAAACCTTTTGGCTTTTGTTAGACAAAACAAACACTCAAGATGCACATATAAATATTCAGGCACTCACACACATATATAAAAAATCTTTTTAAACCAAAAACAATACATTTGACCAAGACATCAAGGCAGATTGAATTAACTAAGCCAGTTTCAGGTTTAAAATATCATTTGTGTTTGAATATCAATAAGGAGCAAGGAGACTAGGAATAGTGGTAATGACATTTTCTAGTAACATTTATTCAGCTGCATTACAACTGGTCTTTACAGTTATCACTGCAGATTTCTCCACAAAAGATACATGTTTTCAGGGCTAGAGAGATGTTTAGCAGTTAAGAGTTCAGACTGTTATTCCAGAGGACCCAAGTTCGGTTCTTAGTGCCCAAATCAGGAGTTTATAGCTGTCTATAAATCCAGCTCTGGGAAATCTGATGTCTATTGTGACCTGCTGCTGACCATTGCTGATTAATTGAAGTTGAATTTGAACTCAAGGCTAGTGCTGCTTCAGAGTCCCTTTATTGGCAGTATGTGAATCTTTTATTCCAGATAGCTCAAAGCTCAAAACAAAGCAGGGACAGAGAAACATTGAAAAATATACAGGGAATATTTCAGCATTATCAGCAGATGTTCTCAGGATACAAAAGGCCTTATGGCTGAATGAGGAATGTTTGCAGAATGCCCTTTAGCATGCTAAGCTGCATTGCTGTAGGGGGCCATTTTGCCCATAGCATCCCATGGGAAGGCGAAGTCATTCCCCCCACTGGAATAAACAAAGTTCTATGGGAACAGAGTTCACACAGCAGGATAGTGTAGGAGAGTCTATCATATCTAGGCTACAAGTGGCCTTTTCTGGCCTCTGTGGATACTGCAATCAAAAGGATCACCCAATTAAAATATTTTTGCAAAAATGGCTTTCTAATTATCTGTTGGAATAATCTTTCCTACATGAGAACATATCTACACAGATATAAAACTCACAGACTGACCCTTCCAGTCTCCATCTGCACCCAGAGCTGGGGCTGACCCACCTCGGACCAAAACCTGCCAAGAGAAAGCTGGTCTGTCAGGAGTGCTCTCACTTCTAAGCCCACAGGTGGGAAACCCACTTTCTCTCTACTGACTGTCCAAGGAGAGACCCACTGGGAGCACACAGGATGTGGGAGCCTCAGGGTGGCCTAGGACAGGAACCTTCCAGTCTCCATCTGCAAGCAGATCTGGGGCTGTCCCACAGCTCTCTGACCCAAAACCTGCCCTGAGACAGCTGATCTCCCAGGAATGCTCTGACTCCTAAGATCACAGGCTCACAGGCCCACAGAAGGAAGAAGCTCCAGTCAGAGACAGCAAAACCAACTAACATCAGAGAAAACAAGATGGCGAGAGACAAGCACAAGAACCTAAGCAACAGAAACCAAGAATACTTGGCATCATCAGAGCCCAGCTCTCCCACCACAGCATGTACTGGATATTCCAACAAACAGGAAAAGCAAGATTTGGATTTAAAATCACATCTCATGATGATGGTAGAGGATTTTAAGGACATAAATTATTTGGGACTATTATGAAGGGTGTTCTTTCCCTAATTTCTTTCTCAGCCTGTTTATTCTTTTTTTTTTCACTGTGGTCAAGTCTTTTTTTTATCTGTATATATATATTTATATTTATATAAAAAGACCAATAATAGCAGTGTGTTATGCATCAACAGCAGCAACAGCTTTTCCAGGTTCTGCAGTCATCTGAACAAAACTGTAGAGACATCCAGCACACTCCATTAAAAAAAAAAAGTAAAAAAACAAAACCCGAGAAAACAGCACAGTTCTGTTACTCTTGTGGTACCTGGCACCATTTTTTTTAAATTAGCTTCTCAAGCATCATCTGGAAAGAAAACATTCTGAGCAACATCATTAAAAACAGCTCTGATAAAGCACGGTCACTACTACGTATCATAAAGCAGGTACAAGCTATTTTACATCCACAGAGGTATGATACAGTACTGTCCTACATCTATAATACTAGAGGATACAATTTAAAAGGCATTATTTGAGACTTGATTCTACTTTTCCAGCAGAGGGCCCAAAGGATGGTGTGACACAGCTTTGTAAAGAAACATACTCTAGACAGGATTTCCTTTCACTAGTGGCACAGTTCTAAGGATTCATTCTCTCCATGAATGTCAGCTAAAACCGTTATTAAAAGAATGAAATATCCCTAGAACAAAACCGTATAACCACCGGATTCACATGAAGATGACCTAGTGGAGACAAGCTGGACCTCACCTTACCAACAAGCTATCAAATCTGTTATGTTTAAACAGTGAGACCTCCAAGGAAGGAGATGCCAAGTAGTGCTTCAAAGCTTCGGACCACAATCAAACACAGCATCCTTTTCAACAGAAGCAGAAGCTCATCTGAATATGCTCAAGGATGCTGACATCAACATTTAATCATCTCCTCACTCATCCAGGAAGAAGGGGAGATCAGTTACTACTGTACTTTATTGTGTTCAACCAAATCACCATGTTACAAAAATAGCAAGCTGCCATAATAAAAAATAAGGCTCCTCTATCCAGCACCAGATAGCATCATTTTGCTTTCAAGCCTAGAAATTGGACACTTGTATATAAACCAACCGAAGATGAGGATTGAGAGTTCATCTTGGTGGATTTTTCCTTTGATGAATATGAAGTGTCCTTCCTTATCTTTTTTGATTACTTTTAATTGAAAATTGATTTTATTTGATATTAGAATGGCTACTCCAGCTTGCTTCTTCTGACCATTTGCTTGGAAAGTTGTTTTCCAGCCTTTCACTCTGAGGTAGTGTCTGTCTTTGTCTCTGAGGTGTGTTTCCTGTAGGCAGCAGAATGCAGGGTCCTCATTGCATATCCAGTTTGTTAATCTATGTCTTTTTATTGGGGAGTTGAGGCCATTGATGTTGAGAGATATTAAGGAATAGTGATTATTGCTTCCCTTTATATTCATATTTGGATGTGAGGTTATGTTTGTGTGCTTTTCTTCTCTTTGTTTTGTTGCCAAGATGATTAGTTTCTTGCTTCTTCTAGGGTATAGCTTGCCTCCTTATGTTGGGCTTTACCATTTATTATCCTTTGTAGTGCTGGATTTGTAGAAAGATATTGTGTAAATTTGGTTTTGTCATGGAATATCTTGGTTTCTCCATCTATGTTGATTGAGAGTTTTGCAGGATACAGTAACCTGGGCTGGCATTTGTGTTCTCTTAGGGTCTGTATGACATCTGTCCAGGATCTTCTGGCCTTCATAGTTTCTGGCGAAAAGTCTGGTGTGATTCTGATACGTCTGCCTTTATATGTTACTTGACCTTTTTCCCTTCCTGCTTTTAATATTCTTTCTTTATTTTGTGTGTTTGGTGTTTTGACAATTATGTGACGGGAGGTGTTTCTTTTCTGGTCCAATCTATTTGGAGTTCTGTAGGCTTCTTGTATGCCTATGGGTATCTCTTTTTTTAGGTTAGGGAAGTTTTCTTCTATGATTTTATTGAAGATATTTACTGGTCCTTTGAGCTGGGAGTCTTCACTCTCTTCTATACCTATTATCCTTAGGTTTGATCTTCTCATTGAGTCCTGGATTTCCTGTATGTTTTGGACCAGTAGCTTTTTCTGCTTTACATTATCTTTGACAGTTGAGACAATGATTTCTATGGAATCTTCTGCTCCCGAGATTCTCTCTTCCATCTCTTGTATTCTGTTGGTGAAGCTTGTATCTACAGCTCCTTGTCTTTTCTTTTGATTTTCTATGTCCAGGGTTGTTTCCATGTGTTCTTTCTTAATTGCTTCTATTTCCATTTTTAATTCCTTCAACTGTTTGATTGTGTTTTCCTGGAATTCTTTCAGGGATTTTTGCGATTCCTCTCTGTAGGCTTCTACTTGTTCTCTAAGGGAGTTCTTCACGTCTTTCTTGAATTCCTCCAGCATCATGATCAAATATGATTTTGAAACTAGATCTTGCTTTTCTGGTGTGTTTGGATATTCCGTGTTTGTTTTGATGGGAGAATTGGGCTCCGATGGTGCCATGTAGTCTTGGTTTCTGTTGCTTGGGTTCCTGCGCTTGCCTCTCGCCATCAGATTATCTCTAGTGTTACTTTGTTCTGCTATTTCTGACAGTGGCTAGACTGTCCTATAAGCCTGTGTGTCAGGAGTGCTGTAGACCTGTTTTCCTCTCTTTCAGTCAGTTATGGGGACAGAGTGTTCTGCTTTCCGGCGTGTAGTTTTTCCTCTCTACAGGTCTTCAGCTGTTCCTGTGGGCCTGTGTCTTGAATTCACCAGGCAGCTTTCTTGCAGCAGAAAAGTTGGTCTTACCTGTGGTCCCGAGGCTCAAGTTTGCTCGTGGGGTGCTGCTCACGGGCTCTCTGCAGCGGCAGCAACCAGGAAGACTTGTGCCGCCGTTTCCGGGAGCTTCAGTGCACCAGGGTTCCAGATGGTCTTTGGCTTTTTCCTCTGGCGTCCAAGATGTGTGTGCAGAGAGCAGTCTCTTCTGGTTTCCCAGGCTTGTCTGCCTCTCTGAAGGTTCAGCTCTCCCTCCCACGGGATTTGGGTGCAGAGAACTGTTTATCCAGTCTGTTTTCTTCAGGTTCTGGTGGTGTCTCAGGCACAGGGGTCCTGCCGCTCCTGGGCCCTCCCCTACGGGAACCCAGAGGCCTTATACAGTTTCCTCTTGGGCCAGGGATGTGGGCAGGGGTGAGCAGTGTTGGTGGTCTCTTCCGCTCTGCAGCCTCAGGAGTGCCCACCTGACCAGGCGGTTGGGTCTCTCTCTCACAGGGTCTGGGGGCAGAGAGCTGCTGCGGGCCGGGATCCGAGGGTGTGGGACTTCCGGTAAACACAGAACGTGCCCGGTCCTAGAGGAATTCTGCTTCCCTGTGTCCCAAGTTCACCAGGCAGCTTTCTTGCAGCAGAAAAGTTGGTCTTACCTGTGGTCCCGAGGCTCAAGTTCGCTCGTGGGGTGCTGCCCACGGGCTCTCTGCAGCGGCAGCAACCAGGAAGACCTGTGCCGCCCCTTCCGGGAGCTTCAGTGCACCAGGGTTCCAGATGGTCTTTGGCTTTTTCCTCTGGCGTCCAAGATGTGTGTGCAGAGAGCAGTCTCTTCTGGTTTCCCAGGCTTGTCTGCCTCTCTGAAGGTTCAGCTCTCCCTCCCACGGGATTTGGGTGCAGAGAACTGTTTATCCGGTCTGTTTCCTTCAGGTTCTGGTGGAGTCTCCCTTAGTCAGGACTCTTAAATTACTTTGGGATTTTAGTGGATATTAGAGTAAGTTTAGGGAAAGGCTTAAAATTTTAAACTATTTTTGAGTTCAATAAATATACTTTATTGTGAACTTAGTAGCTCAATTAAAAGCAGACTAGAATTAAAGGATGCATTTGTAAAGGCTATAACGATAGCCTCGCAATTATGAATACTTACTGCTGTTGTAAAGGACTTGGTTTCAGTTCCCAGCACCAACATGCCAGCTTACAACTGATTTTAACTCCATTTCCAGGTGATCCAACTTCTTTTCTGACCTCTGTGGGTTCCTGTATGCATGTGGCACATTTACATATTCTTAGGTACTGTGCTGTCTAGTTTTATGTCAACTCAACATAAGCTAAAGTCATTTAGAAAGAGGAAACCTCAATTGAGAACATTCTGAAACCAGATTAACTCATGAGCAAGCCAGTAAGCAGCACTCCTCCATGATCTTTGCATAAGCTCCTGCCTCAAGGTTCCTGCCCAGTTTGAGTTTCTTCCCTGAGTTTCTTCAGTGATAGACTGTGATGTGTAATTAAAAGCTGAAACAAACCATTTCCTGCCCAAGTTGTTTTTGGTCATGGTATAGTTTCATCATAGACTAGAAACCCTAATTAAACACACACACACACACACACACACACACACACACACACACACACACACCACGTGCACATAAAATAAAATAAAAATTAAAATTAAAAGTGTCTTTTCTGGCTATGGTATGGATACCAATAATCCAAGCACTTTGGAACCAGAAGCAGTCAGATTTCTGTGAGTCCAAGGCCAGTCTGGTCTGCATAGCAAGTTTCAGGACAACTACATAGGGAGACTATGTCTTTAAAAAAACCAAGTGACTATTTGTCTTTTTAAAAGATACATATATAAATATTAGTCTACGTAAATATGTGTGAATATATACCTTGTCATCTTTCCTTATCAATATATTATCTAAATTTTGTGACTTTGATATTTTAGGAGGGACTTAAAGGAAGAAAAACATAAAACATAAAGCTTACAAGATTATGTTCTTTCAATTAAAGCAATTACGAAAAAGGACAAGGAGACACAAAGAAACAAATGTTAAGAGAGTCAGGTTATCTTGTGTAATTATTGTGGCCATCAGAGCCACCATAGGCCATAAATTCCACTTTAACTAGCTAACTAATCCCTCCACATAGAACACTAATTTCCATGGTGGGTTTTATAAAGCTGTTCAAAAGACTCTCCTATCAGAACGAACTCAGTTGATGCTATGGCCACTTTTAGAGGAGATCAGATGTATTCAGAGTAATATAACCTTAGATGGTCCATGTTTAGAAAAACTTACGTTTTTTTCCCTATGTGATTTTTTTTTCTGTAAACATGGTAGAAGTACTTTTCAGTGTGTTTAAGATTATCTTAAGAAGGAGCTGGGAGAGATGGCTCGGTGGTTAAAACTATTTATAGCAGAGGACCTGAGTTTGGTTCCCTGCAACCATGCTAAGTGGCTCACAACTCCAGCTCCAGGAGATTTGATGTCTCTAAACAATGAGAGCTGCTCCCACCCCTCCCCTCTCACACACGTACATATATAACTAAAAATATTTTTAACTCTTAAAAAATATTCTCTTCAGAAAAAGAAATAACATGAATTTTCAACTTCCCTGAACCACAAGTGCATAAATTTATGTGCATAAATTGGTAAGGTAAAAATTCACCCCTGAGACACTCTTACACTACGCAAAAGTACCGGAATATTTATGAGCATCTTCTCTAATTAATATAGAAAGTGGTAAAATTGTAGAAACTATAAAACAGCAAATGAATAACATTTCTAGCATACCTTGCACGTAAATAAGTTTATCTGTATAAAAACTCCCTCTTTGTGGTCATTCATAAATCTAGTTCTCTCTAACAAGTGTAACCCATTTCCCTGAAAATACATAGGTATTCTGAGCCTGTATATTTTATGAATAAAAGTAACTGAAGTTAATACACTTTTGGTTTTTCTATCGTGTCCCACTATTTAGTGTGTGTGTGTGTGTGTGTGTGTGTGTGTGTGTGTGTGTGTGTGTGTGTCACTTGCATTCTGCTTTAGATTCCACTGGTTTGTAGTATGTCTTTGAAATCAGGTTACTCCAGTTTTGTTCTTTTGCAGGTTACTGTGGTGGTTCGTCTTGGTTGCCACCTTGACTACACATGGGGTCAACTAAAACATAAGCATCTGGGCACATCTATGAGGGATTTTCTTAACTGGATCATTTGAACCACAGAAATCTGGGCCACACCTGATGGCTACCCATATAAAAGGACTTGGAAGTATCAGTTGGCTCTGGGCTCCATAAGGATGTATTTTGATTGGTTCTTGTTTTCTGTGGTGCTCTCCTTCTGCTGCATAGACAAGTTTCTTTGAAGAAGGCTGAGGATTACACTTATCTGTATGAGGACAAATTTTTATAACTTGTTTTTATGGATTATGCTTGCTTAGCATAGTGATGGTTACAGATTCTTTACCCAATAACAAAAATTTCATGAGCACTGAATAATTAACTATGTTCTCAGTACCAGGCATGTTGAGAGTTTCTTAAGTCCAATTAGAGAGCTCTTGGTTGGTACCAGTCTGAGTGTCACGACTTCGACTGTAGGGTTATTGCACCCTACTTGTTATTCATGTAGTTCATAGGCATCACAGCTCAGTAACACTATAGGATGCTCCCCCCACTTTGGAAGCTCTCATGCAGCCATCTGTTACCAGGAAATCTAGTCCTCAGGAAGGGAGCATTTATGTCAGTTTCAGCGTAGGGGTCTCTGGGCCATGTTTTAGAAGTGCATGGTGTCTTCAGCAATAGGAACTTGCTTCCCACCTCTGGGGGTTAACCAAGGGCAACAGCGCAAGAGGGCTTCTCATGTCTGATATTAAGGCCTTTGTTAGGTAGTGTTTAGCTTCGGAGGGAGCAGTGTCATCTCAGTTAAGAAAAACTCATTAAGACAACATATGTATATTTATATGATGAATTATGTACATTATAGGCATTATTCATTTACTTTCTATCTTTTTGGTAAATGGTTAGGAATATGACTCCTTCTGGCTTTTCCAGAAGGAATATATATTTGATTTTTTCCTTAACCCACCGCTATCCTTCTCCAATGGCTGTATCTAGAGAAGAGTCCTACACCTAAGGCTCAGGAAACATTTCAGGAGAGGCTGAGGAAAGAGTGTAAGAGACAGAGAATGGCAGAATTTACTGTGAGGTTGTGTCTCTTCGTAATGTCAGAAGATACGTCCATAAGGTCTCAGCAACATCCTGCCCCAATGTGACCTGAACAAGGAGGAGACCGATGGACATGCCAAAGTGGGTGGGCGAAAACCCATGAGGTCTCATACACACCACCCTTATCTCAATCAATTATTTTTTATTCTTATAAAAAATGATGGGTATTTATTATAATTATGGAAATCCTCAAATGTTTATCCACTATATTAATATGAATATATATTTATGAAAAACCCATATCTAATTTTTTGTCGAAACTTGCAACAACTATTTTAACCTTTGTGTGTAGCTTATGCATGCACATATGTTCACATGTGTGCACATGTATGGGGCCGGAGCACCATGTGGAGGCCAGAGATTGGTATTCTGTGTCTTCCTCTATTGTTTTTCCACCAAGCATCTCTCAGTGACCCTGTAGCTCACAGATAGGGTCAGACTAACTGACCAGGAAGCCCCAGGGACTCTCCTGTTGCCTTTGTCTACACTGTAATAGTACTTCTTTTCCTCACAAATCCCTAAAAAAACTTGGACCAGCCAAATAAAATATAACTAATGTAAATTTCAACATTCATTTCTACCAAACTAATGGATCTACTCATTGCAGCTCTATAGTGAACCACGAAACTGATATCATTGACTGGTTAAGATTATAGGTTCCTTATACATGTTTCTCTCAAGGGAAAAACACAAAGTGTAAGATTAAGCAACTGCAGATTTTAACATTTGCATGTCTAGTACCCATAGAGAGGTAATGGAGTTAAACATTCTTATTGGTATACACAGTATAAAAAAATTCAAGTTTACACGAATTATGTGTTGTTCTTCCTGGTCTTCCTATTTGCATATTACTAAGGGGCTTTTCTCTTCCAACTTTTATAAATATGCTAAAGAAAAGGCACATATATGTGGCGTGAAAGGACCACCATTTATGTTAACTTGTCTAAAATAATTTAAATTATTTAGTATATTTAATTGTGGATTTAATGAAAATACACAATTTAAATATATTGTCTATGTTTGTACACATATAAACAAGTGAAGGCCCTGAAATGTTTACTGAATAAACCAGAAGCCAGAGCCAGCTTAGTATGTATGATGCTACACATTTGACTTTTATGCCAGTTGGAAAATCCAATCCCATATGCATTTCCATGAACTATACAGCTATATCCATATTTGTTACAACACATGTAATTAGTGAGATTCATATGAGATAATGTAAAATTATTGCTTTATTTTTAATTATCTTTCAAAAATGTTGTGTTTTATAAAAAAGAAAAAGCCAGGATATGTTTCGTAGAAGCACAGTGAAATAAAAGGGGGTACATACGTGGGACCATACTGTGGCAACCCTTCCCCCTGAGGTACCAACCATACAAGGGGTATAGTATGGAATAGAGTTTATTTAAGGCATGGGAAGGGGAATTGAGGGTGGAGGGGAGAGAGAGAGAGAGACAGAGACAGAGAGAGACAGAGACAGAAGAAGAGGAGAGGAGAAGAGAGGAGAGGAGAGGAGAGGGACAGGGACAGGGACAGGGACAGGGACAGGGACAGGGACAGGGACAGGGACAAGGACAGGACAGGAGAGGAAAAGGAAAGGCCAGCCAGGAACATGTGGAGAGAGTGGGGAGGAGAATGGGGAGAGAAGGGACAGAGAGGGTAAGAGAGTAAGAGAGTGAGGAGGGGGCAAGCAGCCTCTTTTATAGTGAGTCAGGGATATGTGGCTATTGCCTGGTAACTGTGAGGCAGAGCCTACAAGGAATGCTAACAAAAACCAGTTTTCCTTATGCCATTTTCATACATAGTTTAGGTTGACTATCTTCCAACCTTTTCTTTCATCGCCCCAATTTCCATGTCCCCCTACCTCTGTCTAACCCTCATTCATTATTCTTCATTCTACTTTCACATCACATATGTTTTATTACCACATCCATCGCTCTTCTTTAAAGCCTCTGTTTAATCCTCTCAGGGGTCCCTTTCCATTCACTTGGTATCCACATCCACATCGTACACTCATCCCTCCCCCACCTCTCAAGTACACACATGTGAAACTTAGAAGCCAAGACCCCCTTTGGGCACATACCCATATATGCAATCTAACTTATTCAGCCATAAAAATAAAAAATACATGTAGTATTTGTTTTGTTTTTGCCTATGATGGCTCCATCCATTTCCTGGCAAATCTCACCTTTTTATTTTCCTTTATAGCTGAATAAATTAGATTGTGTCTATATACCACATTTTCACATCTGCTGATGGAAATCTAGGTTGATCCCATTTCCTGCTATTGTGAAAGGAGCAGCAACAAACACAGATGTGCAGGTGTTCCTGTGGTTGGATATAAAGTCCTTTGGGGGTATGCTTGGGAATAGTATAGCTGGGTCACAGAGCAGTTACATTTCCGTGTTTTGAGAAGCCTCCACACTCATGTCCATTGTGGTTTCATCAGTGTGCACTATTCTTGAAATAATAACGATGTGCCGTCACTGATGGTGAAACTTCAGTGTTTCTCCTTGCTTACACCATGGTACTCCCCCTTGGAGGTTATGAATTTTCCCCACAGCTGAATGAAAAATCCCATCTAGTCATAGTTAATCATGTATTATAATATCTAACATATTTTGGACACATGTGGATTTTCTTATACTTCCATTATAAAGGAAACAAACACAGAGAGACTGAAAGGAGATATATTTCTACAGAAGTTTTTCCTTTTTTTTTTTCAACTTGAACACAAGCTACTTTTACATAAAATCAGAAACATCAAGACAAAGGGTTTCAGGGTTACAAAAATACAATGCAAGTTACAAATGAAATTGTACCATGATGTCATCTCAGGGATAAGGGATGGACTAAACTTACAGAATGAAGTTATCCAAGATTAAAGTTTGACTCCATGTTTTGCTAGCTATTTAAGCTTGAAATGATTCCTCGGTCTTCATTTGTAAAGAGCCCATGTTGCTATTACATACATCCCGAGGTTATTGGTAATAGAAAACAATAACATAGAAGAGAGTTTGTAAATGAAAAATTAAACTATGAGAGCTAATATCACTCCAATAGTCATTAAAAGAGAGACTTGCAAAGAATTGTACATAATTAGCACCTAGTGGTAGTAAGCATACAGACTGAAACAAGCTTCACTCAATGGAGAAATCATGCAAATATTTTCAACTTTCACTGACAATGTTAAAACATTACTTTTTTCAAAAAAATGTAAAACACATAAAACATTTGTAGGGAAAACCTGGAAAGACTCGTTATTTCTCAGACATTCAGCCATTAACTGTGTTACAGTGATTTCCAAACTAAACAAATATTCACTCTTCAGGAAAACTTGTTAGCCACCTTATTTCCACCACTTCCGGTATCTAACAAATGATCACATGAACTGCCCCCCCCCCCCCGGCCAGGAATCAAGCATGCTTTACAAGAGATGAACAAACGTCTGCTTCTAAACCACATTCACTGTAAACATGCACGAATGCAACACATAAATTGTTACAGCACGAGTTTCTTCAAATTCTTGACAGTTTTAAACCACGATTCCTTAGGTACACACATGTCCCATTTCCGAGGCAAAGAGAGAGAGTTCTTCAAAAAGTCGTGGCTATTTCATAGGAATCTGGAAAAGGGACAGACACGCGTCCAGATCCAGTCACAAGAGGCAGGATCCCAGCAATCGGTATAACTTGCCAGGAGAGAGTCAGAGTGACATTCCTGTTTCCCTTGAGACCGTGTCCATCGTCAAAGAAAAAATACTTGCTTTTGACGTCTTTCAGGTTCAGCTTGGGGTTCTCGCCTCGCAGAAGGATCTTGTCCCAGAGGACCACCTGGTTCACAGCGTTGCTTTTGGTGGAATATTCTGCCGACAGATAAAGGAAGAGCTGCTTGACGTTCCAGTCGAAAGTCTTCTCCAGATCCGCAGAGATGTGGAATGTGATGAAGCCCAGGTCGCTCTTCTTTCTGGGTCCAGTGAAGTCTTCCACTTTTTTGAGCAGGATCCTGGAGACGTGCAGGCGCACGGGCGCGCTCCTGTCTTTGAAGGCGGTGGTGAGGATGCAGCCCAAGGTGAGCGCCGCCATGACGCTCAGCGTGAAGGCGAACAGCGAGTTGGCCCGGGACAGCAGGGTGTTCATCTTGCAGGATCAATCGGCGGCTCCCTCCACGCGGGCTCCGCTGGCGCCTGCTGGCTCGGCACTGGCGTGCTGTTGGCTCCGCGGTCCCTCTGCCTCCCTATGGCTCGCGCGGAATGCTGGGCGCGCGCACGCGTCCCTGGAGCGCGCACCGCCCACGATGCCTCCCCCTCCCCCGCCCCAAGTCACTAGTTAACCCTACAACCACTGTCTGCTGATAGTCTGGAGCATCTGATGGAAAGCGGCAGCGTGGCTGAATAAGGGGTTCAGTTGGGGGATGCCTTGAACTGTCTCACCCTCAGGCCCAGACACAGTCACTGAAGGTCCCGGCACACAAAGCCCTGTCCGGGGAACCCTCTCTCTCTGCACACTGCTGCATCATGGCTTCCATACATCCTAGCCCCTCCCCTGGCCTTCTGCAACAGGCTGCTGATGGCTGTACTACCCCCACCCCACCCCCACCCCCCTACACTAGCTAGTCCTGCCTCTCTGCAGTCCATTCTCTACACAGAGACCAGCCATCCCCTACAGGTCATGTCACTCCCTTGCTGGGATCCTTCTTCACCCTCAGCCTACAACAATCTTGGTGTCAGAGGTGGCCCAGGCTGTGTGCTGCATCTGCCCTTTCCCCTCACCCCCTACCAGCCTGCTTGTTGTCTGCCAGGCTCCAACTTCTGGGCTTGTCCCCTGCTCCTGGGGTAACTGGAGCACACACAGTACAAGCACACCAGGAAAGACATGGCCTGTCTGTGCGTTGCTTCAGTGACAACTCTGTGTATAATCCCCTGTCCAAGCTTTTTATTTTCTTCACACAGAAATCCTCACATAACTTGCCAGTTTTTTCGTTTTCTTATCCAGTTTTGCTAATCTACAGTGGCAGAGCTAAGCCCCCTTCCTGTCTTATTCTTCCCGTTAACTTTCCCAGTGCCTAGGCCAATGGTCTGTATACTCATTACTACATGATGATTAATCAATTGAAATAATTAATGACATTCTAGAGAAGATACAAAAGTTCCAACTGAGAACTGTGACAAAATATGCTCAATGATTTAAGATATTAAAGGATCTTGTTGCAAATAGACACTAGTGCTTTTCCTCAGCGAATATCAGCTAGAATCTACCCAATTCCATGGTTTTTTAATTCAAACGATGTGGACTGAACCCAAATATCTTCAAGTTTAATAAGCACCAGCAGAAGATTTTGGGGGAAAGGTTCGACACTTGGAAAAAACCCTGACTTCTTTTGTTAATGTTTTAACAACAAATTTAATGGCACCATGCAGAGTTCTGGGACAACTGGAAGGTCTTTAATTGATGTAATTGGTCCAAGTGCCCTGAGACCACAGGGGTTCTTCCCTACCTGGGGTCACTAAATTCTGGAAAGTAGTCCTTTTCATTAGAAGGACTGACTTCCTTCCTTCCTTCCTCCCTCCCTCCCTCTTTCTTTCTTTCTTTCTTTCTTTCTTTCTTTCTTTCTTTCTTTCTTTCTTTCTTTCTTTCTTTCTTTCCTTCCTTCCTTCCTTCCTTCTTTCTTTCTTTCTTTCTTTCTTTCTTTCTTTCTTTCTTTCTTTCTTTCTTTCTTTCTTTCTTTCTTTCTTTCGTATGTGAGTACACTGTCTTCAGACACACCAGAAGAGGGCATCAGATCTCATTGCAGATGTTTGTGAGCCACCATGAGGTTACTGGGAATTGATCTGAGGACCCCTGGAGGAACACTCAGTGCTCTTAACCCCTGAGCCATCTCTTCAGCCTAAGGCTCAGCATTCTTTTTCCCCCCATCTTTATTAAGTTGGGTATTTCTTATTTACATTTCAAATGTTATTCCCTTTCCCGGTTTCTGGGCCAACATCCCCCTAACCCCTCCCCCTCCCCTTCTCTATGGGTGTTCCCCTCCCCATCCTCCCCCCATTACCGCCCTCCCCCCAACAATCTAGTTCACTGGGGGTTCAGTCTTAGCAGGACCCAGGGCTTCCCCTTCCACTGGTGCTCTTACTAGGATATTCATTGCTACCTATGAGGTCAGAGTCCAGGGTCAGTCCATGTATAGTCTTTAGGTAGTGGCTTAGTCCCTGGAAGCTCTAGTTGCTTGGCATTCTTATCCTTTTGTTTAGATTAGACTGTTTCCAGGTAGTGCCCTAAAGATGAAACTCTGATGTCTTCACTCTTACTCCTTTAACATGTCTCATAGAGTTCACTGGCTTCTGTAAAAGCCCCTGATTCTAGTTAGCAGAAGCTTCCCCCTTGCCTGTGGCAAACAGCACAGGTTTAAGAACCATTAACTTAATGCAGAGTTCTAGGAATTCTGAAGCACCCAATTATAGTTACTTTATTTTTTATTTATTTATTTTTTCTTTTTTTCTATTTTTCGGAGCTGGGGACTGAACCCAGGGCCTTGCGTTTGCTAGGCAAGCGCTCTACCACTGAGCTAAATCCCCAACTTTAAAGAGCTCCTTCCCTCCACCAAGGACAACAGGGTGTTTTTCTCTGTAGGGTCTCAACTTCACAGTGTTTCTTGTGGTTCAGATATGGTCAGAACTGTTACTTGCTAGTGGGGAGGAGACTAGTGGAAGGGTAGTGTTTTCCTAAAAGCATCCCCATAATGGGGACCGAATCTCTCCAAGAACCTATCCTACTAACTCTACATCAGACTTGCCTCTTCCCTCTGAGCCTCAGATTCTACAATGCAGATTGAACATCTCTGTGGCACTATAGTAAAAGACAGGGAAGGGAGAAAGCGTGTGGAATAGAGATCTTAGCAAGCAGATGGGAATGCAGGCTCGATTCCTGGGAAGCTGTGCAATTGATGCTTTTTCTCTTCCCAGCTTTATTCTACAACTCCTCCTACACACCGAACAATGAAACTGAGACTCCCCTAACAGATATGTGGGCTTATCCCTGTTTACTATGTAGCCAGTCCATGATGTTGTTAAAGATATTGCTTTGTCTAAATAAAGGAGGCAAAGTGCAGGGAAGTCCCCTATGCTGAGGGACAACTACATATCATACACTATTTGTTGCTACTTTTAGACATTTTTAAAAAGGTATCTTCTGAGGAAGGTAGCGTTACTTCCTTTGTACAGATAAGGAGATAATTTTAGAAAGCACAGTATATGCTCAAGGAATTCTGGGAAGATATCAACACTGAGGCTATCTTGAAGGGGCATTTATTGGCTAAATTGTGGTTAAAAATAACATATATATGTATATACACATATATGCATCAATAACAAAAGGTGGTAACTTCTGAGAAAAACGTGAATCTGAGTCTGATTGATTCAAACATATAAGTAAATGGGCAGGAATACTCTCTAACACATCTCAAATGCCAAGCATTAATTTTAGAAGGAAAATCAGAATTAGAAAAATAACACATGACAACACCATAGTGATAAGTGATTCAGGCAAAAATCATAAGTGGAAGCATAGTCGGCATCAGTTTCTACAGCAGGCACTGAGTTGTCATGGTAACTACATTGGCCAAGGAAAGCTGGGAAAACAACAGTGATGGTAATCTGACTTCTAATATGTGCTAGGATTTGAGTAAGAATGGCATGACTTGGTGAATTAATTTCAAGTACTCCTCATGATAAAAATTCCTAGCAGCTCCAGTAACATAAATATGCATACATTAATATGATCACAAATTCATATATACATATGTGTATCTATGTACACGTGTATATGTAGCATATGTGTGTGTATATATACAAATACGTATACATATACATATTTATATATCCTTCTTCCCTTCTTTCTTTCTTTTTCATGAGTCAAACCATGGGTTTATTTGGGAGGGTGACCTCTCTAATTACTGCTAAGAAGTTAAGGATTGGGTACAGACATATGAAAGCTCTAGGTACATCTGAAAATCTTTGTTGGTTTTGGAGATGAGGTTGGCACAACCTACAGAGGAATGGACTCCTGGGGAGAATTCAGTGTGATTGTCCCAACTCCTGGCTAACGACAGTGGGAGCAAAGGTCTAAGGCTTTGGCCACTCAGGAGAATGCTTGAGGGTGGGGCCTGCACAGGGCCATCTGTGCCCGGCTATTACTGATGTGAGGTGACAGACCGCTTATTTTCGGACAGGGTTTCCAGAGCCTGCAGAAGGTTTAGAGGTAGGAGGAGCTATGGGCCCAGGCCCTTTTTGGCCACTGGCAGGCTGCACAGGCCCTTTCTTTTTTGGGATTAAAACCTTGTACTTGCTCTTGAACACTTTGCTGGGGTCCAGCTTGTTCACAAAGGTGCTCTTCTGTGAGCAAGCTTGTGTTGTAGGTGATGGGTTTCTGCATAGTGAACCATTGCTTGGCCTGTGGGCTAATGCCATAGCTGGTAAAGGCATATTGCCACTGGGGCAGGCCCAGGTGGGTGATGAGCAGGCAGTAATAGGTGGTAAAGGTGTCTGTGAGAAAATACCAGTATAATGCTCTGTCCAGGAACCATATGTCAGTGTCATGAGCTAATCCAGGTTTCCCATTTTTGTAGACGAGGCAAACTTTACCATTCCCATTGCACGAATCCAGCTCAAATATCGCACTGCGACTGTCAAAGTGAGGCTTCTCTAGCTGGTGGTCTTCATTGCCTTCTTGAGTATCATCCTCTAGGTCTGCCAGAGTTGGTGCATTGGGAAGTGAGTACACGGAGGACTGGATGAGCTGAGTCAGTTTGGAAATGCCATTAATCACCATGCTCCCCAGTGGAATAATGTGATCATCTAGTTTCACACTCCAGGTATTGCGAAAACCATTGGTCATCAAGTAGAAGTTTCTCACATCCTCAGGCATCACACAATTGTTTTTCTGTTCCCATGAAGAAATCATATGACGCTCAGCAGGCAGCTTTTCTATTATGCTCACTTCTGTCACACCTGGGGAAGATTCCAGGATGCGAGTTACACCCAGGGTCAACTTCTCAAGGTGTGGCTTGCTGCCGGCTTGCATTGGGGGCAGTGTCTCCTCCATGGCACTCGTCTTCACCCTGCGCGTGGCAGCGGCAGCCCCCTTCTTCCCTTCTTTCTTACCACCCAAGATTTCAGGAATGCATTATGGTAAATTTACTGAGAGCTGAAGTAAAATCACACATTTCACCAGATTCGTTTTGAACCACATATATAAATGAAAGCAAACTTTTCTATGTTCTCTTTTCTATAGATTATCAGCAGTAAAAATTGGCATTTTGATCCCTAGTTCCAGTATATTTTTGATGACTTCTTTAAACATATGTGGATATACAGAAAAATTCATGCTAAGCAAGAAAGTACTTTTTATAAGCTAGAATTGTGCTTCTAACCAATTTTTGTCTTTATGATTACTATTACATATTTGCTCACTGACATTTTGGGGAATATATGATAGTTTGTAGTTGTATTTTTGAAATATCGTCATTTAAAGATCATCACAAAATATGAAGCACTTGTGTGGATTATCTACGTACAAGAAGTTATGTCTGTATATTAAATAGTACAAGGTGTTGCTAAAATAATTAAAGACTCAGTCAATTGGGAGACACATCTTGTTCCTGAGTTAGAAGACTTGGGTTATTTATATGTAATTTTCCACAATCTAATCTAAAGACTCATTGCAATCCCAATAAAAATTGCTATCCTCCATTCTTGATGTGCTCCTCCATGTAAAGATGCTTCACTCAGGAATCAATTTCGGCCTTTCTGTATATCATGCCTTCCCTGGCATGGCAACCACTTACTTGATAAATGTATTTGCAAGGATAGCAAGGAGTTGCTCAGCTCAAGTCCTCTCCCTTCAAAGCCCTTGGAAATGGTCTGTTCTGAGCAAGCATGTTTTCTTCTCTTCATCTCAAGGATGGGTCTTGCAGTAGACTCCCAGCTTTCTCTCCTCTGTTCACTCCTTCTCCCTACAGTGTTGTTCTATATTGCTTATATCACTGCCTGATGTCAAAATATAATTTGACATTTGAGCTCTGAGCCAGTTAAGACATGCAGCAAATATCTATGGAAAAGAACACATCCACCCACTCTGAGATGGTGGTATTAGAAGAGGGCTAAGAGATGATACAGCAGTTAACAGCATTTGCTTCTCTTACAGAGAATTTGGTTTGGTTTCCAGCACCCACACAAAAGCTCACAACCACGCATAAACTCACTTCCAAGGGACCCGATGCTCTTTTGTGGATTCTGCAGGCACATATGGTGCACATATATGCAGGGAGGCATTCACATATTCACATAAGGTAGAATAAGTAAATCACTGACAAAAGGTGATATTGGAGAGAGCAGGTGGGTGGGCTACAAGAAAAGATGCTTTTTTATTAGTTAAAACCTGAAACTGGAAAATGTATTGAGCCTATGATGTTACACTTCAACAGTCAAAGTGAATCGCCTGTCTGACAGAATCCTGTCTGCATGTGCCAAAACAAAGCAGCTTTCTTGCCAGGCTGTCCTTAAAGAAGACGATATACAATATTTCAGAACTTGCGTCTTTCAAAAACACTTTTAAATACAAACTTAAAAATATGTATTCAGATTGAATATTAACCATGCTACCTCCTCAGGTTATAGCTTTCAAGGAATCTTATGGAGCCCCCAAGGATAGAAAACTGACCGCTGTTCCATATCAGATGAAGGGATATCTGGGGATATGCCACACAACCTTGGAATCCATCAATGAGATGGAATGTTCCACTCGAATAGATGAGTATGTGGAGAGAGATCAAGAGCTTAAACGAACCAAGGCAGCTAGGGAAGTTGTTAGCGAACCCTAGATGAGTGGAGATGGATGAGTGATGATGAAAGGAATCTATAATGGCTAAATGTAGTGGCGGGGGCAGAGGAAATTTCATAAGGTCTTCCTTGTCATAGATCATGAATATTCAATTTAATCTATTTGAACCCAATAATAATGATTCAACTTCATGATTCATATCACAGGGGATAATTCTAGAATTTGAAGAGGAAACCCAGTCAATCTGTGTGCATATGATTTATTTTCCTCAAATAAAAAATGTGAACCATAAATGCACATAGTCCTGAAAGATAGCACACTAATACAATCTCTGTAAAAGCATCTGATAACACCCATAAGTGAAACAAGCAAGCTATCTGACACTTTATTCATCTTAAATGCAGACCCCAGAGAATCACCCTGAATTCACTCTATGTCACTATCAGTTTTTAAAACTAAAAATGTGCAGATAGAGTGGCACAGTTTCCTAACAGTGAAACCCTAGCTTTTTGATACTCTCATGCCCATTGCTTAAACAGAGAAGAAATTTGGTAAAGTAGTCTTACTTTGGAAACGCAATTCACTTCATCTTGCAGAAAACCCCCAGGTGTTACCACCAGGAACTTTCTATGCAGTTTTGCACAAATATTCCACCGTACTGGCTCAGTAGGTAGCTGCTCATAGACCAGACTTGGTTCAGTGGAGTGCTTTTCACATAGCTGTTCAACTCCCAGAGAGCAGTGCACCATTGGGGGCAGGGGTTGTTGTGGTTGTGATTGTGTGTGTGTAAGCTGCTGCAATCAAGAACTGAGGAGTGTGTACAAAGCTTAAGTCCAAGTGGATCAAGGACCTCCACATCAAACCAGACACACTCAAACTAATAGAAGAAAAACTAGGGAAGCATCTGGGACACATGGGCACTGGAAAAAATTTCCTGAACAAAACACCAATGGCTTATGCTCTAAGATCAAGAATCGACAAATGGGATCTCATAAAACTGCAAAGCTTCTGTAAGGCAAAGGACACTGTGGTTAGGACAAAACGGCAACCAACAGATTGGGAAAAGATCTTTACCAATCCTACAACAGATAGAGGCCTTATATCCAAAATATACAAAGAACTCAAGAAGTTAGACCGCAGGGAGACAAATAACCCTATTAAAAAATGGGGTTCAGAGCTAAACAAAGAATTCACAGCTGAGGAATGCCGAATGGCTGAGAAACACCTAAAGAAATGTTCAACATCTTTAGTCATAAGGGAAATGCAAATCAAAACAACCCTGAGATTTCACCTCACACCAGTGAGAATGGCTAAGATCAAAAACTCAGGTGACAGCAGATGCTGGCGAGGATGTGGAGAAAGAGGAACACTCCTCCATTGTTGGTGGGATTGCAGACTGGTACAACCATTCTGGAAATCAGTCTGGAGGTTCCTCAGAAAATTGGACATTGAACTGCCTGAGGATCCAGCTATACCTCTCTTGGGCATATACCCAAAAGATGCCCCAACATATAAAAAAGACACGTGCTCCACTATGTTCATCGCAGCCTTATTTATAATAGCCAGAAAATGGAAAGAACCCAGATGCCCTTCAACAGAGGAATGGATACAGAAAATGTGGTACATCTACACAATGAAATATTACTCAGGTATCAAAAACAACGACTTTATGAAATTTGTAGGCAAATGGTTGGAACTGGAAAATATCATCCTGAGTGAGCTAACCCAATCACAGAAAGACATACATGGTAT
The DNA here is from genome assembly GCF_021556685.1 of Rattus norvegicus. Lineage (NCBI taxonomy): Eukaryota > Metazoa > Chordata > Mammalia > Rodentia > Muridae > Rattus > Rattus norvegicus. The sequence goes on along the minus strand of NC_141554.1, from coordinate 107,654,007 downwards.
GCAGTCATTGATAAGTGGCTATTAGCCCAAATGCTTGAATTACCCTAGATGCACAGAACAAATGAAACTCAAGACGGATGATCAAAATGTGAATGCTTCACTCCTTCTTTAAATGAGGAAAAAGAATACCCTTGGCAGGGAAGAGAGAGGCAAAGATTAAAACAGAGACTGAAGGAACACCCATTCAGAGCCTGCCCCACATGTGGCCCATACATATACAGCCACCCAATTAGACAAGATGGATGAAGCAAAGAAGTGCAGACCGACAGGAGCCGGATGTAGATCTCTCCTGAGAGACACAGCCAGAATACAGCAAATACAGAGGTGAATGCCAGCAGCAAACCACTGAACTGAGAATAGGACCCCCATTGAAGGAATCAGAGAAAGAACTGGAAGAGCTTGAAGGGGCTCGAGACCCCAAAAGTACAACTCTATCAACTAACCAGAGCTTCCAGGGACTAAGCCACTACCTAAAGACTATACATGGACTGACCCTGGACTCTGACCCCATAGGTAGCAATGAATATCCTAGTAAGAGCACCAGTGGAAGGAGAAGCCCTGGGTCCTGCTAAGACTGATCCCCCAGTGAACTAGTCTATGGGGGGAGGGCGGCAATGGTGGGAGGGTTGGGAGGGGAACACCCATAAGGAAGGGGAGGGAGGAGGGGGATGTTTGCCCGGAAACCGGGAAAGGGAATAACACTTGAAATGTATATAAGAAATACTCAAGTTAATAAAAAAAAAATAAAAAAAAATACTCAAGTTAATAAAAAAAAAAAAAAGAACTGAGGAGTGGAGACACTGACCTCTGGTATGATGGAAGCAGCCAGGCATTCGTAGTTTCATTAAGGTGTCAGGACTTAAGGCTCTTGTCAGTGTGGTTTCAACTATCCCAGTCATAGTGCTGTTCATGAGAACCTGTTGATAACAAAGCAGAGAAAGAAACGTGGTTTCACTATTATTGTGTCCACAGAGACATTTTGGGGTAGTTTCAACCAACGTTTTTAGTATTCTATATATATCACGTCTGTGCTGACCAGTTTTATGTCAGCTTGACACAAGCTAGAGTTATCTGAAAGGAGGGGACCTCAATAGAGAAAATGCCTCCATCAAATCTGGATGTAAGGCATTTTCTTAATTAGTGATCAATGGGGGGGAGGGTCCAGCCCATTGTGGGTGGTGCCTTCCTTGGGGTGGTGGTTCTGGGTTCTATAAGAAAGCAGGATGAGCACAACAGTAAGCAGCACTCCTCCATGGCCTCTGCATCAGTTTCTGCTTCCAGGGTCCAGCCCGGTTTGAGTTCCTGTCTTGAATTTCTTTGATGATGAACACCTATGTGGAAACTTAAGCCAAATACCCTCTTTCCTCCCTAACTTGCTTTTGGTCGTGGTGTTTCATCACAGCAATAGTAACCCTAACAAGGACATTTTTGCTGCTGTTGTATTTTGTTTATATATTGCTATGATAAAACATTCTGGTTTGAATAATAATGTCCTCTATGTGCTTATATGTTTGAATACTTGGTTAGAAGTTGGTAGGACTGTTTGGGAAGTATTAGGAGGTATTTGAGGAGATGTGTCACTGGGGAAGAACTTTGATGTTTCAAAAGCCCATCCTCACCCTCTGTCCACCCCCTCTCCTCTCTCCTCTTTCTCTCTGTCCTCTCTCTCTCTCTCTCTCTCTCTCTCTCTCTCTCTCTCTGTCTCTCTCTGTCTCTGTCTCTCTCTGTCTCTCTCTCTCTCTCTGTCTCTGTCTCTGTCTCTCTCTCTCTCTCTCTCTCTCTCTCTCTCTCATTACTGCACGTCTGATATAAGTGCTTGCTTGGCTACTGCTGCAGTGCTATGCCTGCCTGTCTGTTAGCCTCCTCAGCATGCCGGTCCTAGATTCTACTACCCTCTGGAACTGTGAGCCCCAACTGTTAAAGGCTGCCTTCTATAAGTTACCTGGTCATGGTGCTTTGTCACAGCAGTAGAAAGGTAACTAAACATAGGAGGAAAGGGTTTATTTGGTTTATATTTCCAGATCATGGTCCATCATTGAGGGAATTCAGGGTAAGAACTCAAGAAGAACCATGGAAGGACAGTGCTTACTGGCTCACCCTCTAGTCCATGTTTAGCTTGCCATCTTACATAGTTCAGTACCACCGGCCTGGAGATGGTATTGCTCACAGGTGTCTAGTGTTCTTATTAGAAGTGAACAATGATAAACAAATGAGTTTTTTGATACATGTCTTAGCCCTGACACTCAGACACGTGTTACATTTGAAATGTTATTGTAGTTTCACTCCATGCCTTGTATACTCGGTAGTTCTCTCAAATACTGTTAAGCAGCTGTGTAAGAACAAGGTCCATCCCATTTCTTGTATTAACAAATTCAGGCCCACTCTTACATGTTACTATTTTGTTGAATATTGTTGTTGTGCTATGTTCATAGTAATGTTAGTCGGCCATCTTTTCACTGTTATCATGTCCTATTAAGGTTTCGGTGATCCTGGCCTCACAGAATGAGTTTGAAGGGGGGTATTCACTCCTCTGTGAATTCTGTGGAATATTTTAAGAAGCACTGGCATTAGCCTTTAAAACTTTGGTTCAATTCACCAGTGAAGTCATCCATTCCTGTAGTTCTCTTTTCTGTCATTAGTGCTTTTGTGAAACTTAGAAAGACCAGATGTCTCTTGATTGCCCAAGAGTGAGGACAACACTGCAATTTACACAGATGTGGCAGAAGACAGTGTATGGACCAGACCCTGTAGTAATCCCTTGAGAATGGTGGCATGATGTGGGTTTCCTCCAGTTCTCTTGATAACCAACTCTGCTACTGGTAACGGTGACTGTTACTGGATGCTTCAGTAATGGGAAGGGATCTGAAGCACTTGTTCTCTGAGTATATTCTAGTTCATGTTCTGGTGTTTCATAGGGGGAAGTGACAGTGAGTGACAGGAAACTGTATAGCAATGACATAACACACATAGGGGAGCTTTAGGAGTGAAGATTTAGAGAAAGTTATGGATTATGTGGTCATCTCCACTCCCAAGTGTGATATCAGATCTCTGACTCCACACACACATTACCTACAGATATAAATGCCCATAGAGAGAACAGTAGCCAGGGTATTACATGGAGTCTTTGTGATGTAGTGCTCAATTAGGAATTAGAATAAGCAGTAATAAGTTGCATTTGGAACCAGGTATAATTCTTCTCAGCTAAGGTGATCACAGAAAAGAGAGAAACTAGACCAGAACCAGGAAGTGTTTCCCTTGGCCTTCTTAGGCTGTATGCCTTATAAGTGCAATTGTCTTGACTAGTTTTTTTTTTTCATTTTTATCGTGTTGCTTTTTGAATTTTTAAATTATTATCTTATTGATTGATTTTGAATTGTAAATTATTTATGTGCATGGACGTTTTGACCACATGTGTGTCTATGCACCACATGCATGCCACCAGACCAGAAGAGGGCATAATATCACACAATAATGTAAGCCATTATGTGGTGCTGAGGATTGAACTTGGGTTCTTCAGAAATATAGTCAGTGCTCTTAACTTCTGCTCCATGTTTATAGTTTTTTATTGTCAACTTGACACAACTTTGAGTGCCTTGGGTTCATAACTTCAAAGGTGAAAGATCAGATCCATTCTTTGGCTTCTCAAAAATCTATCCTATGGCATGGCTCAAAAAAAAAATTGTGTTTCCCTGGGAACCCACTGGCTACATGGGCCAGGGAAACAGGTAGGCTATCTTCAGAACTACATTTTCCCTTCTCTGAGCAGAATCCAACCTTCAGTCTCATTTCCAGCTCTGTAGCAGGCCACCTGCTGTGGCCTCCCCTTCTTCTCTGCCCCCCATCTCCAGGGAATCACATAGATCTTCTCCTAGAGCCTTCCTCATCACTTCAGTTCTTTCTTTCAGCAGCCAACTCTGCACAGGCATTTCCTTGGAGTTCACCAGCAACACCAGCCAGGGAAGCAGATAGTCCAGGGAAGCAGGTAGGGTAACTTCACTCTCCCTCCTCTCCTCCATGTCGAATCCCCCAGTCTTATTGCCAGGTCTGCAGCAAACTTTCTGCTGAGGCCTTTTCTCACTCTCTGCTCCTATTCCTAGGAGACTAAACAGGTTCTGGTCACATACCCTGCTCTCCTCCCTCCTGGTGACCCTCCTCATCTCCCCCAGCCCCACTTCTAGCCCATCTCTAGCTCTATTAGCTCCCAAATACTAAGAAACACAGTCTGTCCAGAAACTAGTGGATTCCTGGAGGGATCTCAGAAGCATTCCCTACCAGGCAACAGACGACCACCACACTCCCAAGAACCAGAGAGGGCAACAGAAGCCAAACTCCCACCCAACAAGAAAAGACCAGGTATAGGCACCTAGAATTACAATAATCCCAAACCCGTGTGCTGAGACACCAGCATAAAAACACAATTAGTAACAGCCAAAACAATATGACTCCACTAGAGACCAGCAATGCTATTATACAGTAAAGCCTTGAGAAATCCAACTTAGCTGAAACACTATAGAAAGACTTCAAAATAACTCTTATGAGTAAGTTAGGGGTCCTTAAGGAGAAAATGAATAAATCCAATAAAGAAATCAATGAAAACAGAAAGAATGGAAGGAAATAAAAACATACTTTAAGACATGGAAGTGGACATAGGATCAATAAAGAAAATACAAACTGAGGGGAAACTGGATATGAAAGTTTAGGAACTCACCCAGGAACCTCAAAGGCAAGCTTCACCACAGAATTCTAGATAGAGATAATAGAGAGAATCTCAGTCACTGAAGACATAATAGAAGAAATAGATTCCCTAGTCAAAGAAAATGTTAAATCTTTAAAAAAGAAAAATTTCGCTGTTACCTGTTGTTCTGGTTAGCTGATTCGTTTTTCTTTTTCTTTTTCTTCTTTGTCAACTTGGCTGTTTAGTTATCTGGGAAGAAGACACTCAGTTGAGAAACATGCCTCCATCAAATTGTTGTAGGCAACTCTGTGTGGCATTTTCTTGATTAGATTAACTTGGTAGGGCCTCGTCCACTGAAGGTGATACTAACCCTGGGCAGTTGGTCCTGGATTATATGAGAAGATTGCATGAGTCTGCACCAGATGGGTTATTAGAACTGAAAGAAGTAGACCCACGTCCCCATTCTTAATGCAGAATTAATCTCCAATTGATAGCCACTTGCAAAATGAAAATGGAGTTTCTACCACATTAGAACGAATATAAGCCTCCTGCAGACCAAAATATACCATCTATCCTTTAAGCTCTCTACCTGGAGCCTCAGACCTCCACTTACTAGCAAGTTCTATAATATACATCTGTTATGCACTCTGCCTGGTGCTGCAGACTTTTTTTTTTAATCTTAATTCCAAATTATGGGCCAGAGTCCCCAGGTGCTTCAGACAAACTCTGTATATAAATCTATTCTAAAAGCAAATAAGCCAGTCTTTGAATTAAGCCACTCTCAGTTCTTTGACCTAGAGTGGCCTGTTTCTTTTCCCAGCACGGGGTCTAGAGTCTGTGGCAAGCTTCTTTGTATCAAGGTTCCCCAGCTTGAGTCCCTGTGACTCCTCTTCAGGCCACCCTCTCTCACTTAGAAAATAAAACTTTATCAGGCTGATAATCTTAAATTTTTAGTGGATTCTTGCCTAACACGTTGGTTCACCACCTGTAGTGGTAAATATTAGAATCTACCAATCCACGCTATTGCTGACACCAGTGGGCCACATGGCATCTGCTGGGTATTTTCATCTTAAAGAGCAAAGTGTCACAATCCGATTTGCCAAGCTCCCAGTCTTCATCCCATATTGCTATTGGCTACTCTCTGAGCCTGGCAGCAATCTTGCTATCTATCTAGTTCCCAAGGCAGGTCACCACACCAGTTCCATACAGAGATTGTCTATCTGGTCTCTTTTGCTCTGTTCACATTCCCAGCATCCGTCCTCTGTGGTTATAGTCACAACTCCCAGTAACCCATTAAAATCAAAACTCAATAAGCTTGTAATTTAGCAATGAAATTTATATCAGTAAATTCAAACTCCACAAAACGTCCACACAATAAACTCAGAGCCAATTCATAACGATATAAACTGCCCACTTAGATAAGATAAATTGTCCTACCAATTTATCTTATGAAATATTCATAACTACCTGTGGCCCTTTAAGCCCACACAGATCTGGATCGTCCTTCTCTGCCTCCATCTTGGTTCTTCTTTTTCTTTTCCTTCCTCACTCCTGTCTCCAAAACTCTGTGCCCGCCTTACTTTTTCATTGTCCAATCACAAGCCTTGCCTTATCATGTCTCCGCCTTCACCTGCATATAGACAACAATCTACACCTACCACAACTCTTTTGGATTCTAGTGGACCCTCCTTCACTTGGTTTGTAATGATGTTAGGCCAAGATTTCCTTTTCTCTTCACACAGCCTTCATATTTTACCAAATCTCTGTCCCTTTCCTAATAGCCCCAGTTGTTGGATATAGAGACTACTCCATTGGGAATACACAATTCTACCCAACCTGATGAATCAAGTAAAAGAGCAGACCGAATGTGAGTTCTCGTATAAATGCAGGTGCACACACACACACACACACACACACACACACACACACACACACACACAAAACCACCAAAAGATATTTTCTTTGGGTGTTAATTACAATTTGAAATATTACTCTTTCTTTTTTTGTGTCAGCTGTTTTTCCTAAAACATGCACCTGCTCTTGCAAGTATACTTATTATTAAAATGGCTGGTAAGTGTTTCTAAAAAGAAAGACATTGACCACAGAACTGGAAGAGAGACAACTTTAAGTGGTGTTCAGGGGAGGGGTACTTTTCATAGTATTCTTAGAAATGCTTCTGCTGAGTTACAAACATTACTACTAATTTTTTCTTGGGGGAGGACAGAGAGTCAATGGAAAGCAATACTAGACTATCGGGTTTCCTTTTCTCCTGTATGTTCCAATGGGTTCCTCGTCCTCCCAAGACTCCAACAATGAGAGGCTAGGTATCCTCTGGTCCTGAGAATCTGTGAAGGGTAGGGATTTTCTTATCTTTCCACTAGGCACTACCTTGGTCTATGTTGAGATGAGAAGGAACCTGTTTTGAGGTCCCATTAAACTTTTCTCACCTCCACTTAACCACCCTCATTTGAAATGTTCTTTAAACAGATAACACTGTGTGTCACCCAAGTAGTATCATTGTGAATTTCTCAGTAAAGCATGTTAGTGTAGGAGTCTTGTGAGAGCATTTGGTGCAGATTCTATTAAGCTGGAGTGGTGATACATCTTTCTCAACTGTGACACTTCTTAGTGTGATTTTAAAGCTTACTATTTTTGAAGCACTGGGCTGATCCCTACAGCATCATGCGTGCCAAGCAGGATTCCATTGAATAACTACATGACCTCAGCTTTTGGGGTTTCTGAGGACTGGGCCATTTTTACCCCTGCACCCAGCTATAAATTACAATAGGAATGTCCCCCACTTCCCTCCTACTTCTGCTTTTTCAGTACTGAGATTAAGGGTGTGGACTTCCGGGTTGGAGAAATGGCTCAGTGGTTAAGAGCACTGACTTCTCTTCCAGAAGTCGTGAGTTCAATTCCCAGCAACCACATGGTGATTCACAACCATCTGTAATGGGATCTGATGCCTGCCCTCTTCTGGTGTGTTTGACAGTGACAAGTGTACTCACATACATGAAATAAATAAATAAGTCTTTAAAAAACGGGTGTGTACTTCCAATTTAGGCACATGGGAAAAGAGAGAGAGAGAGAGAGAGAGAGAGAGAGAGAGAGAGAGAGAGAGAGAGAGAGAAATATACCTAGGTCTCAGCATAGGAAAGGGCTTAGTGTCTGTTATGTGAATGTTTCAGGAGAGCTGGGCAAATTTGACTTACTGAAGATAGGACATGAAAGGAAGAGTAATTCCAATAAAGTGTAGCCTGGAGAACCAGTGAGTTCTATTACAGGAGCTTGGGTTACAAACTACTTACAGGAACTTTGGCAGCTTTTGAGTGACCATTTCTTTCTCTGGAGGAAATCTTTGTCTTCCAGTAACTTGTACGTTCTCTTTTCACATAACAGTTAATAGGTTCAATCTTGTGCAGGTCTCCTTTGGATAGTTACAACCACTAACAGTTCAAGAGGGCAACACAGCACAGTGTGTTGCTCCACAGTGCCAGAGTGGGGAACATCCTTAGGCCAAGGAAATTAAGCAATAGTATCCCAGACTTAATGTATGAATTTATTCACTGGAGTTTAGTTAGCAATTGGGAGATTTCAGCTGTGGATTGAAATTCCAGCTATCCAGAGAATGGGCAGACATTTCAATAAGCAGTCAAAGCATGTCTCTACTTCCCCAGATTTCAGCAAAGGCTATAAAATAAAGTGTTGGTTCTCAGCTTGCTTCTCTTGGCACTCTCCCATTGTCAGACAGCCCAGTAATAAATGACTCCATAGTGAGGGCAAAGGTCAGAGTCTGCTTAAAATCTACTTAATACTCAGTTCCACAGCGTCTAGGAGTTTCTGGGTAAAACTGAATCAGCCCAGGGTATCAGGAGTGATTGCACATGAAATTAATACACTTTTGCAAGCAATTCTTTGTGCTACTGAAAGTCAGTGAAGGAAATATACACTCTTCAGGACTACTCGTGCAGAAGGAGTTCAAGTTCTGCATGTTGTTGCATTGTTAAATCACTCAAGGGGTCTGACCACAGGCGAACTGACTCCTACAAAGCTTTGTTTTTAAGTAACACGGAGCAGATTGGGTTCTGGAGGTATAGAAAAGATAGGATGAGAGGAGCAACAGTTTAAATTGAAGGTGAAAATTTAGGCAGGAACAAATGGAAAGATGGTTCCCAGTCAAAATGCACTGAGGCATTGCCACACGAAACTGCGAGACTCTAAACACATCTGCAGAATAGTGTAAAAGAGCTGCACCTAAAGGTTCTGTTGATGCTTCTTGCAGCATAAAGACTGAAAACTTTTGCAATGAGTCTGAGCATAAAGTGACACATAGACGTGTGGCTGTTATTAGTATGGAGATGTAAAGATATATGTGTGTATATATATATACATGTATATATATATATATTTCATTCCTCCTGCTTGGAAAGTAAGCAAACGTTATTGATTAAAAACAAACATGCTACCAAGCAAACTATGCATATATGCATACTACTGAGATAGCAATAATATACATTGATTGTATGTTGATAAAATTATAAAGAAACATGCATATACATATGCATATATACATGCATATGTTATTACATGTAGATTTCAACCATCTGGGGATTCAATATTCCCTAAAGATCAAAATGTTTAAATTTCCAAGTATTCTACCCTATTTCTATGACTCCAAAGTTCATATCATTAAGTATTTGTAAAACACAGTTTTTCCTGTTTAAGGACTGGGGCCGCTCAGGCAACATAAATTTACAAAAGTTTCCAAAATTTCCAAAGTGTAGGCAAGCATGGGTGAGTACTAAGGGCTCAAGTCTTCTGATTTCAGTCTATTAGCCAGAAGAACAAACCACCTTTATACTTGGTCTTTCTGTTTTACCTCCTTCTAGGGACTAAAAGCAAGGCTGCTGTTGAAGATAAAAATAAGTTGGTAAGAAACAAAATCAATGAAAAAGCCATGCAGGTTTATATTTTCTATGATCAGATATTTTATCCTACAAATAAGATAGAGATTTTCATCATACACATAGGTAAATATTCTAATTTCTCCTAGTTTAAAATATAATTGATATATAGGACATGCTCAAAGTCATGCCTTTTGAAAAAAGTGACCACAAAGGAGGCCAGTCCATACATTTTGTAGTTTTCTGTGTTAGTTACCGTCCCAAGTTTTGCTCATCCATAACTTGCTTTTCCTTCCAGATTTGTGAGGTATTGTGTGTATTTGTGGTGGTAAATCTTGTCAACCTGGTTGAACTAAAAACCACCTAAGAACCTTACTTCTGGGTATATCTGTAAGGTTGGTTCCCAGAAACAATTAACTAATATGAGAGGATTCAGCCTGAATTCAGGCAGCACCATCCAATAGGCTGAGATACATAGAAAAAGAGAGCAGGAGAAAGGAGAAACCCTCAGCCCACTTATGCTTGTTTTTGTTTGTTTGTTGTTTTGTTTTGTTTTATTGTTTTTGTATTTTGCTTCCTGCCTGCTGTTATCTGAGCAGCTACTGTTACGGGGATCCAGTGATAAACACTTTTTTTCTTACTGTGCCTATAAAGCAACTAATTCACTTGAATTTGAACTGAAATCCCTGAACTCATGAATGGAAATTAATCTCTCCTTCAAAATTGTTTCTCACAGTTACTTGCCATAGCTATAAAAAATTGACAAGCACATAATTTTACAAATGCCCGAGGCCAAGCTCCCAAAAGGTCAATATTAAAGGGTTATATCCATATAATTAAAAGCATAAATGCAGATTTGCTATATGTATATGTGTATATATCTTGTCTTTACATGCATATGTACACATATTATGTATGCATATTTGACAGTAAACACACACATATATATGTGAAATACATAAAACATGCTCACCTAATGCATGATATTTTTATTTATTTACCTTTTCTGTATTTCTGCACAGGCCTTAGTCAGGGTTTCTACTCCTGCACAAACATCATGACCAAGAAGCAAGTTGGGGAGGAAAGGATTTATTCAGCTTACACTGCCACATTGCTGTTCATCACCACAGGAAGTCAGGACTGGAACTCAAGCAGGACAGGAAGCAGGAGCTGATGCAGAGGCCATGGGGAGATGTTACTTACTGGCTTGCTTCCCCATGGCTTGCTCAGCTTGCTCTGTTATAGAACCCAAGACTACCAGCCCAGGGATGGCACAACCCACAAGGGGGCTCGGTCCTCCCACTTTGATCACTAATTGAGAAAATGCCTTACAGCTGGATCTCATAGAGGCATTTCCTCAAGGGAGGCTCCTTTCTCTCTGATTACTCCAGCTTGTGTCAAGTTGACACACAAAACCAGCCAGTACTGTATGCCTGCATGAGTTTATGTGCACCACATGCATGCAGGTACCTATGGAGACCATAGAATCATTATATCCTCTAGCACTGAGGTTAGACAGTTGTGTGGCACCTAATCTTCAGTTCGTTCTGAGAACTAAACCCAGGTCTTCTGCAAAAATAATAAATGATTTTAGCCTATGAGGCATCTTTGTAGCCCCATATACTCTTTTTTAAAAAAAATGAGAGAGCATTTTTTTAAAACTTTTTATTGATTCTTTGTGAATTTCACATCATGGATCCCAATCTCACTCATATCCCCATCCTTTTGCATCTGTCCTCTCTCCTTGCAACTTCCCTAGAAAATACAAAACAAAACAAAACATAAAATAAATTTTCTTTGTGGAAGCTGTAGTGTGTCATACACATCTTTACTTGCAAATGTTCATGGCAATGAGTCACTTGGCTTCCGCTACACTATCAATACTAGAGCCTCACCTAGCCTCCCCTCAGATGTCCTGTTGTTGCCCCGTGTCATGGAGATCCTGCAGCTTTGGATCTGCAGGACCAGGGCTTTCACATGCTCCAGCAGTTCATAGATGGGGTAAATGTTGGGGTGGGCCAACTCAAAGCACCTACACCACCTGGACAAGCTATGCAGCACAGCCTGATTAGCTCACAGAAAGCTGCAGCCAGCAAGGGCCAGGGCCAACTCTCCTGTTCTCATGCTTTTTGGGCTGGCTCACCACCAGAGCCAGCTCTACTGTCATGTCCAGGCAAAGTGCAGGGCCAACTCTCCTGAATGCTGTAGCCAGTGAAGGGTAGGGCCAACACTGCACAACCCTTGGGTATCAGCATGGTCCTAGGTGGCAACCCAGACCAGGGAATCCGAATGGCTTTTAGTGGTAAGGTGAGCCATGAACATGGACACAGACCCCTGCTGCTGCATGGTCACAGAGTCAGACATAGCCCTCAGCAGCAGCACAGGCTGTGACATCACCATGACCTCAGGTGGCAGGGCAGGCTACTCACATCAGGCTGTTCCTCTCTACCCACGAATCTCTAATTCTACCTCCCTTCATAATGCTCAAACTGTTCTGCTTCTCTTTCTCTCCCATCTCTCCACCATATGCTCACACATCATCGTGGCTCCCACTGCTGGTAGACCAAATGGTAGGATGTTCTCTGGGTGTCTTCTGCCGACCCTCTCAGCACAGCTTGGAGGCTGAGATAGCATTTTTAATGACATCATGATGGCCTAAGACACAAATTCATGCTCTTAGCTGCTATAATGGGACTGCATTTGAAAACTTAATGCACATGTATTTTTTTCTTCTTTTCATATGTGTGGTATGCCTGTGTGCACACATTTATATGTGGTTTTGTAAACCAGAGATTGATATCAAGAATTTTACTTGTTTGCTTTTCTGCTTTATTCTTTATAGGCAAGATCTCTCAGTTAAACCCACAGATTATCAGTAACTTGTCTAGTCTCACTAGTCAGGCACTCTGAGGATTCTTTATTTCTGCCTTCCAAGGCTGAATTACAGGCAAGCCACTAGGTCCACTGAGCATTTATATAGGTTCTGGGTACCTGACCTCTGATCATTTTATTTGGGTAGCAAGCATTTTAACTCCTCAGGTGCTATTTTTGCTTGCTTGCTTGCTTGTTTTGTTTAGAATTTATTCTTAATTGTATTTTTAAAAATTAAGTGTATGTGCCTGTCTGCATGTGGGTATGAGCATATGAATGCAGATGCCCAAAGGATTCTAGGAAAGAGTATCAGATTCTTAGAAGATGGAGTTACAGGTTGTCTTAGATACTGGGAACTGAAGCCAGGTTCTCTGTAAAAGCAATATGTGCTCCTAACCATGACCAATCTCACCAGCCAGTGTCTGTGTGGCACAGGTTGGTCTGGACTTCATATGTTGCTCAGACAGGCCTTGAACTCATGAACATCCTTCTGCTTCAGCTTCCCAAATGTTGGGATTACAGAGGTATATCACTGTGTCCATCTTGAATGCAGCTTTTTACATGATTTATCTATCTATATATTTGCTTATCATTCATACTTGGAATTATCTTTACATTAAGAAGATTAGAGTTATCATTTGGAGGTCAGTACAGAAGTAGCTCTACAGTTAGCCGAGGGGGTCCCATGGAAATCTCTAAACAGCTGAGGAAAACATACAACTCATTGAACATGGATATCAGACTGGAGTCTATATATAAAGCCTTCACTCTACATTCTAGTATCTCTAGTGTGGGAAGGTACTCTGCAGGACACCAAAAGAGAAACACAAACAGCAACTCAGCTTCAAAACCTTTGACCTACAATTTGTCCTGCCTACATAATATGCTAGGGCAATGATAGCACAAAATGTGAGTAGCCAACCAATGTCTGATTTGACTTAAGGCCCACTCCATGAGATGGAACTCATATCCAAAACTGTTTGGGTGACGAAGAACTAGACAGTAGATAGACCAGAGACCTGTGGTAAAACCAGTGCTACTGTTCTAAAAAAGCAAACAAACAAAAACCAATAAAATGATTCTTAATGATATGCCACTGTACTCATAGATCAGTGTCTCATTCTGTGATAATCAGAGAGGCTTCCTCCTGCAGCAGATGGTAACAGAGACCCACAGCCAGAATTACTCACAGAGGGAGAGAGGGACAGGGAATGAGGAGAGACATTGGAACACCCAGTTATAAATGGATGTCTACGACAAATCTCCCCCCACAGAGCTCAGGGAAACTCCACAGAAGAGGAGGCAGAAAGAATATAAGAGCCAGAGGTGATAGAGGGCAGGAGGAGCAAAGATTTCCCAATGGACCAAGGCTCATATAAACTTGCAGAGACTGAAGAAGTAAGAACAGAGCCTACATGCGTTTGCAACAGGTCTCCCACTTATGAATTATAACTTTCAGCTTAGTATGTTTTAGGGAATTCCTCCTGAATGTAGGATCAAGTGAGATTCTGATCTTTGTGCTTACTCTTGGGGCCACTTTTCTTCTGTTGTGTTGCCTTGTCCAGACTTGATTTAATGGTTTTGTTTTATCTTATTATACTTTATTTTGTTAGGTTTGATTATTGCCCTTTAGGAATCTCTTCTTTTCTAATGAGAGATAGAAAGGAAGTGTTTTTGGAGTGTAAGTGTTTCTGCTGGGATGAAAAGGTATCCTGAGATACAGGCACCCAGCTCTGAGGGGAAGGCTCCTAAGCAGGGGCACTGCAGCTCCCAGGGAAGTGTATCTGCAGCAGAAACGGGGAGCTCAGGAGCCTCAGCCCCTCTGCTTCTACTCTTCCCTTCATTGTTTCTTGTCTTCTTCCTATGAGAGAGTCATGCCAGGCAGTAAATCTCATAAAAGAGATTTACTGAAGGATCCAGGAGGAGGAGGGATGAATCCAAGAATGCCGTGTGCTCCCTGTTTGTGCAACAGAGAACTGGACAAAGGGTGGGGCTTATATTGGCTTTTATTTCGGAGGGGGGTTGGGGTGCAGAGCTTTTCAGGGCAAAGATTTCCAGATTGAGGATTGGTGGTATTTAAAATCTTGAGCTTGGGGAGTTCAGGGATTGGTAGTTTATTTTCCTGTTCAGGGATTGGTGGCCTCCCCTCCCCCCTCTACCACACACTCTTTTCACTGCATCAGGCCCATGAGTTAGGGTCATAAGTTCTTTCCAAACAGCAGGAGGCTTTGGTTGAGGCAACATCTCCCTGGAGCTGCTTCAGGGCAGCAGGAGAGGAGGTGCTGTCACTGTGGGATGGCTTCTGTGGGACAGCTCCTGCAGTAGTATTTCACCAAGGTTTCAGGCTGCAGGAAAGGAGTCTGGATAGCTCCTCACAATGGCAGCAAGCTAAGGCATTGCTGTTTTGACAGATGCCACCATTTTTTTTATTAACTTGAGTATTTCTTATTTACATTTCAAATGTTGTTCCCTTTCCCGGTTTCCAGGAAAACATCCCCCTAATCCCCCCCTTCTTTATGGGTGTTTCCCTCCCCACCCTCCCCCCATTGCCGCCCTCCCCCCAACCATCACGTTCACTGGGGGTTCAGTCTTAGCAGGACCAAGGGCTTCCCCTTCCACTATGCCACCATTTTGAAAGACACTGTTATTTTGGCATCTTCAGTGGCTATAGACTGGAGCAGGAAGGAAGGAAGGAAGGACAGAAGGAAGGAAAGAAGGAAAGATGGAAAGAAGGAAGGATGGAAGGAAGGAAAGAAAGAAGGAAGGAAGAATGAAGGACGGAAGGCAGGCAGGAAGGAAGGAAGGCAGGCAGGCAGGCAGAAAGGCAGGAAGGCAGGAAGGCAGGCAGGCAGGCAGGAAGGCAGGAAGGCAGGAAGGCAGGAAGGCAGGAAGGCAGGCAGGCAGGCAGGAAGGCAGGAAGGCAGGAAGGCAGGAAGGCAGGAAGGCAGGCAGGAAGGCAGGCAGGAAGGCAGGAAGGCAGGAAGGCAGGAAGGCAGGCAGGAAGGCAGGAAGGCAGGCAGGAAGGCAGGCAGGAAGGCAGGAAGGCAGGAAGGCAGGAAGGAAGGAAGGAAGGAAGGAAGGAAGGAAGGAAGGAAGGAAGGAAGAACTGGAAGGAGGGACTGCTGTCACTTTGAGGATCTTGCAGCATGTGGCTTAGGGACTACATGGAGGGAGAGGGAGTTGGGGAGGGGCTTGGAGGAATAGATGAAAGGAGAACTATAATAAGGACATGTTGAATGAAAAGAGAACTTATTTTCAATTAATGAAAAAATTTAAAAAGACAAAAAGAGAGTAGTTCCAATGATAACGCAATAAACACTAGAAATGCCAAATAAAAAGAAAAACCAGTTAGATTACTTAATCTCTGTTGTGTGTGTATGTGTGCTTTGCCTATGCAATGAAATGCAACTGGCCTAAATGAAATTGTTTAGATATGTATATACAAAATTGCAAGTAAGTGTAACTCTATCTATTAAAATAATAGCTGAGGTGATCAACAAGTGACAGCTATTGGGGAAGGACAGTCAGTTTTCTTCAATAATGAGGCCTATGAGATGCTATTCATACTCCAGTATATATGGTTCTTTGTCCACACATGTACTGATGATTCTAAGTGGAATCAGTGGTGTTTTATCTGGTTGTGAGGCCTCAAACTAGTAGTTTTCCTGCTTCAGCCTCCCAAGTGTTGGAATTATAGGTGTGAGCTACCATGCACAGCTATGAAATACTCTTAAAAATATTAGCAACACAAATTCACAGTCCATCAAAAGGATATGGCTTTATGGAGCTCATTCCAATTATGCAAAGCTATTTCACTCTCAGGAAAGCCATTAATATAGTTTATGTATTAATGTGTCTCAGGAAATAATTTTAAGGCCTATTCTACACACAGAAAGGTATTTACCAGGCTTGTCATTTCACAGGCTAGAAGTCCTAGTTTCTTAAGAAAATGAATTAGAAGTGTTTTTTTTTTTAAGTTTAAAAAGTGTTTGAGATCGTCTTTACATTAAAAGAGGTTTAATGATTTGCAGAGCTAAAGTCAGAGAAATTGTAATTACAATAAGGCACTTATGTGTGCCTACCAGAAAGATGAAAGCAGAAAGAGTTTTTTTTCAATCTTTTAGTACTTGAACAAAAAGATATGATTGAGAGACTTTGCCTCAAAAGAATAAAGTAGAAAAGCAATCAAGGAAGATTCTTGATATCAACTTCTGGCTTATGAACACATATGAATGTTTGCGCACGCGCGCTCACACACACATACACACACACACATACAAAAAGAAGAAAAACAAAACAAAAATGTATGTGCACTAAATTCTCTAACTGGCACTGGATGTGATGGTGCACACCTTTAATCTCAGTGCTCAGAGGCAGAGGTTAGACAAATCTCTGTGAGTTCGAGACCAGTCAGTCTACAAAGTGAGTTCCAGGACAATCAGTGCTGTTACACAGTGAAATCCTGTCTCAAAAACCAAAGCAAACAAAATGAAGCAACACCCTCAAAAGTGTATCTAATTATAGCACCTAAGAAAATAAATGTGTGTCTTAGACCATCATGATGTCATTAAAAAGAAATTGAGTAAATTGATACATCACCTTCATAAGATAGATACACTACTATTGTTAAATATTTATTCTCAAAATGTCTATACACTAAGTAAAATCCCAGAAAAAATATAAAAGATGTTATTGATTAACAGGCTTCTTTTTAAATTTATATCAAAATGTAAAGATACTAGACTATTAATGCATATTGGAAAACATAAAAGTTGGAGAAACACTACCTTATTCAGAAAATTTTATTAACTTGTAGCACTGAAAAATGGTCTATCATCATGAAGGTAGAAAAGTATATCTATATCTATATCTATATACAAATATAATTCATTATAAAAAGAACACTATTCTAATAAGTTGTGTAAGAAGAACTAGTGGATATCCACATTGAGAAATGTAAACTATGACTCATATATGGCTCATATAAAAAGTAAAAATGGGTCATAGTGGTTTTTGTTTCCTTCATCCTTATTTTATGAGAAAGGTTTGTCCTATGTAGGCTAGGATGGCCTTGAAACCCATCATAATTATGCCTCAGGCTCCAATTGCTGAAATTATAAACATGTCTGCCACTTCTGATGTTGATCATAGATTTAATCATAAAACTTAAATATATAATAATCCTAGAGGCTGGAGAGATGGCTCAGCGGTTAAGAGCACTGACTGCCCTTCCAGAGGTCCTGAGTTCAATTCCCAGCAACCACATGGTGGCTCACAACCATCTGTAATGGAATCCGATGCTCTCTTCTGGTGTGTCTGAAGACAGCTACAGTGTACTTGTATATAATAAATGAATAAATCCTTTAAAAAGTGAGAATTCTAGCAGAAACTATGGGAGTCATTATCAAGAAATAGACATGGCTAGGCATAGTGGTTCATGCCTATAATCCCAGCATTTGAAAGGGAATCCTAAGAAATACTTTGTTTCAAATAAAGACAATAGAAAGTGGACAAATAGTTCTTGCACAAAGCTATAAGCCTTGATTGTTTCAGTTGCATGTTTGAGAAAATGTAGACCTGCTCCTGATCAGAAAACAGCATTCTCGAAACATGCAGCTCATATAATATGCAGAACATAGAAAGTCACATCAAAGTCAACAGGAAAAGAGATAATCCAGTAAAGAAATGAGCAACAACACGAATAGTTAGAGGATGGAGAAATGGCTCCACATTCAAGAGCATGCAGTGCTTTAGCAGAGGACGCACGTTCAGTTCCCAATGCCCAATTCCTGGTGACTCATAACCATCTGTAACTTTAGTTCCAGGACACCCAACACATCTGGCTTCCATGAGCACCTGCACTCCTGTACATATACCCACCCCAACATAATTAAAGTTAAGATATTATTAATTAAACCTTTAAAAATAAAAAGAAATATTCAAATAGCTATGCCTCTATAGAAAAATAGAAAACTATCAAGCAATCACAGAAAAGGGTGTTTAACATCATCAACCATTAGAAAAGAGTAATAAAACTATGATCAATAAGGTTCTATTAGAACAGTGACACACATTAAAAGAAAGAATATAGCAAATACTGGCAATATGGTGAAACAATGAAACAATGGGAAAAGGGGGCTTGGAGTGCTTGATAGTGTCTCACAATACTAATCTTCCATTTATATTACTCAATCATATTGTCATAAAAGGTATATTTGCAGATAGTCTTTATATCTTCTATGTGCATGAATGACCCCAATTAAAAACAACCAGAGAATATAATATAGATACTAAATTTTTCCACACGCTTAATAGGAAGATATATACAAATGTATCATACATAAAATATCTAAAATATAGAAATTTAAAGGTGAGTTTTAAAAGCTAGATCTGGGCCTAGAGGTGTAGCCTAGTGCTACTATGCATGCCTACCACAAAGGAGAGCCTGCCCACCCCATCCCCATCCCCATCCCCATCCCCATCCCCAGAAGCAGAGACTAAAAAGCAGGAAAAGACTCCATTAAAAAGAAGCCTGTATGGTTCTGTTTAAATGACCATGAAACCTAATCTAGAGTGACGGAAATACCATTCATTACTGGGATAAGGCAGTGAGAGGAGCAACATGTCTAACACTACAGAATTGAACACATTACATCCTGGAAAAGTAATTATGAATTTAAACCTATCTGCTAGTATTTAAGGACTATATCTTATTGTAATTGTAATATAGTGTGTGATGTTGTTTCTGAAATGACAGAACTCTGTATCTAGGAATGCGAACCAATAAACAGCATTCTTTCAAAGTCTCTGCTTCAGTTCCTTTCTCAGCTACCCTTGGTGGCAAGTCACTCAAAAGTGATGAGTAAAATAAACTCTTTCTTCCCTCTGTTTGTTTCCTATTGCTGTGATACAGGCCATGACCAAAAGTAACTTGGGAAGGGAACAGTTAATCACCAAGGGAAATCAGGGCATGAACTCAAGCCCTAGAACTCAAGGAACCTGGAATAAAAGCAGAAGGCATGAAGGAATGCTGCTCAGTTAACTTTGCTATACACCTTAGGAACAACCGTCCCGGCCCACAATAGACTAGACAAGACACTTCCACATTGATTATTCATCAACACAATGGCTCACAATCTTCTCTAAGGCCAACGTGCTGGGTTCATTTTCTAAATTGAAATTTCCTTTTCCCAGATGACACTTGTTCATGGTAAGTTGGCAGAAAGAGAAGGGGGAGGGAGGGAGGGAAAGAGAAAAAAGAAAAGGAGAGAGAGAGAGAGAGAGAGAGAGAGAGAGAGAGAGAGAGAGAGAGAGAGCGAGCTGACTGGCATAACCCCTCAGGTTGCTTTTGTTCATTGTTTTATCACTGAAACAAGAAGCAAACTAGTACAGAGTACCTTTGAATCCACTGCATATTTTAACATCCACTGGGATATATAATGTAATTAGTTACTAATTACTGTTTAAACTGTCATTTCGCAGAGGAGAAAATTGGTCTCAGAGAGACCTATCCCTATCATTTCCTGCCATGAATGCCTGGCTTCTACATGGAAAGTTGTTGAAAGGCACACTGGGGCACAACACCAAAGTCCTAGGGGAAAGGAAAATCTCAAGAGTCTCATAAACAAGACATTCCTCCAAAGAGCTCTCTAGCAAGAAGGAGCTGGCTAGGGTCTGGGATTCCCTGAGTATGTCTCCTCACTCTGCAGAGAAGTCCAGCACTCCCACTACTACACATCCACACTGAGTGCAGACACCTGGAGGGGATTTTTCTGTTGTCACAACACAGTGCCAGTTTCCGTTTTAAATTGTCAGGGCCATCATAATTACATGGCATCTATAGCATCAGGGTTGCTCTCCATACTGAAATTGTTTCTTCACATCCATAGGTCCTTAGGGTGAATTTTGACTGAGAAACAGTGATCACATATCTTGGACCCTTATCTTTCAAACCTCTGGGACAGTTCTGCTTTCAGTGGTAGATCTTTTAGTAGGCTCACTGCTGTTCTTCACCCCCCCAGGATCTGAGGACCAAACCCAGGGCCTTGCACTTGCTAGGCAAGCGCTCTACCACTGAGCTAAATCCCCAACCCCTCGCTACTGTCCTTTATCTGTGTCTTACTGTCTCGGGAAGTGTTCCTATCTCTTCCTTAAAAATTTTGGTAGATGCCCCCCTTCACCCCACTCATGCCGTAACATCCTAAGACTGAAATATAATGCAATTAAAAGACGACCCCTTATGAACAACAATGCCAAGCAACCAGAGCTTCCAGGGACTAAGCCACTACCTAAAGACTATACATGGACTGACCCTGGACTCTGACCTCATAGGAAGCAATGAATATCCTAGTAAGAGCACCAGTGGAAGGGGAAGCCCTGGGTCCTGCTAAGACTGAACCTCCAGTGAACTAGATTGTTGGGGGGAGGGCGGCAATGGGGGGAGGATGGGGAGGGGAACACCCATAAAGAAGGGGAGGGGGAGGGGCTAGGGGGATGTTGGCCTGGAAACCGGGAAAGGGAATAACACTCGAAATGTAAATAAGAAATACTCAAGTTAATAATAATAAAAAAAGACGAGGTTTCATTTCAAATGCCAATTCTAATTGTAGAAGATCATTGAGTTGTCTAGACTTCAGGTCTGGCTAGTTTTGGTGTGTGATGTTCTTATTTACAATTTTTATAATGAAAAAGTATTTTAAAATATGAGAAAAAAAGGATATATTGAGTGATTCCTAATAAGGCAATACTGCTGACTGTGACTTAGACTTTCTAAGGAAATAGATTCTTAATAATAAACTCTGAAATCTGACTTACCATTTCAGCAGTGCTTGGACAGCTATGAGAGACAGGATTGTGACATGTGTCTATTAAGAGAAAGTTACTTTCTTGCCTTGGGTGATCTTGGTAATACAGGGGAATGCTTCAGGACCCGTTCTTTGGCACACATCTCAAAGTGCTAAAAAGACTCCTTTGTTAGATGTATATTCACCAAGTAAATTACTGCTGCTAGGAGTTTCTGTGTGGTTAAGACAGCAGTTTGCAGTGACAGCTTCTCGTTTGCTGAGTAGGAATGGCTGCAGTCGTATCTCATTTTATGTATGGATAGCAGAGTGGGTTAGAAGGGGAGGGGAACAGCCATCTAGAAGGGGAGAGGGAGGGGTTAGGGGGATGTTGGCTTGGAAACTGGGAAAGGGAATAACATTTGAAATGTAAATAAGAAATACCCAATTTAATAAAAATGGAAAAAAGAAAGAAAGCGTGTATAGTGAATATTCCACTTAGAAATCTCCTCATAATTGAGGAATTTTTTCAGAAATTAATGCAAAATTGTCATTCACAGATTATAGCTAAAATCATAACATAGTCCTACCAAGTCTCCTTGTATAGTAGTCTGTCTTCTGCTTAGAAGTGCTAGAGGGAAAAAGTCATGAGAGCGCTGTATTTTTAAACGAATTCATTTAAAATGTGAACCAGTATAATAAACAGCTATGTATCAATTACTTTTTGAGAATAAGTTCTGGGTTCAGACATCTCCAAATCCTTGTGTCTTTTTGAAACTTTTGATGATAGAATTGACTCAATATACAGCATGTACATGTAGGAATACACTTTTTAAACTGAAAACAAGGGGGAAGTAGGACAGAAGAGATGGCTAAGAAATTAAGAGCACTGGTTCCTCTTCCAGATGACCTGGATTCCAGTCCCAGTCCCCATAAGGAAGGAAGCTCATAACTATCTATATCTCTAGTTCCAGGTATCTGACACCCTCACACAGATATAAAATAAATCATTAAAGAGTTAACCCCAAAATAGGATATATCAATCAAAGCAAACCCAAGTTCCAGATAGATAGATAGATAGATAGATAGATAGATAGATAGATAGATAGATAGATGGGGTGGGGTGGAGAGGGTGGCTGGGTGGCTGGGTGGCTGGGTGGCTGGGTGAGTGGATGGATGGATGGATAGATGATAAATAGATAGATAGATAGATAGATAGATAGATAGATAGATAGATAGATAGATAGGATACCTAGGGCCTTGTATATGGCTAGTAAATTCTCTACCATTTAACTACATGCTCAGACCTCAAGCTTTTTCTTCTGTTCTGGGGTTTGAAACTACAACCTCTATCCATAGTATACTTGGATCTATATACTTCTATTCCATAGCAAATTTCCAAAAAGTATACTTATCAGATAATTGCAACTCAAGAAAATTACAGCATTCGCCTCTATCAAACAAACAGATCCACTCACCACTATGCACAGTGAGCTGGAATTGTGGTATCTAGGCCTTGGCAAGGCTTTGCTGTGAATGTCTTCCTTAATGACAATGTGGCCAGTTGTTTCAGGCTTTAACATTTGCAGATTTTATGCTCAGCATCTTTAGAAATTATGTGAAGTTAAAGATTCTGGCTTTAAAACAAAGTCAGATCAATATGAAGTATGTTCTTGGGCATTCTCCCTATCTGTCTGCCTTCACACAACTATTGTATATTTCTGTTCCAATACGCTGAAAATATAAAAATATTATATATGTGTGATGGAAAAATTATCACCATGCAAGTAGTTATTTCAGCTCTTGCTATTTCGCAGACAGAGAAATGGAGATCCCACACAAACGAAGTGGAAATTCTGGAGCTAACACTAGAATGCATGACATTCCACCTTTGAAGCTTTTCTGGTGGGAAATACTGGCTCTCAAATGCATATCCATGGACCGAGTAACTACACGCACAGCTGTTTAAATGAATGGAGTGTTATGTTTACATACATGACGAGACTACAAGAAATGTTACACATTAGTTTAAACTGTTCTTAGGGGGGAAAAATTGCCCTTTCTGCTATCACTGTAGTATAACTGGATCGTTTGCTCTTAAGAGCAATTGAATAGCAGTTACTGTTTTGACACTGTTTATTTTCTCACCTTGGAAAAGGCCATTTAAACGTTTTTTTTTTTTTTTGGTGTGTGTGTGTAGTTTTATGTATATTTATTCAGTAAGGTATTTTACAAACATTCCAATTTCTTTAGACTATGAATCAATTAGGTGGAGATTTTATGCAGAGGAAGAAGTGCACTCCTTTTGTTAGCATAATCAAATCAGTCTTATCACACGAGGTAGGAAACTTCTTTCCATAAATGTTAAAAAGTATTTCCAGAGAAGGGGAACAAGAAATCTTTTAAGTGTTAGGGATTTAGCTCAGTGGTAGAGCGCTTGCCTAGCAAGCGCAAGGCCCTGGGTTCGGTCTCCAGCTCCGAAAAAAAGAAAAGAAAAGAAAAAAAAAAGAAATCTTTTAAGTAAAAATCGACTACTGTACTATCTGAGATACAAAAGAAGCAGAAGTTGAATTTGGCCATGGAATTTTATCAGAGCAATATAAATCCTATCTAAGGGAAGGGGTGAGGATTACACTTATATGTAGGTATAAGAACAAATATTTAGGATGCTCGTTTAGTAAAGCGGTTGTTGGTTCTCCTCCAAGACTTGTGCAATAATGAGTACTAGGCGGATGTTTAAGTTTCCAGTATGAGAAATGATTTCTCTCATACTGAGTATGTCTTTGTACAATCTGGGAGTGGTTGTGTACTGCCCAGGTATGTGTGACGTCATTGCTCCCTTGATTATTGTACCACACTGGCCACTGTGATCATAGGTGTTAGATCTCAGTAGGACTATTGCTTGCTTCCCACCTTTGGAAGTTTTCACAGTGCCTTCTGGTACCATGAAGCTCTTCCCCAAGGAGGAAGCTTTCAGGTTTGATCCAAACTGTGCCCTCTGGGGTCCTGGGTCTGAAGTGCACACCGATTCCAGCCATAGAGACTCACCTTCCACCACTTGGGGGGGGGCAACCAGAGGCAACAGCAATAACCTATAATGGTTTTTTTAGGGGGGTACTTTTGGACAATTCTGATCAATAACTCAAAAGAATTTTCATGCCTGATTTGAGATTTTTTGTTAGGTAGTCTATGGCTCTTGGACCAGGATGGTGAGGTCTATTGCCAGCCCATATGTGAAATTTTTATTTTAATTATGTGTATATTCCTACACAGACTTGGTTGTATTGTGTGTATTTTAGGTAGATAGTTCACAATATGATTCCTTATAACTTTTCAAACATCCTGTTATTTTACCCTTTTCTCTCCTATTTATCCTCCTCCTCTTCCCTAATTAGATCCATTTTCCACTTCCTCTTCAGATCACTTGCATTCTGGTAATCCCCCATCTATTGCTCCCCCATCCCCCACTCTGGTGATGGTCTCCTTTTACTTTCCTGGTTTCTGCAGTTATATCAGGTTATATGCTCACATCCAAAGATTTGGAGGTCGGAACATCAGATAAGAGAAACACTAAATATACTCTTTTCTAGTTTCATCCATTTACCTGCAAATTTTTTATTTCAGGTTTCTCTTTTACACCTTAATAGCAGCTGATGAAAAAGCAGACTTGTGGGGCCCAGTCCTAACCGATAACATCCATTTGTGGATGCTGGTGGTGGTAGTGGTGGGAGTTCATAAGGCCTCGACCCTAGACGAATAGCTGCAGACAACCAAGGACCACTGAGACTGAGAGAAATATATATATATTCACATACACATATAATATATACATACACAGAAACACACACAGAGACACAGACACACCATGAATTTGAAAGAACAACAAGATTATATGAGAGGGTTTGGAGGAAGGTAAAGGAAGAGGAAAAATGAAATTATATTATAATCTCATATAATAAAAAATATTTACAAAAAAGAATCAAATTGTATTTCAAGTTAAAATTCTCTTGTTTGCTTAATGTAACAAAACTCCTGAATTTCTGCCTTTTTATTTGAACAGAGCTAATGCATGCGGTGTTTACTTTTTAGGTTATAGAGAAAAACATCTACAAATGATTATAAGTGAAAAATCATACCACAAATGTTATTCATCAATATCCCAGTAATGATTAAATAATGCCCCTACAAGAATTTTAAGCAGTTAGCATTTATTTAACGGCATTAAACATATTAGAACATACGCATCTCAGGGTAAGCATGCAAACATTTTTTCCAACTCCAGTAACATTTAACAAAGATACACTGCACAGCAATCTTTGTAGAGAAACTACTATAAAGCACACATTTGATTTACTTAAGAGACTTGAAGTGACTTGTCATCATTTGCAGTCTCAAGAGGCATTCACTATTTAAATGGTCATATTTACTGGCAAGAAAGGCAAGCAGTAAGATTTCTGAAATGGGGGTAAATTCTCATTCTGACTCATGTTTAACTATTTTGCATGTCAGACTTTTAAGAAACGAATCACAATTTTTCTAGTAATCAAACACACCCTAGAACATATAAGAAAATGGCATTAAGTGTGAACCGACAAGGAATGTCTGGAATAAAATACAGCTATTATAACAATACCAATACATCTGTTTTTTAATTTCTCCCCGAACAAATTTTATAGATCACATGGAACCACATAATGAATATGATAAAACTGTATTATTCTCAGGCCTCATTATCCAACTGTCTAACAATATCCTACTCCGGAGAACTTCTTTTGTTGTTTTGTTTGTAGAATGATGTTCCAGAACTCTATTAGCCTTTCCCTCCAATTATACAATTTGATGCTAATTCTTACACAAAGGAAGAGTAATAACCAATGTCACACTAAGATCAATGAATGAAGTCTCCATGTTAGGTACATGGAAGCATGAGTATGAGTTCAGCCAGTCCCAGAACAAAACCAGCAGGTTTTAAAATAAAAAAAGAGAAGCCAGCAAGACTTGAGGGAAAAGAAGAAAGAAAAACAATTCCTTAGGTACACACATGTCCCATTTCCGAGGCAAAGAGAGAGAGTTCTTCAAAAAGTCGTGGCTATTTCATAGGAATCTGGAAAAGGGACAGACACGCGTCCAGATCCAGTCACAAGAGGCAGGATCCCAGCAATCGGTATAACTTGCCAGGAGAGAGTCAGAGTGACATTCCTGTTTCCCTTGAGACCGTGTCCATCGTCAAAGAAAAAATACTTGCTTTTGACGTCTTTCAGGTTCAGCTTGGGGTTCTCGCCTCGCAGAAGGATCTTGTCCCAGAGGACCACCTGGTTCACAGCGTTGCTTTTGGTGGAATATTCTGCCGACAGATAAAGGAAGAGCTGCTTGACGTTCCAGTCGAAAGTCTTCTCCAGATCCGCAGAGATGTGGAATGTGATGAAGCCCAGGTCGCTCTTCTTTCTGGGTCCAGTGAAGTCTTCCACTTTTTTGAGCAGGATCCTGGAGACGTGCAGGCGCACGGGCGCGCTCCTGTCTTTGAAGGCGGTGGTGAGGATGCAGCCCAAGGTGAGCGCCGCCATGACGCTCAGCGTGAAGGCGAACAGCGAGTTGGCCCGGGACAGCAGGGTGTTCATCTTGCAGGATCAATCGGCGGCTCCCTCCACGCGGGCTCCGCTGGCGCCTGCAGGCTCGGCACTGCCGTGCTGTTGGCTCCGCGGTCCTTCTGCCTCCCTGTGGCTCGCGCGGAATGCTGGGCGCGCGCACGCGTCCCTGGAGCGCGCACCGCCCACGATGCCTCCCCCTCCCCCGCCCCAAGTCACTAGTTAACCCTACAACCACTGTCTGCTGATAGTCTGGAGCATCTGATGGAAAGCGGCAGCGTGGCTGAATAAGGGGTTCAGTTGGGGGATGCCTTGAACTGTCTCACCCTCAGGCCCAGACACAGTCACTGAAGGTCCCGGCACACAAAGCCCTGTCCGGGGAACCCTCTCCCTCTGCACACTGCTGCATCATGGCTTCCATACATCCTAGCCCCTCCCCTGGCCTTCTGCAACAGGCTGCTGATGGCTGTACTACCCCCACCCCACCCCCACCCCCCTACACTAGCTAGTCCTGCCTCTCTGCAGTCCATTCTCTACACAGAGACCAGCCATCCCCTACAGGTCATGTCACTCCCTTGCTGGGATCCTTCTTCACCCTCAGCCTACAACAATCTTGGTGTCAGAGGTGGCCCAGGCTGTGTGCTGCATCTGCCCTTTCCCCTCACCCCCTACCAGCCTGCTTGGTGTCTGCCAGGCTCCAACTTCTGGGCTTGTCCCCTGCTCCTGGGGTAACTGGAGCACACACAGTACAAGCACACCAGGAAAGACATGGCCTGTCTGTGCGTGGTTTCTTATCATTTAGGACTCAAGTCGAAAGCCACGTCCAGAAAAGGCTTTCAGTGAAAAGTCTGTGTAATGATCCCTGACCCTTGATTCTGATTCTACCTACCCTAAATATTCTCTTAATTGGAAATGACTACCAAATGGCTTTTTCAATTCATTTGTCTTCTTGGTCCCAGTTTCCCAATCTTTAATGACAGGTTAGTGACTCTGTCTTTCCTGTTCTTTATGCTTTTCCCCAGTGCTTAAATCAGAATAAATATACAAATCTGAACAAATATGACATAATTAAGGAAGTAGTATTTGAATAGACAAAAGAAGCTGATACTTACAAGCAAGTAACCATAACAATCACTTGTGCAAGCATTCAGAATAGTCAACTGACTGAGCAGTATTTCTTGGGAACCTTTCGAACTTAAAAAGAAATCATTAATGTAGATATGGATATATTTCTTATTTAGTTAATTTGATTTAGCTTCTCAGCTTGATGTCCACAGAACACTTTCTTGATTATTATAGGTTTATCAGACATTTTGAAATCAGTTGTTGCTTATTTCTGCCATGTTTTCAAAAATCTATGCCCTTTGAGTTTTCACTACATGTGAGAATCTGTGTGCCATTTTCTTTGTATAATTTTTTATGCAAAGTTTTATAGTTTTATACAGAGTTTTATAGGAATTGCAGGGATTCTTTTGTTGTTGTTGTTAAAATATCCAAAGATACTTTAGGAGGAAAAGACAGTCTTCTCGAGATATAGTGCTCAGTCACATGTGTACTAATATAAACCGAGATGTATCTATTGGACCCCATTCAAAGGGTAACTCTGAATCGGCTATACATCTAAGTGGAGACTTTGAGATATAAAAATTTTTAACAGAAAATAGGCAAGACTACCATTTTGCTCTTTTGTTTTGACACTAAAACCACAATTTCCAAGTGAGAAATCACTAAATGATACTTTTTTATAAACTAAGACTAAATGAGCTATTTCAAAACTTTACTGAGATGATATAAAGACAGGTGTCTGTGAGAAACTATTTCAAAGCTATAGTATCTAAGAGGACTAATAATTAGAATATAAATAGTCACAAAACTAAATATGAAAAAACAAGACATTTCACTAAATAGTTAAGAATTAATTACCTAGCCAGGAAGGGGTGGCATATGCCTTTAATCTCAGCACTAGAGAGGCAGAGGCAGGAGGACCTCTGTGAGTTCAAGGCCAGCCTTGCCTACAGAATGAATCCCAGGACAGCAAGGGTTACACAGAGAAACCCTGTCCTAAAAACAACAGCAACAACGACAATGGCAATAATAAATAAAAAAAACTGCTCAAGGTCAAGCTAGTCAATGTTACAACATGGAAGAGAGGGTGTCCCCAAAGCCTCACTCCTACTTGGCAAGCTATAGGCAGCTAGCTGACAACCACAGAGGGAGAGAAAGTCTGTTTTCTTCATGGGTGGTGCCCCTGGCAGTTTCCCCATGCTACAGTGGACAGCCCTATAGCCACATGTGTGTAACACTAATTAGATCCCATATATGTGTGTGTGTGTGTGTGTGTGTGTGTGTGTGTGTGTGTGTGTGTGTGTGTGTGTGTGAAATTTGGAGAAGGATCTGATAAGAGAGACCTGGGAAGAGATAGAAGAGGAGGAAACGAAAGATGGATTTGACCAAAGTGAAATGTATTTATGTATGAAGGGAAAATAGAATGGAAATAATTAAATATATAAGTAATGATGGTAGATTGAAGTCAAGTTGATGAAAAGATCCTCAACATTAGTGTTAGAAAAACGTCTCAAGAAAATGGCCACACATTCCAAAGTATTTGGTATGGCAGTAGTTTTACTTCTGCAGAAGCAGATTAGATGCATCAAATCCAGCTTGTAAGCACACTCAGCAGGGTCCTCCTGGGCCTTTATTTCTAATGCAAAGATGGGCCTTACACTCCTACACAGTTGGCTAACTCAAAACAGTACATCTGATAAACAAAGTGCAGCTTTTGAGAACAACATGCAACCTTGAGCACATATTTTGATTTCAAGAACTGCTGGCCCTGTGGGAATTTAAATTTCTGCCAAGTGGCTTTGAAAAAACATTTTAAAAAATGAAGTTTTTGTCTTACTTAACCCTAGAGTAGAAAAGAGAGCATATGGTCTTCAATAACAACAAAAACAACTAAAAGTCCACATACACTTGGAAGTTGAACAATGCTCTACTCAATGATAACTTAGTCAAGGAAGAAATAAAGAAATTAAAGACTTCTTAGAATTTAATGAAAATGAAAGCACAACATACCCAAACTTATGGGACACAATGAAAGCAGTGCTAAGAGGAAAACTCATAGCTCTGACTCCCTCCAAAAAGAATCTGGAGAGAGCATATATCAGCAGCTTGACAGCACACCTAAAAGCTCTAGAACAAAAAGAAGCAAATACACCCAGGAGGAGTAGAAGACAGGAAATAATCAAACTCAGAGCTGAAATCAACCAAGTAGAAACAAAAAGGACCATAGAAAGAATCAACAGAACCAAAAGCTGAATCTTTGAGAAAATCAACAAGATAGATAAACCCTTAGCCAGACTAATCAGAGGGCAAAGAGAAAGGATCAAAATTAACAAAAACAAAACGAAACAACAACAAAAAACAACAACAAAAAAAACAGAAATGAAAAGGGAGACATGACAACAGAAACGGAGGAAATTAAAAAAAAATCATCAGATCCTCCTACAAAAGTCTATATTCAACAAAACTGGAAAATCTAGGTGAAATGATTGATTTTCTATACAGATACCAGGCACCAAAATTAAGTCAGGACCAGATAAACCATCTAAGCAGTCCCATAACTCCTAAAGAAATAGAAGCAATCATTAAAATTCCCCCCACAGAAAAAAAGAGCACAGGACCAGATGGGTTTAGTGAAAAATTCTATCAGACCTTCATAGAAGACCTCATTACCAATACTGTACAAACTATTCCACAAAATAGAAACAGAAGGAACACTACCGAATTCCTTCTCTGTAGCCACAATTACGCTTATAACTAAACCACACAAAGACCCAACAGAGAAAGAGAACTTCAGACCAATTTCCCTTATGACTATCAACACAAACATACCCAATAAAATTTTCACAAACTTAATCCAAGAACACATCAAAATGATCATCCATCATGATCAAGTAGGCTTCATCCCAGGCATGCAGGGATGGTTTAATATACGGAAAACCATCAACGTGATCCATTATATAAACAAACTCAAAGAAAAAACCACATGATTATCTCATTAGATGCTGAGAAAGCATTTGAAAAATTCAATACCCCTTCATGATAAAAGTCATGGAAAAAAACAGGAATTCAAGGCCCATACCTATACATAGTAAAAACAGAAAATACAGCAAACTAGTAGTTAACATTAAATTAAATGGGGAGAAACTTGAAGCAATCCCACTAAAATCAGGGACTAGACAAGGTTGCCCACTCTCTCTCTGCTTATTCAATATAGTACTCAAAGTCCTAGAGTCCAGAGCAATCAGACAACAAAAGGAGATCAAAGGGATACAGATTGGAAAGGAAGAATTCAAAATGTCACTATTTGCAGATGATAAGATAGTATACTTAAGTGATCCCAAAAATTCCACCAGAGAACTAAACTTGATAAACAACTTTAGCAAAGTGTCTGGGTATAAAATTAACTCAACAAATCAGTAGCCTTCCTGGGGTTGGGGATTTAGCTCAGTGGTAGAGAGCTTGCCTAGGAAGCGCAAGGCCCTGGGTTCGGTCCCCAGCTCCGGAAAAAAAAAAAAAGATAGTACACTTAAGTGATCCCAAAAATTCCACCAGAGAACTCCTAAACTTGATAAACAACTTTAGCAAAGTGTCTGGGTATAAAATTAACTCAACAAATCAGTAGCCTTCCTCTACTCAAATGATAAACAGGCTGGGAAAGAAATTAGGGAAATGACACCTTTCACAATAATCACAAATAATATAAAATATCTTGGTGTGACTCTAAGGTAGCAATTGAAAGATCTGTATGACAAGAACTTCAAGTCTCTGAAGAAAGAAATTGAGGAAGATCTCAGAAGATGGAAAGATCTCCCATGCTCATGGGAGGATTAATTAATCATTGGCAGGATTAATATAGTAAAGATGGCCATTTTGCCAAAAGCAATCTACAGATTCAATGCAATCCCCATCAAAATTCCTACTCAATTCTTTATAGAGATGGAAAGACCAATTTGCAAATTCATTTGAAATAACAAAAAAAAAAAAAAAAAACAAACCAGGATACCGAAAACTATTCTCAATAATAAAAGAACTTCTGGGGGAATCACGATCTCCAACTTCAAGCAGTATTACAGAGCAATAGTGATTAAAACTGTATGGTATTGGTACAGAGACAGGCAGGTAGATCAATGGAATAGAATTAAGACCCAGAAATGAACCCACATACCTATGGTCACTTGATTTTTGACAAAGGAGCTAAAACCATCCAATGGAAGAAAGATAGCATTTTCAGCAAATGATGCTGGTTCAACTGGAGGTCAGTATGTAGAAGAATGCAGATCGATCCATTCTTATCACCCTGTACAAAGCTTAAGTCCAAGTGGATCAAGGATCTCCACATCAAAGCAGATACACTCAAACTAATAGAAGAAAAAGTGGGGAAGAGCCTCAAACACATGGGCACTGGGGAAAAGTTCCTGAACAGAACACTAATGGCTTTTGCTCTAAGATCAAGAATCAACAAATGGAACCTCATAAAATTGCAAAGCTTCTGTAATGCAAAGGACACTGTCATTAGGACAAACAACCAACAAATTGGGAAAAGATCTTTACCAATCTTACATCCAAAAGAGGGCTAATATCCAATATGCAGAAAGAACGCTAGAAGTTAGGCTCCAGAGAATCAAATAACCCTATTAAAAACGGGCTACAGAGCTAAACAACGAATTCTGAGGAATATGAGATTGCCTTGAAGCACGTAAAGAAATGTTCAACATCCTTAGTCATCAGGGAAATGAAAATCAAAACAACCCGGAGATTCTACCTCACACCAGTCAGAACAGCCAAGATAAAAAACTCCGGTGACAGCAGATGCTGGTGAGGATGTGGAGAAAGAGGAACACTCCTCCATTTTTGGTGGGATTGCAGACTGGTACAACCATTCTGGAAATCAGTTTGGAGGTTCCTCAGAAAATTGGACATTGCACTACCTGAAGTCCCAGTTATACCTCTCCTGTGCATACACCCAAAAGATGCTCCAACATATTACAAGGACATATGCTCCACTATGCTCATAGCAGCCTTATTTATAGTAGCCAGAAGCTGGAAAGAACCCAGATGTCCTTCAACAGAGGAATGGATACAGAAAATACGGCACATTTGCACAGTGGAGTACTACTCAGCTATCAAAAACAATGACTTCATGAAATTCTTAGGCAAATGGATGGAACTAGAAAATATTGTCCTAAGTGAGGTAATCTAATCACAAAAGAACACTTATGGTATGAAGTCACTCATAAGTGGATATTAGCCCAAGAGCTTGGATTACCCAACATACAATCCTTAGGCCACAGGAAGCTCAAGAAGAAGGATGACCAAAATGTAGATGCTTCAGTCCTTCTTAGAAGGAGGAATAAAAATACTTACAGGAGGAAATTTGAAGACAAAGTTTAGAGCAGAGACCAAAGGAATGGCCATCCAGAGACTGCCCCACCTAGGGATCCATCCCATACATAGCCACC
Organism: Rattus norvegicus; assembly: GCF_021556685.1. Classification (NCBI taxonomy): domain Eukaryota; kingdom Metazoa; phylum Chordata; class Mammalia; order Rodentia; family Muridae; genus Rattus; species Rattus norvegicus. The sequence goes on along the minus strand of NC_141554.1, from coordinate 107,620,668 downwards.
AAACCCAGACAATATTGCTGATGCCAAGAAGTGCAAACTGACAGAAGCCTGATATAGCTGTCTCCTGAGAGGCTCAGCCAGAGCATGACAAATGCAGAGGTGAATGCTAGCAGCCAACCATTGAACTGAGAACCAGATACCCACTGGAGGAGTTAGAGAAAGGATTGAAGAAGCTGAAGGGGCTTGCAAGTCCATTAGAACAACAATACCAACCAATCAGAGCTCCCAGGGACTAAACCACCAACCAAAGAGTACACATGGACAGACCCATGGCTCCAACTGCATATGTAGCAGAGGATGGCCTTGTTGGGCATCAATGGAAGAAGCCCTTGGTCCTGCCAAGGTTGGACCCCCTAGTGTAGGGGAATGTCAAGGAGGGGAGGCGGGAAGGGATGGATGGTTGTGGGGGAACACCCTTATAGAAGTAGGGGGAGGGGGAATGGGATAGTGTTTCTGGAGGGGAAACTGGGAAAAGGGATAACATTTGAAATGTAAATAAAAAATGTAAATAAAAAAATGTAAAAGAAAATAATAATAAAAAAAGAAAGTCACAGAAAAAAAGAGCAAGTGCTGATTCTAAATTTAAAACAAAAGACAGTATACTTTACATCTCATACAAAGTTAATCATTAAGGAAAAAACCTTAAGACATGATATCAATTAAATATTAGATTCTGAGAGAATAGCCAGTAGTTTGAAACACTGGCACAGTCATGAATCCTGAAACTTTTATATGCTGCTAATTGGGGGTGAAAACAGTTGGATAAGCACTTCCAAACACTTCTCTAGTGTTTTTACAATGATAATTTCATGTCTACTGAATGATCTGGCCATTGAACTCTTAAATACTGTCAGGCATCATGGTAGTTACTGGCCAATGGTGAACAGCACTGAAACTGTTAGTGACTAAGCATTGTGGGTAGGTAGGCTCCTGTCTTAATGTACCTTCAAAGTACATTTTCATTTATTTCTCATTAAAATTCTGTGGTGCAAGTTGAGCACACCCAGAAGTATTTCTATCCATCACTTTAATATTTTATATATGTGCTGTTTTGAGCTCGGTATGTAACAAAATGCATCTACTATCATTTCTTTTAAAATTGTTGGCTTGTTTGCCTAGGCTAAAGCATGCAATCCTTAACTGAGCACGTATGGGAATGGACTATTCATTCACATGCATATATGTAGATGTAGATGTAGGTGTAGATGCAGATGCAGATGCAGTTGTGTACACACACACACACACACACACACACACACACACACACACACACACACATCTCTGAATAAAACTGCCATACTTCCTTTACCCTGGGCAAATGCTGCTTGGAAATATTTTTGGTGTTCTCCTGGCTTTGTTTGACACAATACATATTTTAAGTGTTTTATGTCTTAGTCTTGATTATTTTCACACTTACCAAAACATGAAAATCTTCCATTTGGTTACAAAACAGCCAAGTCCTGATGAAAAGTATGTTAGTTAAAAACATTAGGGGCTGGGGATTTAGCTCAGTGGTAGAGCGCTTACCTAGGAAGCGCAAGGCCCTGGGTTCGGTCCCCAGCTCCAAAAAAAAGAACCAAAAAAAAAAAAAAAAACATTAAAGATAGCCTCAGAGGCACCAAAATGTACTAGTGTCTCATCCAGAAAGAGCATTCGGCACTCCCCCGGGTACGATTTGGGAGTCAATTTGAATTCCACAGTCTGTTTCCGTGTCTTCCTTTTGTCTGTCATTTGTGGTATCTGGTTTGTCTATGGCCTGGCTATGGTGTGTGTCATATGCATCCGTATTTCTTATCTCTCACAGGTTGTGTTCTAACAAAGGACTTTGCTCTGTAATTCCTGAACAGCACCGAAAACATCACATGAGGAAGGAATGACAGATAGTTTACAGAAATCTTTAACAGAGTTTTACAAGGGGGGGGGGATTAAATTATTTACTCTAACTGACCCCAAAGCACTCAGCAAGACAAACACACTGTTTTCGTAGAATAGCCACGTCGCTTCCAACTTTTATGGTTGCATGTTTGTTATATAAGGATACTTTCGACCTGCTTTCTGTTTTCAACAAATGATAAACATATCACACACACACACACACACACACACACACACACACACACACACACACTGTGCTCTGGATCAGGGGCATATAGTTTAAGATTACAACTTTGCATGCAGTTAGGTCGTAAACGCTGATTACACGGAAAATCCAAGGGAAGCAGGGTTGGTTGTTGCATTGTTGTCTTAAAGGCAGGTTAAACAAACAGGCAGAGTACAGCGGGATATCACACTAAGGGACCTCAAGCTGGATTATTAACTTGGCTGTGAGTTCCAGCAAAAGCTGCAGTCTCTTAGAATATAAGAGATATTTTCATAAAATTGTATCACAATATAACAGGTACAGGGAGCATCTCCCCTAGGTCTTTCCTATCTACTTCAGCTTTCAAGGTCTAACAAGTAATCTGAGAAGGAGTAAGGAATAGTCTGGATTCATAAGAACAGGGCTATGTGTTTGTTTCTTATTAACTGATGGTCTAGACCATTCTGTGAGCATTCAAAATGAGCCTTTCCTTGTCTTATTCTCCCATAGCCACCCTACTTGTACATGGAAAATAGTTTCAGGACACCTTGGAACAGGGTAACATGTTCTCCTTGGCTGTGAAGTTTCCGTACTTCTCTCCCTTAGGAAATATTCCAGCATCAAGGCAGGAAACAGAAATTATGGAACTTGGGTCTGGGGTCTCTCTATTTCTCTATTCCTCAGGGATACTCAGCTCCCACTGCAGGGCTCTCATACCCTCATCTGAGTCTAAAATACCTGGGTGTGGGCGGGTATTTGCTCTTTGAACTAAGCCTTGGAAATTTCTGTTACAATATTGTAACTGAAGGAGCCAGCAGGGCAGCAGGTTTCTATGGCAACTGTGCTTCACAGGCTCCCCTTCACATTAGAAATCCTTGCACACAGCTGTCTGCCTCTTGCATTTCACTGAGAGAAAAACACTTCACTCTTCAGGCTAGCACTTGAGAAATCACATTAGTTAGTGGAACTTGAGTAGAATTAGGCAGCATTCTCTAAGTCTGCTCATTGTGATGAAGGAAAGGAAGTCCACACTGTCAACCATTTTGTTTGCATAAAATTCTCAAGCATAAAAATATAATAAAAAATGGCCTTGGGAAGGTATTCCAAGTCTACTGAAATTCAAGGATGCCAATGGAGGGAATCTGTGTGTGTGCAGCTGGTGGTAGTGCCAATCTGTGAGCACACAATATCAGCACTGAAGACAGAACTAACGGAACACACTTTGGAGGCCAGCCTGGGTTAGTGTCTTAAAATGACAGAAAGAGTCTGTCTACAGTCTTGTGACTAAATGATCTAGGAATACAGAACAATGTCATTTATATAAAGCCAGTTGTATTTGAAAGAATTAGGCCTAGAACAGCTGGCCATTTATTAGGGCCATGCCTAGTCATTTTAAACATATATCAGTTTACACTGAGGAATATTTACCCTACACTCCTAATGTTTTCCTTCACATAGAAGGGTCCCTATGGATAATGTACACATTGCCTATCCACTTATTCCATCATGGAAGGGAAGACTTACTTGATTGGAGAGTTCCACAAGAGATATGCATTATTCAGCAGAAGCCCTCTTCTTTCCCAAAAATTGCTAACAGAATTCTTCCATTCTACTCTCAGGAAAGGATCTCCCCTCTATTCTTCTGTGTCTTTCGGGCATTCAATTCTTACAGTCTTACTTAAAAACAGCCAGCAACCAAATGAACAACAAAAGGGATAGACACAGGAGCAAGGGGCTCTGGGTACTTCCTACAGTATAGATACCTGTTAGGAGTACATAATTCAAGGAGAACTGAGTAATGTGATCTAGGTCTGCCTGCACAGGATTCCTGTTGCTTAGGAAAAATACACTGGGACAATGGAAGTGCAAGGACTGCAATGTATATTTATGTTGATGTCTGGTAGAGGAGTTCTGTCTGTGTGTGCCTCAGGAATGTGACTTTCTTGCCAAGAGCCATCCTTGTTATAAGAAGAAATATTTCAGGATACTTTTGAGAAAACACTTTCACAGCGACTACTCTTTGTTTGGGATGAATGCGTAATAAGCCAACTTTTGCGCTTTTCTCTGAGGGCGGTTTGTGACAATGCTCCCTCAGTGTCTTAATTCATGAGACTACAGTGGCGCACTCAGCTTACTGAATTAGGTTCCAAATGTTTGAAGAGTAGCTAGAAATCGGTATATTGTAAAAATTAATGTTATATAAACCCCTTCAAAGAAGAATTGGCCAAGTGTTCAGGAATCTTTATACTCCCATAAACATAAAACATAGATTTTAGTTAAAATTATAAGAAAGCTTTATTGAGCCTCACAGGATAAAATAATTCAATTCTCATAATGACAACAAATCACACGGGGGAGGAACATTCACCAAAACATAGTAGTTTTGCTATTTATGTCTGCCAGTACCCCAAATCATTAGCCATCGTTCTTTCAGTATTCTATCTGTGAACTTCACTCAGGAGACTCTTTTTCTGTTCTCTGTGGTGTCTGTTATTTGAAGACATGGGTACCTAGGGTCCAAATACCTCGGGCATGGGATGTTTTATAAGGTAGAGCAGGTTGAGACCTGGAGACTCAGTGGGTACACATCTGTGACTTAGGTGACTCCCTGCTCCCTGTCAGACTCCTGGAGTGGAACAAGTGCCACACTCTTCACATAAAGAAATGTGTCCTAGGGTCATGCAACAGAGGTCTCCATGTACCTAGAGATCTGGAGGGCTTAGCCAGTAAACTTCTTTTCCCATACATTCCTCCCTTCATGGGGTCTACCCTGAGAAGTGGGTAGGATGCATTATGCATCCCTTTCCCACCAAGAACAACCACTAAACTATTTAGAACCATGGACTGTCTCTCTCATCAAGATTCGCTGTGAGGAGTCACGGAGAAGGCCTTTGACTACAGAGCCGCAGCTTAATTCTCCCATAGAAAGTCCCTCTGTGCTCCCAGCCACAACCACCACCAAGTCTGCCTCCACCACGCTAAGGACAATCACCCATGGAACAAGCTAGATCTCCCCTTCCTCTGCCCCTGGGCTAGATGCTGTCCCCAGTTCAAAGGCCCCCAACTCTGTTCTCTGCTCTTCTGCAACTCCCAGCAGTGCCTGGATGTCCAAAAATCTGAGAATCCCATGGTCCTAGTCCCATCGCAGGCCTGGGGATCCCCAAATCATCTCTGGCATTCCCACATCTCAGACTGTGTGTTCCCACCCCCAGAGCCTTCGTGCTTCTCTACAGCCCAGCACCCACCCAGGTAGCACAGTCAGACTCCTCACATTCGGCTCCCTAAGAGGCAGTGCCCAGGGTTGGAGCAGATACAGACCGACTCTGGGGCATTCAGAAAACCTCCTCACATGAATAATGTATTGTCACTTTCCTACTGCTGTGATTAAAACGCTATGACTAAAGCACCTTGTAAATGGAGGGACTTATTTAGAGCTTACAGGCCCAGAGAATCAGGGTCCATGATGGTGGATCAAAGACATGGTGCCTGGAGCAGAGCTGACAGCTCACACCTTGAACTGTAAATAGGAAGCAGAGAGAAAACACTAGAAATGGAACATGGGTTTTGAGACCCTAAAGCCTGCACCCAGTGACACACTCCCTCCAGCAAGGCCACACCTCCTAAGCCTCCCCTGAAGTGTGAACAACTGGTGACCAAGTACTCAAAGGTCAGAGACTAACTGGGAACATGTAAATACCACAGGTGATAACTGCTGTGGACATTTGCTGGAAGCTCAACTGTGACTTTTGCCTAGAATTCATTGGTTATGCATAGAGTCCTCCACATTTTGGGTTGCCAGATTAAAACAGATAACCAATCAATGATATTCTGATGGCTCAATTTTTCTGTATGTTCCTTTTGTATAAGAGGTTCTTTTAGTACAAGGTTGAGATATAATTGCATGGAGACACACACCTTTAGCCCCAGCTCTTTGGAAGCAGAGGCAAGCAGACTGCTGTGAGTTTGAGCCCAGCCTGGTCTACAAAGTAAATATGTATATATTTTTCCCAAGAAGATTGTTCTGTATAATGAGATTGAACCTCATCCAATTAGAGGCTTGAAATAAGAAGATGTTTAATCTTCCCAAATAAGAAGGAATTTTTCAATCATGAACTAGAACCTTACATTTTCTCTTCTTTATTTCTTCTCTCCAACCTCTCCCATTGTTGATTCTCAAATTGATAGCTTCTTCTTGTTTATTATTTCATATATATGCATAATTATGTAAATGCAACCTGCTCAGTCTGTTTAATCTTACACACACACACACACACACACACACACACACACACACACACACAGACACGTATTTTGGTTGATCATTGGATATCAGATAACTTATTAGTGTGCTCTTCCATGGAGAAGTCTTTCTCCCGCTCCTCGCATTCCTTAGTTGCTTGTAGTTCTTTGTCTCCTGGTGGGGTCTTTTGAGGGTCCTTCTATGTCAGCATGTCTATTCAGCTATTGTTTTACTAGAATTTTAGGTTGTCTCTGGTCCCTTCTGTGCAGATTTTGGAATTTTAGTAACTTTCATTCTGTAAAAATATTTCTGAAAGTAAACTAACCTCTTATTAAATACAGACATGTACATATGAATGTGTACAAAAGAATATATTATTGATTCTGTTTTTTATCAAATACAGCATGCAGTATTACTTTATTTGAATTAAATTATGCTGTCTATTTTTTGATTTGCTGCATTGGGTACCTAAGATGAGGAGTCTCCGAATATGTGAATCTAAGGATTATCTGAGATGAGACTTAATAGTGAGGCACATCTGGGTAAAATGAAATCAGATTTTCAAAAAGATAAAACCTAGTAATGCCTAGTTTGGATTTCATAAAGGAGAAAGACTTCTAATCCACAGTTGATGCCAAATGTGTGTATAAATATACTGAGGCCCATAATATTACAATTTAACATTTTAATGACCTTTGGTATAAAGGCCCTGCTTCTATCATCAAGAGTTTCTGGTGTGGGTTTGAAGAGAAGTTCTTCAAGGTGATTCTGATGGGAATCTCAGATACTGGGGAGGATCAAGGTTCCACTTGAGCCTCACCTCCAGGACCAGTGACCACTGGATTCAAATGTGAATCCAGTTTCAGATACATTGTATTAGAAGTTGGAGTTCCCTGTTTAGCCCAGTGGCACAGATATGGCATTAACTTCTCTGTTGTAGCTACGGGGAGAAGTTGCCAACTTTGATATCTTGATTGATGGGAAGCATATTAATGGGAAATATATAAGGATATGAACCCGTGTGAGATTTGATATGCATCTTTGCTGTGTTTACTTGTCCTGCACCTCCAGCATATAATATGATTTGATTCCCTTCTCTTTACCTTTGGGGAAGTTTGTGACAAGTGCTGAAGCAGAAGCTGTCTGAAGCCAGTATTTCTTCTTTTTTGGGAAAATATTGAAGTAATAGAAAGACTGACCCAGTAAATGCCATAATTTTAGAGCACAGAACAATTTCTTAAGCACAATGTGTGTCTACGGGTTTGTTTTCTGTTGTCTGGAAGGAAGCTCTACAGGACTCCTTGAGGTCATGTAATTTAAAGTCATATCAGAAGGAGAAGCTAGAAAGTTATGGCATGGGAGCTGGGTAGAGAAATGCCCTCCATTTGCATAAAATTGGTCTGCATCATTGAATTCTTTGATGCTCTTCGGGAGTAGTAATTTCACGAGTGGCCTTTAACTTGGTATCTTGATCTTTATGGTTCCCAAAGGACTAATTTCCACAGAAATTCAAAGCTGAATCTGGAAAGAGATCTCGTGTAAAAGAAAAACAAATGTTATCTGTACACGTGCCTGACAAACTAATCCCTCAGCAAAATGCATACCATCTCTCGTGTACTGATTCAGGATGTGGGGGGCATGGGAGTTTGGATTATCTTTTAGCACAACAAATTTGAGTATACATTTATCTCCCATCTTCCCTGAAAATTGTGCCATCACTTACATTCTCAGAGTTAACTGAAGTATTAGTGAAATCTGAGACACTGTTGAGTGAATGGACAAAGTGTAGCAGTCGAAACCCTCAACAGCTCTTATCTCTTGTGCTTGGGAGAGACAAATTCTGTTTCACTTCATAACTTATAACATCTAGTCAGGAGCCAACATCTGATGTCTGAGGAGTGCAGCCAATTTGCCTAAGAGGGAATACTGCAACCAGCCTATCACGTGAACCATTTGTGGTGTTTTGAAAGGTAAGCGTCCTCCGTAGGCTCAGCCTAATTCCAGGTTTGACCCAAGCTATGTAGAAAATGAAATGGCAGGAAAGTGAGTTTCCGAGAGATGTCCCACCGTTTTGCATGGCTGGGATGGGTGAGCTCTCTGAGGGGCACGGAGCCCAGAGACTTCATCCCAGGATTGCTCCTTGCTACTGATATGCTTTCCCTGCCACTATTACATAGCCTAATGTTTCCTGAGCATCTCCTATTGGGCAGATTTTCTGCAGATCAATATGAAGGTGCACTTTCATGTAATAATGCTGTCTAGACAAACTGATGATTTCATAATTCCTGATAATGATTCTATAGAACTTCTGAACCGATTCTAGTAATTTTAAGCCTCCCGTAGAATAAAACACTGCAAATAGTGTTCTGTGTCATAAGCATGTAAATTTCACTAGGAAGAAAAATAGGCTAGAAACAAATTAATGATCAAGGAAAAACATTAATTCTAGGTCAGGTCTCAGGACAAGGCCACAGATGTATCCCATGATAAAGCAAATTGCTTTGAACTTATAAGGAGCTTATACATTGAAACACTGGTTTGAACTTATCAACTTCCTGCTATAACTCCCTTTTTAAAAATAATATTTTATCAGTGAAGTAATTTTATAAAGAACTTTTGTCTAAGAAGCTATGAAAAGGCTGAGAGAAAAAATAAAGTGTGGCTGTTGAGGCTCTGCTCTATCCACCAAATGTATATATATATGTGTATAAGCACATATGTATATGTGTTTATATGTGCATATGTGTATATGCATATTATGTATATATGTATACACATATATACATAATTAAAATTGTAGCACTGTGAAAGCATGTGTATATATGTATATATACATATATGTATGTACAAATGTACTTATGTACATATGTATGTATGTATTACATATGTCTCCTGATTCCACAGAGGGACACAGTGGGTCCAAGTTAAAGAGCATTAACATAGAGTTTGTGAGAAAGAGGTAGCAGGTGTTGAAATTCATAATATATTATTATCTGATTATATATCATATATAATATATGATAGATAATAATTCTATGAATTATTTGTAAATTATATATTTTATCATGTCATATGTTATATGAAATATATTTATTATAATTTTTATTGTGAAATCTTTCATATCAATTCACATGAATTATATAGTAATTCATAATGATAATATTTAAATTTATATTAATAGTTCATACCATAAAATTAAAAAATATAAGCATTGAGGCAGAGTTAAACTCTGGGACAGGTTACCTGTAGAAGCTGGAGAAGGGGAAAGAGCCATGGTCCCTTTTCCTAACTGCTCTTTCTTTTTTCTTTTTTTTTTCTTTTTTTCTTTTCCTTACGGTTCACAGACTTTATTGGTTCAGCAATGAGCAGCAAAGAAAACGTTAACTATCACTCCGGGGGCGTCATGTAGACCTGAAAATAAAAAGCGTTGAGTGATTTAGAGGGGACTGCCGGACTTAGCTGCATTTCTGCACGGAGGTGTTCCGGTGTCTGAGGATAGAACCTGCGCACGGGAGGCCGCAAGCCCCGAAGACAAAACACCGAGAGGGCCGGAGCCCTTTCTTCTACCTCCGTACATTACGGGGAGCGGGCCTGCATACCCGGTCCCCGCCAACTGCTCTACTTTCTTGTTGCCTTAGTTTTACTATTGACCCTGGAGGTTCAGGTTCCCACTGATTCGATAGCATAAGGCGAAATGCAGAGCCGTGACATGTGGAGACTGAAACAAAATGACAGTGAGGAGACCACACAATGCTTGACTTCAGAAGCCATGCTTGCACAAGTGTCCCAGGCTCTTTCAGGCCTGACAGTGCAGGTGCTGACGGAGCTTCATCTGTTTCTCTTATAGGTGTCGCCACAAGTCTCTGCAAAGAAGTTGTACAAATTGTCCTTTCTTTCTTTTTTTTTTAATTTATTTAATACGTAATAATAATTCTTTGGTTTCCGGGTAAACATCCCCCTCCCCCCTCCCCTTCCTTAAGGGTGTTCCCCTCCCAACCATCCCCCCATTGCCGCCCTCCCCCCAACAGTCTAGTTCACTGGGGTTTCAGTCTTAGCAGGACCCAGGGCTTCCCCTTCCACTGGTGCTCTTACTAGGATATTCATTGCTACCTATGAGGTCAGAGTCCAGGATCAGTCCATGCATAGTCTTTAGGTAGTGGCTTAGTCCCTGGAAGCTCTGGTTGCTTGGCATTGTTGTACATATGGGGTCTCGAGACCCTTCAAGCTCTCCCAGTTCTTTCTCTGATTCCTTCAACGGGGGTCCTATTCTCAGTTTAGTGGTTTGCTGCTGGCATTCGCCTCTGTATTTGCTGTATTCTGGCTGTGTCTCTCAGGAGAGATCTACATCCGGCTCCTGTCAGTCTGCACTTCTTTGCTTCATCCATCTTGTCTAATTGGGTGGCTGTATATGTATGGGCCACATGTGGGGCAGGCTCTGAATGGGAGTTCCTTCAGTCTCTGTTTTAATCTTTGCCTCTCTCTTCCCTGCCAAGGGTACTCTTGTTCCCCTTTTAGAGAAGGAGTGAAGCATTCACATTTTGATCATCCGTCTCGAGTTTCATTTGTTCTAGGCATCTAGGGTAATTCAAGCATTTGGGCTATTAGCCACTTATCAGTGAGTGCATACCATGTATGTCTTTCTGTGTTTGGGTTAGCTCACTCAGGATGATATTTTCCAGTTCCAACCATTTGCCGACGAATTTCATAAAGCCGTTGTTTTTGATAGCTGAGTAATATTCCATTGTGTAGATGTACCATATTTTCTGTATCCATTCCTCTGTTGAAGGGCATCTGGGTTCTTTCCAGCTTCTGGCTATTATAAATAAGGCTGCGATGAACATAGTGGAGCACGTGTCTTTTTTATATGTTGGGGCATCTTTTGGGTATATGCCCAAGAGAGGTATAGCTGGATCCTCAGGCAGTTCAATGTCCAATTTTCTGAGGAACCTCCAGACTGATTTCCAGAACGGTTGTACCAGTCTGCAATCCCACCAACAATGGAGGAGTGTTCCTCTTTCTCCGCATCCTCGACAGCATCTGCTGTCACCTGAGTTTTTGATCTTAGCCATTCTCACTGGTGTGAGGTGAAATCTCAGGGTTGTTTTGATTTGCATTTCCCTTATGACTAAAGATGTTGAACATTTCTTTAGGTGTTTCTCAGCCATTCGGCATTCCTCAGCTGTGAATTCTTTGTTTAGCTCTGAACCCCATTTTTTAATAGGGTTATTTGTCTCCCTGCGGTCTAACTTCTTGAGTTCTTTGTATATTTTGGATATAAGGCCTCTATCTGTTGTAGGATTGGTAAAGATCTTTTCCCAATCTGTTGGTTGCCGATTTGTCCTAACCACGGTGTCCTTTGCCTTACAGAAGCTTTGCAGTTTTATGAGATCCCATTTGTCGATTCTTGATCTTAGAGCATAAGCCATTGGTGTTTTGTTCAGGAAATTTTTTCCAGTGCCCATGTGTTCCAGAAGCTTCCCTAGTTTTTCTTCTATAAGTTTGAGTGTATCAGGTTTGATGTGGAGGTCCTTGATCCACTTGGACTTAAGCTTTGTACAGGGTGATAAGCATGGATCAATCTGCATTCTTCTACTTTTTGACCTCCAGTTGAACCAGCACCATTTGCTGAAAATGCTATCTTTTTTCCATTGGATGGTTTTGGCTCCTTTGTCAAAAATCAAGTGACCATAGGTGTGTGGGTTCATTTCTGGGTCTTCAATTCTATTCCATTGGTCTATCTGTCTGTCTCTGTACCAATACCATGCAGTTTTTTATCACTATTGCTCTGTAATACTGCTTGAGTTCAGGGATAGTGATTCCCCCTGAAGTCCTTTTATTGTTGAGGATAGTTTTAGCTATCCTGGGTTTTTTGTTATTCCAGATGAATTTGCAAATTGTTCTGTCTAACTCTTTGAAGAATTGGATTGGTATTTTGATGGGGATTGCATTGAATCTGTAGATTGCTTTTGGTAAAATGGCCATTTTTACTATATTAATCCTGCCAATCCATGAGCATGGGAGATCTTTCCATCTTCTGAGATCTTCTTCAATTTCTTTCTTCAGTGTCTTGAAGTTCTTATTGTACAGATCTTTTACTTGCTTGGTTAAAGTCACACCGAGGTACTTTATATTATTTGGGTCTATTATGAAGGGTGTCGTTTCCCTAATTTCTTTCTCGGCTTGTTTCTCTTTTGTGTAGAGGAAGACTACTGATTTATTTGAGTTAATTTTATACCCAGCCACTTTGCTGAAGTTGTTTATCAGCTTTAGTAGTTCTCTGGTGGAACTTTTGGGATCACTTAAATAAACTATCATATCATCTGCAAATAGTGATATTTTGACTTCTTCTTTTCCGATCTGTATCCCCTTGACCTCCTTTTGTAGTCTGATTGCTCTGGCTAGAACTTCAAGAACTATATTGAATAAGTAGGGAGAGAGTGGGCAGCCTTGTCTAGTCCCTGATTTTAGTGGGATTGCTTCAAGTTTCTCTCCATTTAGTTTAATGTTAGCAACTGGTTTGCTGTATATGGCTTTTACTATGTTTAGGTATGGGCCTTGAATTCCTATTCTTTCCAGGACTTTTATCATGAAGGGGTGTTGAATTTTGTCAAATGGTTTCTCAGCATCTAATGAAATGATCATGTGGTTTTGTTCTTTCAGTTTGTTTATATAATGGATCACGTTGATGGTTTTCCATATATTAAACCATCCCTGCATGCCTGGGATGAAGCCTACTTGATCATGGTGGATGATTGTTTTGCTCTTGGATTCGGTTTGCCAGAATTTTATTGAGTATTTTTGCGTCGATATTCATAAGGGAAATTGGTCTGAAGTTCTCTTTCTTTGTTGGGTCTTTGTGTGGTTTAGGTATAAGAGTAATTGTGGCTTCATAGAAGGAATTCGGGAGTGATCCATCTGTTTCAATTTTGTGGAATAGTTTGGATAATATTGGTATGAGGTCTTCTATGAAGGTTTGTTAGAATTCTGCACTAAACCCGTCTGGACCTGGGCTCTTTTTGGTTGGGAGAACTTTAATGACTGCTTCTATTTCCTTAGGAGTTATGGGGTTGTTTAACTGGTTTATCTGTTCCTGATTTAACTTCGGTACCTGATATTTGTCTAGGAAATTGTCCATTTCCTGTAGATTTTCAAGTTTTGTTGAATATAGGCTTTTATAGTAAGATCTGATAATTTTTTGAATTTCCTCTGAATCTGTAGTTATGTCTCCCTTTTCATTTCTGATTTTGTTAATTTGGACACACTCTCTGTGTCCTCTCGTTAGTCTGGCTAAGGGTTTATCTATCTTGTTGATTTTCTCAAAGAACCAACTTTTGGTTCTGTTGATTCTTTCTATGGTCCTTTTTGTTTCTATTTGGTTGATTTCAGCTCTGAGTTTGATTATTTCCTGCCTTCTACTCCTCCTGGGTGTATTTGCTTCTTTTTGTTCTAGAGCTTTTAGGTGTGCTGTCAAGCTGCTGACATATGCTCTTTCCTGTTTCTTTCTGCAGGCACTCAGCGCTATGAGTTTTCCTCTTAGCACAGCTTTCATTGTGTCCCATAAGTTTGGGTATGTTGTACCTTCATTTTCATTAAATTCTAAAAAGTTTTTAATTTCTTTCTTTATTTCTTCCTTGACCAGGTTATCATTGAGTAGGGCATTGTTCAATTTCCACGTATATGTGGGCATTCTTCCCTTATTGTTATTGAAGACCAGTTTTAGGCCGTGGTGGTCTGATAGCACGCATGGGATTATTTCTATCTTTCTGTACCTGTTGAGGCCCGTTTTTTGACCAAGTATATGGTCAATTTTGGAGAAAGTACCATGAGGAGCTGAGAAGAAGGTATATCCTTTTGCTTTAGGATAGAATGTTCTATAAATATCTGTTAAGTCCATTTGGCTCATGACTTCTCTTAGTCTGTCTACGTCTCTGTGTAATTTCTGTTTCCATGATCTGTCCATTGATGAGAGTGGTGTGTTGAAATCTCCCACTATTATTGTGTGAGGTGCAATGTGTGTTTTGAGCTTTAGTAAGGTTTCTTTTACGTATGTAGGTGCCCTTGTATTTGGGGCATAGATATTTAGGATTGAGAGTTCATC